>NC_056574.1:34145763-34491128 GCF_018340385.1 Cyprinus carpio
CCGCTTTCTCAGCAATGATGGTAGGCTGGTAATGGAGAACAGACCTACCACTAGTTTCACCTTAGAACTCAAGTCTGGCAAGCTGGCCTTTAAGGACCGTGAGGGCAAGTTTCTCTCACCAACAGGCCCCACGGGCACCCTGAAGTCTGGCCGCTGTTCAAGGCCAGGAAAAGATGAGCTGTTTGATCTGGAAGAGAGCCACCCACAAGTTGTTTTCCAGGCAGCCAACAAAAGATATGTGTCTATTCGTCAAGGTAACCAATGATTATACATTTGTTAGCACGTGGTGTCATGGTCATTATTATTAAAACTGTGGTTCCCAACCCTGTTCCTGGAGGTCCCCCAACACTGCACATTTTGCTCCTTTGTCTGACACACCCATTTCAAGTCTCAGAGACTCTAATAATGAGCTGATGAACTGAATCAGTTATGTTTAATTAAGGAGACATCCAGGAACTTGGCTGGGAACCTCTTGTCTAAAACAGTCATTCCCAACTGTGCTCCTGGAGATCTACCTACCTGCAAAGTAGTTCCAACTCTGCACCAACACACCTATCTGTAATTATTATGTGCTTTTGGTGATCTTATTTGGCTGGCTCAGTTGTCTTTGATCAGGGTTGGAGTTTGTAGAAAGATCTCCAGGAACAGGATTAGGCAACCCTGGTCTAAAATGTATAGGCATTCAGTAACATGGCTGAACATAACAAAAGTGGATTCTTGATGTGGTCAATCTACTTTCATAAGATTTATCTTGGTCCTCTCAAAACTGATAAAAGTTTGTCTGCTGATGTAGTGCTAGAATTATAACACACTGTTGTCTGATTAGTTGAATGCAGTCAGACATACTTGTCATAAAATATCCCTGGACTTTTTGAGATAGACATGCAACATTTCCAAAACCGTACAATGTAGTCATTTCCTGGATGATGCATGTACACATTACAGAATCACAGAAAGTGAAAAGATTTGCCAAATTTAATTATCTGTGTGTGAAGCAACCAATTTAATTTGTCATAACCACTGTGTGTCTTCAGATTAAAGCAACCTCAAATGATTTGTCAGACATATCCTTTTTCACATATTTAAAGAGACTGTTCACCCAAAGATAAATTAACATTTTTGAAATTTCAAAAAAGACACAAAGCACCATAATGGTAGGCAAAAAATTGTATATTTGATATTCTTCACCTCCAACTGGCTGTTATGCAACTGGATCAAGTAGGTGAGCTGATCTTCAAAAGTGGAGTGTAATTTGTCAACAAATCATGTTTCATGAGGATCAGCTGATTCCTCGAAAAGATCAGACTCAAATGAATGTCAGATTGGATGCTTCTAATGAATTCAAGGGCTAGGGAAGATATCCCTATTCTTGAAATATGCTGTAGCCCAGGGGTTCCCAGTCCTGTTCCTGGAGATCTACCTTCCTGCAAAGTTCAGCTCCAATCCTGATCAACCTGAACCAACAAATTATGATATTCAGGAGCACTTGATAAATGCAGACATGTGTGAAACTTCCAGGCAATTGTGTTGGGCCAAGTTGGAGCTGAACTTGGCAGCATGTTGGCCCTCCAGGACCAGGATTGGACACCCCTGCCATAGAAGAAGGTCAAAGTGCTTTAGAACAAAACAAGAGTGATAACTGTAAAATTGAATTTTGGTGTGAGCTATCCTATTGCTGTCAATGAATGAAACTTTCATTTAAAAAGGTTGACAAAATAATCTCTAGCTTCACATGTGCTAATAGAGTTTGTTGGGAGTCCTATAGGATAAAACATACCTATTGAGTCCATTGCCACTTTTCAGACA
This sequence comes from Cyprinus carpio, assembly GCF_018340385.1. NCBI lineage: Eukaryota > Metazoa > Chordata > Actinopteri > Cypriniformes > Cyprinidae > Cyprinus > Cyprinus carpio. The sequence continues at coordinate 34,147,570 of NC_056574.1, forward strand.
GTTTCAGAGTAAAGAGCTGGACATCTGTCTCTTAGAGTCATTCTGGACAAATAGGAGGGTGATATTTGATACAGAGGGGGAAAGGACAAGCTTTGAACACAACGAGTCATTATGATAAATGCTTTTCATTCTCATAGCCAAATATTTGCTAGCCCTTTACTGCTTTATAATATAGTAGAATACATCATTAAATTGCTTACAATAATGAATATCTAATAATGCAATGGTTTTCCACTACTTGGTTGTAGAACCTTTATAAAGGGCATTAGCTGTGTAAACAACATCACAGACTACACAGCTGAAATTGTAAAAGGCTGAATCTGTTTGCCTAAAGCTGAATGTTTCTTCCACCACTTGCTTATTAAGCACCCCTGTGCTTTTCTTTTTACCACTGTAGGAATTATAGCATTACGCTGCTGGGTTGAGTGTTAGGGATTACTCCAGTAAAAGGCTTAAGAGACAGTCAAGGGATATTTCTGAAGCATCTAATTTGAATCTCACCCCACACAATCTGGTAACTTTGATTGGTTGAAACAGACGTAAGTTTGCTGGTAATGTTATTTAAACCACAGGTTCAGAGAGAGTGACAGAGATAAACCGGGTGAATACCGGTTTAGTGGGACGCAGACAGGCACACTGTAAAACAGAGCACTGAGATGAAATTTTCAATGAAACCAATGAAACATCTGCAAAAATACCAAAAACACTTTAAACAAAATAAAGCAAAAAAATGCATGCAAATCCAATTTATCTCATTGATAGGCATTCAAAAGTATTTGTGTATTGTGATGAAGACTGAGGTTGTAAATGGGATGCAGAATTGTATTTTGAATTTGACAAGCAATTCAGCCATTAATTTGCATGCAAGGAAAATAAATACATTAATAATAATAATAATAATAATATTTTGATTTTAAATATTATTATTATTATTATTTTGATTTTAAATGGTAGTCTGAAGTGGATTTTCAGATGTTGTGAGCTAAAGAAGAGGCTAATAATCACAGGAGGAGACCAGTACAATCAGCTGTCAGTTTTTGGGACAGAGTTTTACATTCAACAACCCAACACACTGTGTTTGTGCAAATACTGTTTGCACAGTAATAATGTAAATAAAAGAGGCATCAGCTGCTAAGAAGCCATGATAATTTCTTTGTTTTCAGGTGTTAGTATCTCAGCTAATCAGGATGATGAGACAGACATGGAGACATTTCAGATGGAGATTGATAAAGAGACTAAGAAGTGCATGTTCAGAACCAACGGTGGAAATTACTGGACACTCGTTACTCACGGAGGGATTCTGTCCACAGCCACAGAAGCGTAAATGTTTCCATTATTATCACAAATTACAGTAATTTTGATGCATTTCATAAATTAATGTTTATGAAAATAGTAAAATATCTTTATTGTGTGACTGATAGAGAAGAAAACACCATGTTTGACATAGAGTGGCTGGGCCGACGAATTGCTTTGAGAGCAAACAATGGAAAATATGTCTGCACAAAGAAAAATGGACAGCTTGCTGCTGTGAGTGATTCTTTGGGTGAGTGCACACAAGTTATGACTGATCTGTCATTACTGAATACCCACTTAACATGACTCAGATAAATCCTTGCATGTGTTTGGCAGGGGAGGATGAGCAGTTCATGCTTAAGCTGATTAATCGTCCAATCCTGGTCTTGCGTGGGGAGAACGGCTTTGTGTGTCACCACAAAACCTCCAATACATTGGACTGCAACCGCTCTGTTTATGATATCTTCTCATTGCTTTTCAGTGATGGCGCATACCAAATAAAAAGTGAGTCATATTGCTATTGTGTAAGCTGTAACTGAGCAGGGTTTCACTGAGCAGCACACACTCTTCTGGGCACATATTTGCAAACATCTGATGAATGTACCTATGTAAATTTGTTTTTTTTATATACCACAGGTGGAAATGAAAAGTTCTGGTATGTCTCCAGCAGTGGTCTGGTGTGCACAGATGGGAATAAACAAAACTAATTATTCTCTTATTTTATTTAGTGTAGTACGGGACGGCATCAAATCAAAAAACAAAATGGCAAGTACCTGCGTGGAGACCAAGGAGGCACGCTGATGGGCGACGGGCTCAGAGTGGATGCCTCGTCTCTGTGGGAGCATTGAGTGCTGTACCAGAGACCCATAGAGACACAAACACAGACTCAAAGAGTAACAAAAAGTTATCCTCCTGAAACCTGTTCAGCCAAAGACTTGTCAGCAACACTTTCTTCATTGACTTTCTATATTTAATCTTTTTTGTGTGTTTGTAAGCATGTGAAATATCTGTGGTTTTATTTGTTTCTAATACTTAGAGGTTCTCAACTTAGGCCCTAGAGATCCACTGTCCTGCAGAGTTTAGCTCCAACACTAATCAAAACACCTGCCTATAGCTTTCTAGTGATCCTGGAGACCTTGATGAGCTAATTCAGGTGTGTTTGATTGGGGTTAAAACTAAAATCTGCAGGACCTCGGGGGCCAGAGTTGAGAACCCATACTATGGAAGTTAGTGCAGGGGTTTCAAACCTGTCCTGGAGGACCCCCAGACTTGCACATTTTGTCTCCCTCATCTAACACACCTGATTCAACTGATCAGCTCATCAGTAGAGAATACAAGACCTGAATTGGGTGTGTCTGATAAGGGAGACATAAAAAGTGTGCAGTGATGTGGGTCCTCCAAGGACAGGTTGGTGTCCCCCTCTGCTTCATAAGATACTTCACAACCTGATACTTTACTCTGCCGATTTTTTAAATGAATTATAATTAGGTTGGTTATTGAGGCTGTTAAACTGCTCAGTTGAAATCTGTACTACCTGAAGCAAAGTTCTTAGATTCTTATGAAATGAATGGTACTTTTGACCACTGGTTCTCAGTTCCAATCCTGGGGACCCACCGCTCTGCACATTTTGTCTCCCTTAATTAACACACCTGATTGAGATCATCAGCTCATTAGGAGAGAGATCCATGAATTGAACTGAATGTGTCAGATCAGAGAGACAGACAGAGTGGTGGGAACCCAGGACTGGAATTGAGAACCACTGAGGCCTAGAGCAGAAAATGTTCCTGGACTCCACAGACCTCCATCAGGGGGCAGTTGGAAATACTGGTTTACGGGTCCTGCCCCCATGATCCAGATGGCTTCATTTGTGGAATAAAATAACAACAGGTGATGATTGATGTTTGGTCATGTCAGACACTGAACTATTTTAAATATTTTAAATCCCTAAACATATGACAGGCTTACAGGTTTTCAAATATATAGCACAATTTCTACTATGGTGAATGTTTTGAGGTGTGTACTTCTGTGGGTTTACTTTTGCATCTGTCCAAGAGTTAATAATCTTGTGATTAGACATATTTTGTCTTAATGTAGTTTCTAATTATTTATTTGAATAATAACAATTACAATTGCATAAATAAATCAGATTTAATAGTAAATTGCTTTCTGTAATCTCTCAAATAATGTCAGATGGTCACAGCATTAATAAGAGATCGGCCTCTAAGCACTCTGGCTAAAGAAACAGAGCAGTGGAGTGTTTTCAGACCAGTGCTGCATCATCATTAGTTCATGTTTCTTCAGGAAGTGAGTGCTATGCTATGGAAGTGTGCCTTCTGCTAATTCACAGTCATATATACAGGTTAAACCTGGGCAAATTGAGGGGATTTTTGCTTAGTTTGAGCAAACTGGAATGTTTATGAAATGTGTTCAAAGTTTTGAGAAATGTGTCTGTTTTAATAACGGAATGATATGATGTATACTGGGGCCAATATGTATACTGGGTCAAATGTATACTAAAAATGGAAAAGTTAATAAATCAATTGCACTGCAAATACCAAATGTACGAAATGCTGACTATGCCACCCCTTTAAAGTATGGGGAAATGAATACTCAATGGGAATCGAACGCGCAGGCTTGTTACCATGAAGGGCAAAGAGACATGGATATCAGTATGCAAAATATCTATGAGCTCTTTTACAAATTGCAATCCACACTCCATGCTTGAAACACCACCACCGGGGTACTAGAACAGCTAGCCTCCCAAATCAGTGGCCCTGCAAAATAAAACAACACAAAAGACAACAACTAAACAATGAATACACTAACAAAAAATATACTAGAACTTGAATGGATAAGACAGAATCAGAATCAGAAAGAGCTTTATTGCCAAGTATGCTTGCACATACAAAGAATTTGTTTTAGTGACATAAGTTTCCAGTACACAGAGACAACAACACACAGATGAAAAAAAAAAAAAATTTTTGCAAATAAATGTAACTAAGCATCACTTACAAGAAAGAAAAAGAAAGAAAAACACAAAGCAAAAAGTTCACAACAAAATAAATTAAAAAATGATCAGGGTCAAACTGAAATTAAACCTTGCCCTGGTGGTGAAACCATTGCTCAGTTTGTTTCCTATCAGAAATATTCAACATACTTCCAAAAAATGTCTCGGTTACGTACAGTATGTAACCCTCATTCCTTGAAGGAGGGAACAGAGACATCATGTTGGTTAATGACTGATGAATAGGGATCTCGCCAAAGAGACCAATCCACTTCGAGTGTAACTAAACGACCCAATGCACACTGACATGCGAATATTGCATCCAGCTGCCGCTGATCACACTTATAGAGTATAAGAGGCAGCAGGTACACCACATTCATTCATTCATGCTTTCGCTGAGGAGCCGAGCTGGTGACCCGGCAGCTCAGCAGTGGTACAGCAACTGTGGCATCTGGACGTGACGTCTTTGTTCCATTCTTCAGGGAAAAAAGTGAGTGAGTGAGTGAGTGAGTGAGTGACGTGACATACAGCCAAGTATGGTAAACCATACTCGGAATTTGTGCTCTGCTTTTAACCCATCCAAAATGCACACACACAGCAGTGAACACACACAAACCGTGAACATACACCCGGAGCAGTGGGCAGCCATTTATGCTGCAGCGCCCGGGGAGCAGTTGGGGGTTCCGTGCCTTGCTCAAAAATGCCTGCAGGTCCCCCACCCTCTTAATCGAGGCCAATGCAGTCAGAAGCAAGGTTTTCATAGAAAGAAACTTCAACTCGACTGACTGCAAAGGCTCGAAGTGGGCAGTTTGTAGGGCTTTTAGCACCAATACCAAATCCCAAGAGGCCAGGGAGGAAGGCTTAGGAGGATTTAACCTTCTGGCACCCCTAAGAAATCTGACGACCAGATCATGCTTCCCCACCGACCTCCCCTCTATGGGGTCGTGATGGGCTGAAATAGCAGCAATGTAAACCTTAAAACACATAAACACATTGCATTACATCTAGGGTTGGGAACCAAGAACCGGTTCTTTTTTTTTTAAAAGAACCGGAATCGTGAGCAATTTCTAAGTTTCGGTTCCAAAAACGGTTCTGGTGCCACTAAACTGCATTATATTTGTCCCATATTGTCATTAATATACATACTGACTTCAACTTGGACCACTAAATAAATAGACAGCTATTGTTGTGTAAGTATGAGGGTTAGATTATTTAGTGTACAGGTCATTTCAAGAGTGATATACAAAGTGATAGAAAATATTTATTTTCATGCATTTTAAGGAATTTTAAAAATGTGGAAACCACTCACTGCATCACACCATCTCCTTACTGCATTATTATTAGTAAAATAGGGGCTTTATGTAGTGTGTGTATAAATGGTTATAAGTATAACAGTGTATATTTCATTAATTTAGGGAAATTAACAAGTGTCTTAGCCCTCAAGGGATTATTTGACCAACCAGCTTATTCCTGCTTGAAAAGCATAATGTTACTGATAGTTTAAAAAACATCAACTTTGAAGCACGTGCTGATTGATGGACTAGCATTACTCAACATTACTTACTACCTTCCAGCAACACTACATTCAATTAAGGTAAAATAGTAAAAAAACAAAAAATATATAATTTAATATAAATCACAACCGGAAAATTTGTATACTGTAATATATATGTTGAATTTTGACATTGCCAACCTTTAAATTAAGTTGACAGTAAGTAATAAACAGTATTGAGCAATGAGCATTGAGTAGTTGAGTATTGTGCATTTTTCCTTACCACTATTTTTTTAATAGTTGTTTAATGATTTTAATGGAACCGGAATCGGAAAACCAACAATAAAACAAATAAACACAACAAACCCTTATTACACCAAATACACACAATAATGTTCTTTTTTTAGCAACATGGTATGACCCTTTTTAAACTTTTAATTCCATATAATCAAGCCCTAATTGAAAATATACAAATGATTTTAACAGATATAATTAATAGCTTGTGTTAATGCACAACACTTTTGCTGCTATTGAGGTGTGATACGGGTAAGGTTAGGAACAGGTTTGGTGGTATGGATAGGTTTAAGTGTTGGTTAAAGGGTCAACAGTGCACAGGGGTTAATTTGATGAATAGTTTAAACTTTATATTGGCTACTGCAAATACATGAACAAATTATTAAAAATGATGTGTTAAGACGTGTCAGTAGGGTAGATTCAGGTCTTTAGGGACACTTTTTGCCATTGAGATGACTGCTCATAAAGGTATCAATGATTAGTAAACATTTGCAAATGATGAACAGTTTCCACTTTAGATTGGGTACTGCAAAAACATGAACAAATAATTAATAGATTATTTGTTAAGATGTGTAAATAGAGGTCTAAACAACAAACAAAGACCAACAAATGAAGATCATATGAACTGAAAGTTTACTGACATTTGAAAGCATTTCAATTTACATAACAGTAAATAATCATATGTTAATCATTAGGTAATGTTTAAAAAGTACATTAGTAAACATAATCAAAAACATTATCATATTTCTAGCTAAGTGAATATACTGTATATTAATTAATGATCTGTGAAGTATTATATAATGTTTAATGATTTATAAATGAAAGTTATTATAAAGTGTTACCAAGAAGGTATCTCAACTGTATCACATAGCTTCAGTGATAACTGCACCATTTTAATTCTCTTTCATTCATTTTTATTCTCTTTTATCGAAACAAAGACTATCGAAAGTACCCATTCTTTCCATTGAGAATACACAACACATTAAATTAAACACCAAGGACATTGTGGATGAACTTGCAGAAAGAAAGGCCCGGAGAATTAAATTAAATTTACATTTACATTTAGTCATTTAGCAGACGCTTTTATCCAAAGCGACTTACAAATGAGGACAATGGAAGCAATCAAAAACAACAAAAGAGCAATGATATATAAGTGCTATAACAAGTCTCAGTTAGCTTAAACGCAGTACACGTAGCAAGGGCTTTTAAATAATATAATAAATAAAAGGAATCAGATAAAATAGCTAGGTAGTTAGATTTTTTTTTTTTTTAAATAGAATTAGAATAGTGAGTGCAAAAGTTAGAGGGTCAAATAAAGAGGGAAGAGATGTGTTTTAAGCCGATTCTTGAACATTCACAAGCACTCAGCTTCTCAGATTTAGTTGGGCAGGTCATTCCACCAGGAGGGAACATTTAATTTAAAAGTCAGTAAAAGTGACTTTGTGCTTCTTTGGGATGGCACAATCAAGCGACGTTCACTTGCAGAACGCAAGCTTCTAGAGGGCACATAAGTCTGAAGTAATTAATTTTGGGCAAAGGGGTGCAGAGCCAGTGGTGGTTTTGTATGCAAACATCAATGTGTTGAATTTTATGCGAGCAGCTATTGGTAGCCAGTGCAAATTGATAAACAGAGGTGTGACGTGTATTCTTTTCGGCTCATTAAAAATTAATCTAAATAATAATAGCCAATAATAATAGCCTAATAAAAATAATAAATAAAAGCTAATAGCCACTTCAGCTTCAAGATCGCTACGGTCTGGATTCATGGCATTTCCTGTCAGTGTAAACAGACAGTCGGCTGACATGGCTTCACTTACAATGCACGACTGCCATTGAGTAAACAAAAGGACATCTAACGAAGCTTTCTCCATGAAAGAGCCCTTCTTCACTGCAGATGCATGCTGCGGTGGGTTAACGTGCTGATGTTAGCAAGCTAACATGGACCTTGGATCAATGCTCTACAACAGTTTGAAAGATGTAAAATGGAGTACGACGACACTACCCTTGGATAGACTTGTTAGTGCCTACAGACTGCTGCAGATTGTAAAGCTGGACAGCGTGGAATCGGTGGAAGGGCTGAGAGAAAATGACTACCTCTTGATTCATTCATGCCGGCAATGGACCACAATTACCGCCCATAGCCTAGAGGAGGGCCATTATGTCATCGGACCGAAAATCGAGATCCCTGTCCATTATGAGGGCCAGTTTAAGCTGCTGGAGCAGGACAGGGACATTAAGGAGTCAGTCCAGTACTTAAACAGCATGGAGGAGGTGGCCAAAGCATTCCCTGAGCGAGTTTATGTCATGGAGGAAATAACCTTCAATGTCAAGATGGCATCAGGAGAATCCAATGAGGACACGGAAGTGTACAACATCACGCTGAGCACTGGGGATGAGCTGACACTAATGGGCCAGGCTGAGATCCTCTATGCCAAAACATCACGAGAAAAGTCACGCTTCAACACAATCTTCAAACGCATCGGCAAGCTCAACTCCATCAGTAAGCTTGGTCGCGGAAAGATGCCCTGCCTTATCTGCATGAACCACCACACCAACGAGAGCATCAGCCTGCCTTTCCAGTGCCGTGGTCGCTTCAGTACCTGCTCCCCACTGGAGCTACAGATGCAAGAAGGAGAACACACTATTCGTACGATTGTGGAGAAGACCAGGTTACCTGTGAATGCCATGGTGCCCAGCAGCCCGCCACGTAATCCGCATGACCTCCATTTGATCCGTGAAGGCCACAGATACAAGCTGGTCAACATCCAGACCAAGACAGTGGTGGTGTGTTGTGCATCACTTTCGAACAAAATACTGCCAGTGCACTTCCCTTGGCACGTGTCCACAGCACTGCCTCATTTACTGGTGCCTGAAGGGCTGCTTCAAGGAGAAGCCTGGCTGGAGACAGTGGTCCACCGCTGGTTTGCTTACTGCCAGGAGCAGTTTGACATTGATGACTACTCTAGGGCAGTCTGTGATGTGCGGGTGGATTGGATTGAGGATGGCAAAAGCCCGAAAAAAATTAGTGCAGGTGGAACAGGAAGTGGGAATGCCATCTGCAACAGCAGTGGAAGCGATGGCTGCCCCTCACACATGCATTTGCCAAGTTCTCTAAGCTCAGCCAGAGATGAGCTCACACAGTCATTTCATCGCCTGTCTGTCTGTGTCTACGGTAACAATCTCCATGGGAACAGCGAGGTGAATCTTCAGGGCTGCGTTAGCTTATGTAGAGATTGTGTGCCAGCAGAACCTCCGGATGCAGATTATTTGTTCCCTGAGCTGCAGGAGAGTTCTTCTGGCTCCCTTAAACCAGACGTGCCGTACGAGGAACTTTGGTTGGATCATGTTAAGAACCCTGGATGGGGGTCCAAAATTCGACTGTCTCTGGCTGTACGACTGTACTGCCATATCCCACAGCAGGCCCCACAAGCGCCTCGCTTGGTGCAGATGTCAATCTACCTCCACCTCCGGTGCCTCCAAAGTCTGAAGCTGTGAAGGAGGAGTGCCGGTTGTTGAACGCTCCACCGATTCCACCGTGGAGCTCCAAGCAGGCAGGTTCAAGCAGTGCCACAGTGCCATACCCTCCTGCCAAGCCACGTCAGACAGAAACCGGCTCCCCAAGCCCAACACTATCCTATTATTTATCCGGCTTACACAACAATTTGTTTGACTTCAACAAGCGAGCGAATGGTGACGGGGGCGGTGCGGCCTCCAAGGCTCAACAGGTTTCCCAGTCTGCCCAGTTTTGCACCAAATCCACCAGCTACACCATGGAAGTGTGCAGAGACAAATCCACAGAGGAATGTAACACTAAGCAAAACCAGTCCTGCCCTGTCTTGTCTCCAAGAACCCTAAATGTAACGATACAAAGAAAGATGCAGATCCCCACTACTACAGCCACAGCCGATGTGGATGCTCTGGAACTGGAGTCCAACAGCTGCTCGCTCGATCGACCGCATCACGGCACTACAGATGTGTTTTCCATTTCGTATCCTGTAGCTACAGGGTTGTCTTGGCAACCACCAAGCAATCTATCAGGTATTTCCATTGAGGAGGTTTCTAAGTCACTACGGTTCATTGGTATGTCAGATGATGTTATCTCTTTGTTTGTGCAAGAAAAAATTGATGGAAATTTGCTCCTGCAGCTAACGGAGGAGATTTTGTCAGAAGACTTTAAGCTAAGCAAACTTCCAGTGAAGAAACTCATGCAGTTTATTAATGACTGGAGGCCCCAAAATGTAAGGCTGATCAAGCAAGCCAGTCCAGAGCAAAACAGATGCAACGTGCTGGAGCGATGCAGCAGTAAATATTGCCCTTTACTTTTGCATTAGACAGTTTTGTATCTCAATGCTATGCACAGTCTTGTAATGATTTTAATAGCTGTGTTGTTTAATATATACACATGTATATAAATCTATATATGAATTGCTTTGTGTATTAACCTGTACCCATCTCTATGTAATCTCTCTGCCCTTATGGTACCTGCACAAATTAAATTAATTACAACTAAAATTAATGTGTAGCACCCCCCCGCCCCCTTTTTTTCTTTCTGTCTTTTTGTGTTTTTGCCCGCTGTGCCAAGAGTGTGTTTACATTAAGTAACTTAGTAAATCTGGTAGCGTTTTAGTGCCATAATATTTTTAAAATAAAGTAAAAATTACGAGATTTAGAATGTATTATATTGTGTGAAGTTAATCAATGTGAAAATTCCACTTACTCGTGAAAAAAAAAAGGTCTGTGGCTGTCAACTGACTGATGTTGTCCAAGCAGACCAGGAAGTTGTGCCCCTTTAAGGCTGGCAGGAAGGTTTTTAGGGCCAGGAAAACTATCATCTTGAGGCAGTTGATATGCAAGCGCTGTTCCAGGTTTTACCAGGAGCCGAACACCGAATGATCAGGGAGCGTTTCAGCATAATCCATGCCCGCATTTGGACTGAGTCGATAATTGTTCCCAGAAAGACTACTCGCTGTCTGGGGGACAAACAGCTCTTGGCTAAATTGATTTTCAACCCAAGGCGCTCTAAGTGGCTGAGCAGTCGTGACCTTTGAGTGATGAGTTCCTGTTCTGATCTGGCTAAAACCAGCCAATCGTCAAGGTAATTTAGAATGCAGATTCCCATCCGTCTCAGAGGGGGAAAAGCTGCGTTTATGCACTTTGTAAAAGTGTGCGGGGCCAGAGACAGTATTTTTTTTTTTTGAGTAATCCCTCTGAAGTGAGGTGGCCTGGAAGTGAACTGAAGCCAGTAACCTCGTTCTATGGTTTTTAGAACCCAGCTCGACACATCTGGGATAGCTTTCCAAGCCTGAAGCCGGATGGCAAGTGGTTCTAGTTTTATGAATTGTAGTTTGCCACACGGGGGCTGGGAATTGACATTCGAGGTGGTGAGAAGAGGAGAATTGCTCTTTTGAGTATGTGGGTCTGATATCACAGCGGTAGATTGCTTGGGCATGTGGTGAAAGAAAAGGACGTGCCAGACTTGAATAAAGCTTCCATCACTCAGTGTTGAACAGTGGAATGGAGAAAGAGCACAAGCTTTCTTTGAAGGAGTTGCAGCCTCTGCAAGAACTGACACTCTCCTCTTCCGGGGGCACAGCTGAAGTCCAGGCTCAGGTTTAGGCTGGGGCTGAGGCGGTGCCGGTTTTGCAGGCTGCTGAGTGGATGGGATTTTCTGGTGACTTGAAGCAGCCACTGTACTGGAGAGCTTCAGCAAGAAGTGGCGCAAAGCGTGCAAAGTATTTTGTGCCGCTTGAAAGCGCTCTGCAAACCCATCCTTGGCAGGGCTAAATAGTCCCTTATGAGAGACAGGCAAGTCGAGGAAGGTGACTTTGTCAGTGCCCCTGATCTCTGTTAAGGTCAGCCAAAGGTGGTGCTCCAGCACGATCATCATGTCTGATGTGTATGTGTGTCTTTCATTGTTTTGTGTTTGTCACACACAGCCCAACTTCCTTTTAAAATAAAATATATGGCAATTTATTAATGCACAAGTAATCTATGGAGCAAAGATTCATGTTTATTGAACAAAACACATCTTTGGGTCTCATCCAGACACTGCTTTACTGAAAGTCTATGAGAGCATCACGCGCACTACTTACATTGAGAAAAATCTGAAAGTTAACTGGGCTTTAAATCACTGTACTTTTGTCCCAGATGTAAGATATACAGTTAACTAATGTCCTGCAATAATTTGTTCTAAATCATAATCTCTATGATTATTTTTCAGTCTTATTATTATTATTATTTTTATTTAAATATAGTAATTTCACGGTTTAGTGGTAATTTGATTACAGAAGGTACTCGACCAGAATGTTTTTTTTTTTTTTTTTTGCTGCAGCATTTACCATCACCGTTTCTGTGGCAAATGTATTTGCAGATTTTGACCATTAAGGGGTGCTATACTTCTATAAATAATCAGGGAAATGTATCCAAGCAAATTTTTTGAATAGCAGTCATATTACCATGTAGCAGTCATATTACCTTGCATAGTAAATGTTAAGCATATATATATATATATATATATATATATATATATATATATATATATATATATATATATAATATATATATATATATTATTATTATTATTATTAATATTATTATTATTTTATTTTAATGGAACAAATATCTCCAGCACATGACATACAGAAAAAAGACAGGCCTATATATATGTCCATGAATACAAAAATCATTGAGAACTTTTTATTAATTTACTTTTCATTCTAGTAAAGACATGAGCATGTTGAATTAATTTATAATAATTATTTAACAAAAAAAAAGAAAGAAACAATAAATAGAATTTGGCTGTGATTTAACTAAAACAATGGAAAATTAAGGGAAGGATTAATAAAATATTCTTACAATTTAACTAATATATATATATATATATATATATATATATATACACACACACACACACACACTGGACACTTTATTAGGTACACCTTGCTAGTACCGGGTTGGACACCCTTATGCCTTCAGAACTGCCTTAATTCTTCGTGGCATAGATTCAAGAAGGTGTTGGAAACATTTCTCAGAGATCTTGGTCCATATTGACATGATAGCATCACGCAGTTGCTGCAGATTTGTTGGCTGCATATCCATGACGCAAATCTCCCGTTCCACCACATCCCAAAGCTGCTCTACTGGATTGAGATCTGGTTACTGTGGAGGCCATTTGAGTAAAGTGAACTCATTGTCATGTTCAAGAAACCAGTCTGAGATGATCTGAGCTTTGTGACATGGTGCATTATCCTGCTGAAAGTAGCATCAGAAGATGGGTACACTGTAGTCATAAAGGGATGGACATATGGTCAGCAACAATACTCAGGTAGGCTGTGGCGTTTAAACGATGCTCAATTGGTACTAAGGGGCCAAAGTGTGCCAAGAAAATATCCCCCACACCATTACACCACCACCAGCAGCCTGAATCGTTGAGACAAGGCAGGATGGATCCATGCTTTCATGTTCTTTGAGCCAGACTCTGACCCTACCATCTGAATGTCGCAGCAGAAATTGAGACTCGAAATTAGACCAGGCAATGTTTTCCAATCTTTTATTGACCAATTTTGGTGAGCCTGTGCGAATTGTAGCCTCCATTTCCTGTTCTTAGCTGACAGGAGCAGCACCCGGTGTGGTCTTCTGCTGCTGTAGGCCATCTGCTTCAGGGTTCGATGTGTTGTGCATTCAGAGATGGTATTCTGCATACCTTGGCTGCAACGAGTGGTTATTTGAGTTACTGTTGCCTTTCTATCATCTCTAACCAGTCTGCCCATTCTCCTCCGACATCAACAAGGCATTGTCGTCCACACAAAACCCCCTCACACTATATATTCTCTCTTTCTCACACCACTTTCTGTAAACCCTAGAGATGGTTGTGTGTGAAAATGGCAGTAGATCGGCAGTTTTTTTAAATACCCAGACCAGCCCATCTGGCACAAACAACCATTCCACCTTCAAAGTCACTTATGTCCACTTTCTTCCCCATTCTGATGCTCGGTTTGAACTTCAGCAAGTCGTCGTCACCACATCTAGAAGCCTAAATGCATTGAGTTGCTGCCATGTGATTGGCTGTTTAGCAATTTGTGTTACCAAGCAATTGAATAGGTGTACCTAATAAAGTGGCCGGTGAGTGTGTGTGTGTATATATATATATATATATATATGTTGTTTTGCAGGCTGTGACTGAAAGTCAGTAGTAGTTGTGTTTCTGCTCGTCTCTTTTTTTCTTAAGCAGGTGTTTGTCACTAATCAATACTTGATTAATCACTTAATTATCTAATGAAATGCAGTGATGCTTTAATCTTATTTTTAGCACTCTGTAGTATGCATACTGAGCAGTGTTCATTTCATTAACTCATCTGGGCTGACACATGTGCCGCCCTCATGGAAACTGAGGACAAAACTGGCTGGGCCCCAATTAGATAGCCCAGGTGCCACCCATCTGGGCCCCACATGGGTTTGCTGGCTGGGTTCTGTACAGCTGCTTTAAAGCTGAATTGCATCTTGCAAAATCGAGAACACATCTATTGACTGATTGATTGATTGAGATTTTAACTGACCTTCTGACTTTTGAAAGAAGGACAAACAGCATTATACTGTACATGTAGAACCAAATAACCAGAAGAGAACAATTGTGCCATCTTTTGGTTGTCTGTCATTATTATTACTCATTATTACTATTGCTAATTATTACTGCATTATTATTACTTCATATTGTTGCCTCTGGTTGTCAGGTAAGCAATTTTTGCCGCATCACATAAAATCAAATTTACTGTCACAAAACACAAATATACAATAAAATAAACACATATGGCACTAACATATAACAGGGTACATACATATCTACATACTGTATGTATATATATATATATACTGTATATATATATATATATAGTCATGGTTTCTGAACATATATATATATATATACTGTATATATATATATATATATTTATATAGGGTACATACATATCTACACACACACACACATTTACTTCAGGAGAAATACTTGAGATTTGAAGTCATGGTTTCTGAACATCAAAATTTACATTTACACATTTAGCAGACACTTTTATCCAAAGCAACTTACAGTGCATTCAGACTAACATTTTTGTACCTAGCATGTGTTTCCTGGGAATCGAACCCACAACCTTTTGCACTGCTAACGCAATGCTCTACCACTGAGCCTCAGGAACACAATAATTAAAGTGAGGTTATGCTTAGAACAAGAAAAAATTATCTGCCAATGGGGTAAGAAAAATTAAAACTTAATTCAAAGGGGAAACTATTTTGTTTTAAGCAAGAACTCATTTAATTTTCATAGAAAACCAGACTTAATATCTTGTTATTTAGCACCTCAAGTAAATTTATTTTGATTTAAGAATATTTCGATTTTTACTGGAAAATAAGACAAAAAATGAGTATGAAAATCTCAAAGAAAGGTACAGAGAGCAGCTTGTCGCTGGTGATCAAATGTAGCACAGAGAGCGAGGGTGAGGTGAGAGAGTAGACTGAGAGTGTTCAGAGCTTCTGCTCTCAGTCCATATACAGCTGTGCAGGAGAGATGCTGAGGAAAATCCCGCAGTATCTTCATCCAGCTGTTCCTGAGAGCTAATTCTTTCTTCAGCCTGGAAACATCTTGAGAAATTAAGATGGAATCATGTGCTTTAATGGCTCTGAACGCACTGGGCTTTAAAGAACCTGAATGACAGCCACCGGCGGTCAAAGTTAATGATTTATCAGAGGGATTGTAGCACTAATGAAGATGAACTTTGGGACAGTTGTGATCTCTGCAGGTCTGTGCGGGCTGCTCAGTTTCATCCTGCTTGCCTTGTCCATCGGCACTGAATACTGGTACATTATAGATGTGGATGAAGGGAAGAACTCCAGCCTGGAATACAGCAGCTCTCACTCCGGACTCTGGAGGATATATGAAGGTAAGATGGTGAACACAGACAACTTGAGCTTCTTTTATGTCCGATTGTGTGCACCTTTTGCTCACATTTTGCCTGAAGAGAGTGCTCTATCTTCATCTCCTTTAAGAGGATTTAAACATTGCTCAATTAATCGTTTTACATTAAAAATGTTCACGTAAACATTAAACATTAGCCTAAATACTAAGTACTGATGAAGTAGCCTGCATGAACTTAATGTGCATTTATTCATTATCCTCTTCATACTGTTTAACATTTCATGTGTCTCATGATTAGATAGATAAAGTATTTTTAATCACATTCTTGTAGCAGCACTAAACTGGCAAATGGTTTGACTAGTTGTAAAGAAAGTTATTTCACAAATATTCAGAGATACAGTCCTCATCACTGGCTGAGTCTCCATTAAGCACATAATTAATGTCTCGTCCAATTCTGTAGCTGTTTCATGGCACCAGAGGCAATTAAAAAGAGAAGCAGTTCCTCACACAATTCTAAATGTTTAATGTTAGACGAGATGTGATGACAGTTACTAAATTTGTAGTGTAAAAGAACTGTTTTCTATTTCATTCTAATTGCTGTAAAGATATATTTCCCCCTCTAACACAAATGCTGCTTTTCCTTGTAAGGTGTAATATGTCGAGATTACCAAGAAAATTGATTTACAGGCAACCTTTTCAAGCATAATGAGTGTTTGCAGCTTTTACTTGACTGGTGTTTCAATGTGACCCACAGGACAGAATGGCAGTTATCATGACATCTCATTCTACACAGACACCTCTGACCACACCGAGCAGGAGAAGCACCTTTTAAGTGAGTCTCTGAAAGCTGTCTACACATTAGCCACAATCGGAGAATGACACTGGACGTAGGCTTGTTATGTATGGTAGTGTATTCTCTGTTTCTTTAAGAGCTGTATTATCAGCATGACATCCAACCTGATCCATCACTGGCCACCTTTATTATAACTGAGATTGCACAATTATCAAAACTGATGGTCTTTGAATAGTAGTCATAGAAGGGGAGTGCTACAGTACATTGACAGAAAAGATGATATCTTTATATTTTCTGGGACTTTGTCGATAACGTAAATTAGAAGCTACTTTGGTGAGTGTGATTTTGTGCTGGTTTGTGTTATGGACAGATGACTCTTTTCATATTCTTTCATATTCTGTGCGGTGATTATTTCATCCTAGTGATAGAAACTTTCCCATCTTAAATTGATTTCCACTGGCAAGCTCACTTTCAGAACAATTTATTCTGAGCTTATTAAATGTATGCATGATCTTTCATGTACAACTTATGTTTAATCAATAAGTTCAGTTAGAATAATAAGTAACTGTAGGCTGTTTTCAACTAAATTACATCAGTATCAATAAAATCCATTTTTGCCCCGCAGAAGTGGCACAGATGCAGCAATTAGATGAATTTACACTGCAATTACAATTGCATATAATAATGCTATGAGATTAATGTTTTCAAAATAATATTGTGAAGCTCAAAATGTATATATATATATATATATATATATATATATATATATATATATATATATACTTTAAATATAAGCCTTAAACCACCAGTAGGTGGCAGCAAGGTATGATCTTAATGAGTGAGTCACTGAATTATTCATTCAACCATTTTGTTCAAGGGACTGATTCATTCAGGAACAAGCAAATGACTGTCTCTATGAATGGACCATTTAAAATAGCTGATTCATTTAGAAACAAATTAAGAATTTATGGATATTCAATTTTTTGTTGGCAAAATAGAGCAATATTGAAAATATTAACTCACAATATAAGTAAAAATATAAATGTATTTTTTATTGAACTGTTGTATAAAATCAATTTAAAAAAAATTCAAAATCAAATTTGCAGTCATGCTGATCTTTGAGAAAAATGATTGTTCATTTGAAACTGCTTTAAAAATGTAATGAAAAAAAATGTTTACAGGGCAATTTTTGCCCCCAAGTATTACATTTTTGGGTCACTCTAAATGCATTATACTAGGCTATCATATATATTATTATTATTTTTATTTTTTTTTTGTGAGTGAGTAACACACTCGATATTGTCAGCTTCCACATTGTTAAAACAACAATTACGACATTATCATAGACAGTACATATCACACACCCCTAGAGGTCACTAGTTCAAACTCACTGAACCCGAAAGGACAAATTGTCCCATGTGCTTCAGATTTCTATAATGATATTAATAATACATTTTATTTATGGGTGCCTTACATGACACTCAAGGACACCTTACATACAAATAAAACATATCTATACAATCATACATAAAAAAATCACCAGTATGCCTATCTAAAAAGATTCGTCTTCAAACAAGATTTAAAAATCGGAAGAGAGTCAATTTCACGAATTTTTTGTGTAAGTAAATTCCGCAGATAAGGAGCAGCATAGCTAAAAGCTCAAGAACCCATAGAATCCAGATGCATACAAGGAAGGACTAAAGATAATGTATCCGATGATCTAAGAGTTTGAGAGGGAACATATGTTAAAAGTAGATCAAATAAGTAGGAAGGGGCCATGTTATGCAATGCCTTATAAACAAGAAGCAAGATTTTAAATTCAACACAATGTTTAACAGGAAGCCAGTGTAGATGTTAAAGAGCAGGGGATATGTGTTCCATAGTAGGAGTTCTAGTAATTATTCATGCTGCTGAATTCTGCAAAAAATATGTGTCAAAGTTTAACAGGAAGACCATAAAAAGGAGCATTACAATAGTCAATATGTGAAGTGACAAGAGCATGGACCATACTAGCGATTCTCCTCACTGAGAGGGCTGGGCAAAGGCGGTTGATGATAAGCTGTCCGAGGAACCTTATTAATAAGCACTTCAAAAGACAGAGTATAGTTGAGGATAACACCCAAGCTCTTGACCTGAGTTGAAAAAGTAATTATAGAAACGTCACATACACATAGAAAAATCACTAGTCTTTGGCAAAATGATTTTTGTACCAACAAGAAGTATATCTGTTTTACTAATGTTAAGTTTAAGAAAGTTGGTTGAAAACCAAGCTTTAACTTTGGACAAACAGTTAGAAAGAGAGGATGGAGGAAGTTTAGCAGTAGGTTTTGAAGACGTAACAGTGAAAATGGATACCATATTCCCTGAAAATATTTCCAAGGGGCAGTAGATAGATGATAAATAATAGAGGGCCCAAAACTGAACCCTGTGGGACACCTGTAGTAATACGTGATAACTTAGATTTGAATTGGCCTAGCTGAACAAATTGAGTACAACCTGAGTGATAATTCCAAAGGACTGCAATCTGTCTAATAGATTTTCGTGGGAAATGTTGTGGAACACTGAAGTTAAATCAAGAATAATTAATATAGATAGGAGACCTGAGTCAGCCGCTACCAATAAATCATTTTGACAAAGGCAGTCTCGGTACTATGACAGGAATGAAAACCTGATTTAAATTGTTCATATTGATTATTCACTGAAAGATGTTCATGTACCTGTGCTGCAACAATGTTTTCCAGAATTTTAGATAAAAATGTCAAGTTAGAAATTGGACAAAAATTATCAAAATTATTTGGAACAGCACCTGGTTTCTTGAGGACAGGAGTTATTAATACAGTTTTAAATGAAAAGGGAACAGTGCCAGAAATAAGAGAAGAATGAATGATCTCAGTGATAGAAGGCAAAATAACTAACAAACAGGCATTAAATAATTGAGTTGGAAGTGGAACGAGTTGACAGGTGGTTGATTTAGATTTCCGAATAACTGAAGTTATCTCATCTACTGTAGGAAGCTGGAAAGTAGAGAGAACAGAACTGACTGTGTAACACTGAAGCAAAGAGAACTTACTAAATCTGAGAACAACAAAGACTTATGAATATTTTCTGTTTTTGCATTAAAAAAGTAAACTTGAATGTGTGGCAACAGGTTACACTGATCATGTAATAAAGGCCTGTATGTGTCTCTGCAGACTTGCACAGGGTCATAGTGGTCCTGCTGCCTCTCAGCCTGGTGCTGCTGGTCTTTGGGGGGATCTTCGGTCTGGTGGCGTCTTTGGCTCAGAGCTGCACTCTTCTCACCTGCATCGCTGCATACTTCCTCCTCTGCAGTGAGTGCCATTAACAACTACATAACATTCATTGGACATCTACTCACATCAGCTGAAATGAAATGAAATGAAGTCTCAGCAGTGATATCACTGGAGTTTGTTTTATGTATAGGTCAGAGAGAGATGAAATAAAACACAATGTATAAAACACAATGGGAATGAAAGAAAAGAGAAAATGTCAGGTGTTCCAGCAGAGTGCAGCTGTTAGGTGAACTGGTCTCACACAGAGAGGGGTTTTGATAAATATAAAGGTTCTTAGCGCAATAATACATATCCACAAAGCCTGGAGTAATGAATAGCAGAAATATTGAACAGATTTATTTGTTGTGTTTAATGTGTTTAGAGGATTTATTTTTTTATCCTGATCCAAATTATGTTCCAGGCACAAATAAACAGGGTTGTAACAGTAAATGTATTCATACCAAATTTTTTTGGTAGGGGTCTTTTGAGTTGGCATGCATGTGTACTGACCAAATTCTGTGTTGTTTTTACCACTGCATGTCTAGACCTTCTGTTTGCATGTATCATAATTTAAAACACAAAGTTTCCCCCACTGTTATTTGCTATTATGTGACATATTCATTATACTTGTATGTTGTGAATGCAAATGAAAAATAACGGACACAGAAAAGTGCACAATCCAAGTCTTGAACATGATTAACATTAAGTGTTTTGATCTAAATCACAAACCCACACAGCTTTCACAGCGTGCGTGTTTTATTTGCATTTAGACATGTTTTCCTCAGCAGAACTTATATCTTATAGTTGTGTCCTTATCTGTGAATGTTAGAAATTCACACAAATAGATTCTGCATGATGGCTCATCCTGACCACAATTGACAGTCTTCAATGAAACAGCACAGATATCAAACAGGAGCAAAATAATTCGGACTAAAGTAGACGTTTTGCACTATGACTATACTATATATAGCACTATAGAGCTTCTATACATTACAATGAGGATCAAATTCAAAAGCTGCAAATTCAAAAGATATTATGATGTATTTCTGGCATTGTTTATGACATTCAGTCTAATAATTGTTTACAATTCAGGAGGCACCACATGACAGGAATGAATGGTTTACTTATATACCTGTAATCAGCAGACATTGCTCCTGTGTCTGTAAAGGAATTAAACTATAATAAGAAAATCAGCATTTGATTCCGTCTTGAATGACACATAATTAATTCACACCCTCATTACACTTTATGCCATCATTTCTTTTCATCACAATAACTGAAATCATGAGATTGAGACTGGATGTGTGCTACAGTATTTCAGATTAGTTATTGTAGAACACATCAAAATATAACTGGGAATGACATATGTTTTTTTTTTCTTGTCAGTAGAATATCTCTGTTTATTCTGTCCTCAATATTATTGTGATAGAATGTTTGTGTTAGGATATGATGATGATAGTGATGATGGTGCTAGTGCTCCAGCCTGGGCACAACAGAAAACTGAAGTGTAGCTGAATTAAGGGAGGGATGGAGCAGATAAAAACACTGGGATCTGTAGAGGTTGAAACACTGAGGTCAGTGGTCGATGGTCGAAGACCATCACAGCTTTTTATGTGTTCTGTTTTCAGTTCCATTAAAAGGGGCTCCTGAGATGAAAAAATTACTATCCTGCCCAAGAAAACAGAAGGGTGTCTAGTCTCTGTAAATGTGAACTGTGCACAGCTTTGTATGCTAGTATAGTTAAGTTTCCTTTGCTTATGTAGTAGATATTGATATTGCTGATGTAAATTGTTGTTGTATTTGTACCAGTGAGTGTTTGGTTCATAAGGACTGAACATTACACACAACTGATGCATTAAAGAAAAAAAGGTGAAAGGATTGAAGCCTCACAGGAGATTACGTACATGAGTGATCTTGTCTGTAAACATCCCTGATAGCAAGAGAGCAGATGAAAACCACTGAATCAATGTTAAAAATGGTAGGTGTTAATTGCATTGAATCAATATCACTGACAATGCAAACTGAACATTACAATACAAGAGTCACGAGCACAACTAAAGCAAACACTGATCACAATAATGGTGATTTGCTGAAATCTCAACATTTTTTCAACATTAATTGCAGGTGCAAAAGTAATATTAATTCAATGCAATTAACACTGACAAAAAAAAAAAAAAAAATGTTAACATTGATTCAGTGGTTGCTTGCTATCAGGGATAGCACTTTTCAAAAATCAGTCAAGCACCATCTCAAAGACCTCGCTAACGTTTAGGATTCTTGTATCAATTAGTTAAAGGCAGGAGTGCATCATCAGATGCTGTGTATCTATTAACTCAGTTCCTGACAAACTTAGTGTAACACTGTGAGTGTTGCAGAATTTTTAAATTTATTTATTTATTTTTTTAGTATAAAGAGCAGTTCACAACCTCCAGGCTGTCCGTGCTTCTGAGAGCCGATTCATCCCATTGAAACAAAAACATATCAAACAATATCAGACAGTGAAAAAGATGTTTATGCTTGATAATATTATATGTTTATCACAACAAATGGTCAAGCAAGCGCACGACACTGACAAGGTACGCGAAACAGTACGAGATCAAACACGATTTCAGCAGTCTCCATATGTCTCAGTATGTGCACTTTAAATCATTTTAAATGGAAAGTAAGAATACATTTAATTTGCTACCTATTAGATTGTGTTTTATTAACACCTAAGCCTGTCCCTTACAGTAATTATTATTGTTTAGCGTGACACAAATTACACAATATTGATGTGCAACCCCATTTCCAAAAAGTGCAAGGTGACTTGCGTGTCTTGGTATGTGGTACAGCAGTGTCCAGGGCATGGGTGACTTGCATATGTGTGAAGGTACCACTGAGGCAGAGGCATATAGTGGGATTGTACAGATACATGTTGCTATCAAACTGACGTCTATGATTATTAGAGTGAGACAATGCCAGGTCTTATTCTGTATGTGCTACAACAGTGAGGTTTCAGAGTGGATGTGCTTAACTGGGCTGCCTGCAGTCCAGATCTGTGTCCTATTGAAACTGTGTAGTGTGTCATGAAGAGGAGAATATGACAGCAGTGACCAAGGACTGTTGAGCAGCTTAAGTCTTGTTTCAAGCAAAGGTGATATAAAATAGTTGTAAACATGCCTTTGCCCCAACTTTTTTGGAGTGTGTCGCAGCCATCGAAATCAGTTTGTTTTAATTTACAAAATACAATTCAAAATGTACAATTACAATCAAGGTCAGTGAGAACAGGAGTTCTATAATAATTCATTTTAGCTTATTTAATGACTCCTTTGTTCATATCCTTTCCTCTCGAGTGCTCTCTATTAATGACTGTGCTGAATGTAGCACAGCGTCTGGTTTATAATTTGTTATTCTCTATTTTTGTCATGATTGCATTAGGGTCTATTAATTACAGTACTCTGTGTTATCTATTTCTATAGTTTATCTAAGAAAGAAGAAAAATCTAAGATTCATGAAAAACATTTGTATCTTATTCTCTGGAATTTTTGTCTTTGTGTAAATTACTGTCAATTATTCACCACCAAATTTTGGGTCAGATCTTCATCAAACTAAAAAAAAATCAAATGAGTTGTTTTTCTTTCTATAGCCATCTGTCTACTGTCAGTTTCTCTGACAAGCACAGAAGCAAACTCCACATTAGCTGTGTCAGTGCATTATTTCTTTATCGTCTTGACAAGACAATGCATTATTTGAAAAAAAATAACTGATGATTGCAGAGCAGCAGGAAAACCTCTCTTCTGTTCTTCCCGTCATGTATCATAAGTGATTGTGAAAGGTCAGGGCTTCGCTAAGCTTCATGTAAGTGGGTTAATTACAGCAATGATGACTGAGTTCACAACGGTTCCTTCAAGCAGGTCTTCAGGAAAGCACAGATCTTCTTCCTATTAATACTCCCACCACTAGCCTGTGTGTCATATTCTGTGCTTGTGCACTACTGAGTTTCATTCTAAAGAAAAGACTCATTTGCCTATCCTAGTTAGGATTTTGCCATAATGCATTCACTGTATAGAACATGATGAATCAGGCCATTACAGCTTTCACATAGAGGCTGTTCAAAATTCTGCCATGCCACAGAGCACCACTCACATAGTTTTCCATTAAATTACATCATATTTGTCCCAAATTGTTGTTAATGTACATAATGGCTTCACCCAGTCTGGAAGATTATACATTTGTCAGTAGTACTTTTGTCTTTTCGTGGCTAGAATGGCATCTATGCTTCATACTGAGAAAAACTATAATATAGACTTTCCATTTGCTCTGTTTTGTCAAACACCTGAACTTGGGAATGCAAGTTCAAAATGGCATGTCTCGTGTGCTGTAAGATGTATCTTAAATGTTTTTTTTTTTTTTTTTTTTTTTTTAAATGCAGTGCATAGTGGGATTTATAAATTAGGAATATCACAGACTAAGAAATAAAGAAAGCTGTCATTGGGGCAGTACCTTTTTAAAAGGTACACCTGTGTACCTTAAGAGTCCATATTGATACCTTAAAGGCAGATGTTAGTACAAAAAGTGTACATATTATTACCTAAAAGGCACAAAAGTGTACCTTTTGAAAAGGTACTGCCCCAGTGATAGCTTTTGCACCTTTTTTCTGAGAGTACAGGAATATCATACAGATAAATTTGCCAGAACACATAGAATTTAATATTATGTAACACTATTTATTCTTTTTCTGCAAACTGACATTTCATTAAAGCACTTTCTTGTTTGATAAGAGAGTAACCTGAAAGACTTGACATGTCGCTGAGCACTTTTGCACATCAAAGAACATTGGTCTGGATTTTAGCGTATGCACATTCTAAGATCAAATCTGTGCATATGCACATTTTTATAAATGATCCCCCTGGTCTCCCATCTTGTCCAAGATGGTTAGGCAGGTTAGTAGTGGTGGTTTTAGTGGGGTTTCAAGCACTTGTCATGTGGTTAGGCTCAGAG
Source organism: Cyprinus carpio (assembly GCF_018340385.1). Lineage (NCBI taxonomy): Eukaryota > Metazoa > Chordata > Actinopteri > Cypriniformes > Cyprinidae > Cyprinus > Cyprinus carpio. The sequence goes on from NC_056574.1 coordinate 34,172,620, forward strand.
ACTAGCTGGCTTCCCTGCTAAATTGGCCAGGCTTGTAACCCATCTTATGTCTAGTCAACGATCTTTCGTTGTTTGCTTCAACAGGTTTGAATACAACATTTTATGGCCTTTTAAAAGTAATGATAAGTCTATTGCTGTCTGGTTGTTTAGTGAGTGAATGGAGTGTAATGATGGCTCTTTGTCCACAGGTCTGGTGACGATGTCTGGTGTGAGCATCTATGTCAGTTACTCTCAGCAGGCATTGGAAGAGCTGCAGCACATGGTGGACATTGAGTCACTGTCTCACGTCCACATGTCCTTCGGCTGGTCTCTGGTCATGGCCTGTCTGTCCTTTTGCCTGGAGCTGCTCACGGGGATCCTGCTCATGCTAGCAGCCCGTCTCATTCGCCGTCAGTGCCAGCACGAGCCTGCTGCAGTGCTCACCGTGAGCCAGAGTTCACCACAGCTTCTGAGACTGCAGTGATGATGATCATTTCATCTACAGCCTTATCAAGAAATGAGTTTGTGCTGCGTCAAAGTTAAAATGGAGAGAGCCGGGTGGCAAATGAGACAGCTGCATCAATTATTGAATGAGAGTGCTCATTAGAGGATTTGTCTGCATCACTCGAGTGTGTCAGTGCAATTACACGTTTTTCTCAAGGCTTCTAGAAACACATTTTCCCGAGCTCACCAATGTCATGTGTCATGAATTTACTGTATATAACATGATGAATCAAGCCATTTCAGCATCTCTACGCTATGGAAGGTTGGGTTTCTGCCACTGAATAAAAAAATAAAACAAGATAATTGCAGCTTTTTATCTCACAATTCTGACTTTTTTTTCTCGTAATTGCAAGCCAACTATTGCAAACCTGTTTTTAAATTACAGTGTAAAAAGCTTTACTTGTGACCACACCAATACTTTTTCATTTTATACAAATTTCAATGCAGATTCTGCTTACAGTATATACTTAATATACACATAAATCTTTTTCATACTGAGATTTAATATTAAATTGCTTTTTTTTTTTAAATTAATGGTTATTAGAAGTTTTGTTGTAAAACTGTCATACAACTTACAGTAACAGTCATTTCATTTACAATCTACTGTATAAGCTATTATGTATTACCATAATAAACATTACTGATGACTAGCAATTTTCCCTTAGTGTTGTATGTTATATCTCATTGTATCTCTTAACATGATATTATGTACGAGTTTTTCTATGATCTGAACTGTCTGATCATTACTATGCAAACTCTGGGATTCATAAAGATACTTTGCAAGGCATACGTATACCAATTTTAAAAGAAGCTAGTTATAATTATGTTTTCATTTGTGGTAACTACATTTACCTCTCTAGGGCTCAAGTTTGATTGAATGTCCAAGACGCAAGACCATTTGAGCTCAATTCAAAAATCTATTTGTCACTAATTAATCAATTCAGGGGGAAAAAAAATGTGTCATAGGAAAAGGGTGGGCTGTTTTCTTAAGTGCTCAGAAATAACATAGTTGTATACATTTTCATTCCAGTTTCCAGAAGGAAGTCTTCTCTGAATATTGGACATTAGTCCAGAGTGTAATATGCTGTATTATTCGCAGGAAAATATGGGTGCTACATCAGTGTTATAAAGTAAATTTGCATAGCCAATACAGCCATGGTGACTGCGTGGCTGTAAATCTCTGATTGCTGCAATGGAGGCCAAAATAGATTAAATCAAGACAACATTAAATGTCAACCCTATTCTGTTAAGTGTAAATAAAGGATGGTAAATGGTCTGGTGATGAATGGAGTGAGGAAGTTTTAAAGTTTCTCTTAATCACCAACACTCTAATATTAATTCTATGAATAAACAATCAAGTCATTTAATAATAATTTAATAATAATTTTCTAAAATATAAATGTAGTTGCTTGGAGATTTTTTAATGGCTCATTTTAAAACAGTGTGATGAGTTTTGACTACATTTAATGATTTTGTAAATGAAAATGTGTTCAGCTGTACAAGATATATGCAATGTCACATCGCAAATAACCATATACGTCAATTTGACAGGTTAATTAAAGAATTGTGCTGCAGGTTGTTATCTTTTTCTTAGGCTCTCACAATGTGAAAACTACAACATACGTTGTGTTATTGCTCACTTGAGTTAACAAAAAATAACTGATTATTTATCAAATTATTTTACTGGTTTCCACTTGGAATTTACAGTACTTTCTCTTACTTGTCCACCTGAACAGAATAGAGAAATGTTTCAATACATACTCTTATGTAAGTGGCGATTGTCATTTTGTGTGGGTAAAGCCAGGTGCACACTGTACGATTTATAATAGTTCTTTACGACTGTTGCTTGTCAGACTATATGAACATGATCCCAACTATAAGCCATTTCAAACTGTAGTGACTTAGCTGTGTTAAATTAAAGGGGTCATATGACGTTGCTAAAAAAACATTATTTTGTGTATTTGGTGTATTGCAATGTGTTTATGTGGTTTAAGGTTCAAAAAACACATTATTTTCCACATACTGTACATTATTGTTGCTCCTCTATGCCCTGCATTTTTTAAATGTTTACAAAGCTCATCGTTCTGAAAAGTGAGGTGTACGCTGATTGGCCAGCTATCCAGTGCATTGTGATTGGCCGAGTGCCTCAAGCGTGTGACAGAAATGTTACGCCCCTTGCCAAACTGTGATGCGTGTCCGGTCAGAAAACCGGCGTGACAAGACAATAACAATAAAACCCATTACAAACGAGGCATTTGTTGCATCCAGTGGGGACATAATTACGGATTATAATAAGACATATACTGTGTTTTTACGCGTTGCGTTGCATCGCGCCGCGTAAACATAAAACCATGTCTGCATTTTTGATCTGAGAAACGACAACAACAAGCTCTACTCTACACCAGCAGTTCTCAATTCCAGTCCTGGGATGATCCCGCATGAACTGTGTTCCCATTGACATGGTCTCTACACAGTGTTCATTGCTCCCTACTCCCTGAGCAGGGGAAATATGTTGAAGTTTACCTCACTTCAGAACATTCATTCACAGATTTGTGCTGCGCAACGTCTCCACACACGGACAAGTGTCATCACATACCTCTGTAAATAAATACAATTTAAATTGATGTCTCACACACTTCAATGCTGCACACATCTGAATATTTGGCTTGAACTGTTCTGGAACAGTGTTGTAAATACAACTTAACCACTGTTTTGCATTCACAAACTAAACCACAACACCAAACAAAATAGTTTCACTTTCACAACGGAACAGCATCTCCAGGACATGGTGCAGGCGGCAACAACAAGAATAAAAGTTACACATTCTTTCTTTGCGTGAACATTTGGGCGGCGTTATGCAAATCTTCCCACATAGTGACGTAGACATGGGGGGCGGGGGGGGTTAAATGAGGAGTTTTAGGAGGGCGTGGGCGAGTCTTAACTTTTAAAAAGAATATCTCTTTGGGTTTGAGACTTTAGTCTTTGCAACTTCAGGGAAGTTATCTATCCACGAACAGCTTGTAACACTCCAAAGAGAAAGGAAAACTTGAAATTGCATCATATTACCCCTTTAACTCTCCCATGAGTTTATTTGAGTCCACACTGAAGAGTGTTATAATTAAGAGTGTTTGATACTGAAGCAGTGTTAAAGTTAATGAGATAATCAAGTCATTAATTGAGTCATGATTGAGCACTATTGAATACACCTGACATTAACGAACAGAAAATCACAGTTTTTAAATCACCATTATAGTGGTCATTGTTTGCATTAGTTGGGCTCTTGACCCTTAAATTTATAACATGAAATTTTGTGTGGCTGCTGTAACAGAGTTGTAACAGCCAGACAAGCCAAGAGCAAATCTCATCAGGTGGTGATGATTATGTTTTAACACAATCATTATTTGTCCTGTATTGCATCATCAGGTTCTGTGCTACTGATGGCCATCGTAGGAAAAGCCTACACATTTTTTGATTGCTTAGAAAAGTAACAGTTCTTCTCCTCAACAAGCCACATGATTTTAGAAATCATTAATGTCCAGAACTGGAGTGGAATGAGTTATGCCAAAGCTCCTTATAAGGAAAGTCAGTTCACTCAGCACTTCTTACAGGAGCTCCAGTGACGCTGCCAAAACAGCAAGAACTGAAGACCAAGAGACTTTACTGATTAGTCAGTGGCTCTTTTATTTGCAAGACAGGACTTTCAGGTGCTTGTCAATAGTCAATAGGACACGAAAGGTTCAGTAGACTTTTTGCTTTAAATGAATGGTTATTGTCATGGTGTAAAGAACAGAAACTGCTCTTTGTTAATAATTGAAATCTTTTCTGGGAGCGTCCTAGGCTTTTTCGTGCTGATGGCCTGCACCCCAGCAGGGTCGGAGCGGAACTCCTCTCGGACAACATCTCCAGGACTCTACACTCCATATGACTAGTAAGCCATTTCTCAAATAACTGCTATGATGGCTTTTGTTTTACCCGCTTAAATGATAGAAGTACTTGTGCTGTCCAATCTGTTAAGACTGTGTCTGTTCCCCGAATAGTGAGGTCAAAATATAAATTTAATGTAGGATCTAGAAAAAATCTTATTGTGATTAAACCAGAAAAATGTCAAATAAATGAACAAAAACAATTTTTAAAGTTTGGGCTCATAAACATTAGATCACTCACACCCAAAGCAGTTATTGTAAATGAAATGATCACAGATAATAGTTCTGATGTACTCTGCTTGACTGAAACCTGGCTAAAACCAAATGATTATATTGGTCTAAATGAGTCTACTCCATCAAACTACTGTTATAAACATGAGCCCCGTCAGACTGGTCGTGGGGGAGGTGTTGCAACAATATATAGTGATATTCTCAGTGTTACCCAGAAAACAGGATTCAGGTTTAAATTCATTTGAAATACTTCTGCTTAATGTTACACTGTCAGATATGCAAAAGAAATCTATTGTATCTCTTTCTCTGGCTACTGTGTATAGACCACCAGGGCCATATACAGAATTCCCAAAAGAATTTGCAGATTTCCTCTCAGACCTGTTGGCTACCGCTGATAAAGCACTAACTGTTGGAGATTTTAACATTCATGTTGATAATACAAATGATGCATTAGGACTTGCGTTTACTGACTTAATAAACTGTTTTGGAGTCAAGCAAAATGTCACTGGGCCCACTCATCGTTATAATCATACGCTAGATTTAATTATATCGCATGGAATCGATCTAGATATAGATATAGATACTGTACCTCAATGTGATGATGTTACTGACCATTTCCTTGTATCGTGCATTCTGCGTATTAATGAAATTAACTATATGGCTTCGCGTTATTGTCCGGGCAGAACTATTGTTCCAGCCACCAAAGACTCAACTGCTCTTTATACCCATAAATACACATGAACTAGACAAAATGACTGGCAACATGGGCACTATCTTTTCTAATACATTAGAAGCTGTTGCCCCCATCAAATTGAAAAAGATTAGAGAAAAATGTACTGTGCCACGGTACAACAGTAATACCCACGCTCTCAAGAAAGAAACTCGTAGTCTTGAGTGCAAATGGAGAAAAACTAACTTGGAAGTTTTTAGAATTGCGTGGAAAAACAGTATGTCCAGCTATAGACAGGCTCTAAAAACTGCCAGGGCCAAGCATATCCACAAACTCATAGAAAATAACCAAAATAATCCAAAGATTTTATTTAGCACAGTGGCTAGATTAACAAATAAACAGACGCCACCCGATCTAAATATTCCCTCACAGTTAAATAGTAATGAAATAGTAATGACTGATAAAACAGATAACATCAGAAATACAATAACAAATGTAGATTCTACAGCATCTAATACTGCAGTTTTATCCATCGCACCCAAAGATAAACTGCAGTGCTTTACAACTAAAGGACAAGAAGAGCTAAATAAACTTATCACTGCATCTAAACCAACAACATGTTTATTAGATCCTGTACCCACTAAATTACTGAAAGAGTTGTTACCTGTAGCAGAATAACCGCTTCTTAATATTATTAACTCGTTATCTTCAGGTCACATCCCAAAACCATTCAAGCTGGCGGTTATTAAGCCTCTTATTAAGAAACCACAACTAGATCCTAGTGAACTGGCAAATTACAGACCCATTTCAAATCTTCCATTTATGTATAAAATTTTAGAACAAAAAGTGGTGTCTGCTTAATTGTGCTCCTTCCTGCAAAAAATTATCTCTATGAAGAATTTCAGTCGGGTTTCAGGCCCCATCATAGCACAGAAACTGCACTTGTTAAAATTACAAATGACTTGCTTCTTGCATCAGATCAAGGCTGCATCTCATTGCTAGTTTTACTTGATCTTAGCGCTGCGTTCGACACCATAGATCACAACACACTCATAGATAGATTACAAAACTATACAGGTATTCAAGGGCAGGCTTTAAGATGGTTTAGATCCTACCTGTCTGATCGCTACCACTTTGTTTATTTAAATGGGGAGTCATCTCATTTATCACCAGTAAAATATGGAGTGCCACAAGGATCTGTCCTCTGCTATTTTCAATATACATGTTGCCCCTTGGTAATATCATTAGAAAATACGGGATTAGTTTCCACTGTTATGCTGATGATACTCAACTATATATCTCAACAAAACCAGGTGAAACTTCAAAATTATCTAAGCTAACAGAGTGTGTTAAAAATGTAAAAGATTGGATGACCAAAAATTTTCTCCTATTAAATTCAGATAAGACAGAAATATTACTAATTGGACCAAAAAACATTACACAGAATCTCGTAGATTACAATTTGCAACTAGACGGATGTACTGTTACTTCCTCTACTGTAAAAAATCTGGGTGTTATATTAGACAGTAACTTGTCTTTTGAAAATCATATTTCCCATAGTACAAAAACAATATTCTTCCATCTTAGAAACATTGCCAAGCTACGAAACATGTTACCTGTTTCTGATGCAGAAAAGCTAGTTCATGCATTCATGACCTCTAGACTGGACTATTGTAATCCACTGCTAGCTGGTTGTCCTGCATCCTCAATAAACAAGCTACAGGTAGTCCAAAATGCAGCAGCTAGTGTCCTTACCAGGTCAAGAAAATATGATCCCCCAATTCTACAGTCTCTGCACTGGCTACCTATTAAGTTCCATATCAGTTACAAAATATTATTACTTACTTATAAGGCCCTTAATGGTTTAGCTCCTGCATACCTAACTAGTCTTCTACCACGCTACAATCCACCACACTCCCTAAGGTCACAAAACGCTGGACTTTTGGTAGTACCTAAGATAGGTAAACGAGGTAGAGCTTTTTCGCATTTGGCTCCCAAACTCTGGAATAGCCTTCCTGATAATGTTCGGGGTTCAGACACACTTTCTCTGTTTAAATCTAGATAAAAAACACACCTCTTTGGCCAAGCATTCAAATAGTGCATCTCATAATTTTGGACTGCATTTATAGCTGATCAAATGCGCATTATTATTCTTTAGCTTGGGTTAAACTAATTAATTTTACTTGGCTGGAACAGCAGCTACGCTAATTACATCTCTATTTGTTTCTCTGTTTTACCACGGGATTTACATCCCATGGTAACTAGGATTTACACAAGCTCCAGTCTGGATCCAGAACACCTGAGAAGAGATGATGCCAACCCCTCAGAGGACCTCAGATGATGCTAACCCTGAAACAACATACAGAACTACCACATTTTGCTATAAGTTTGATTGCATCATTTCTGTTAATAGTGTTAATCGTCTGTTTGTTTATGTCTTTTATTGATTTTTCCGATCATTTCTGCCGTATGCACATAAACTGACATCTGGCATCACTGATAAGCTACTACTAAATATTGTAGAAACTTAATTTTCTGTAAAGTTGCTTTGCAATGATTTGTATTGTAAAATGCGCTATACAAATAAACTTGAATTGAATTGAATAGTCAAACTGATGCTTACTTATTCCAGATTTGTTAATATTTACAATGAGTTTTTTAAATTAACAAAAACATAAGGACAGATTCCTTGAGAACAGCTGATAACACTTTGAAGTGACTCATGAACGATCAAGGATTTTACCTTTTATATTATATACTTTTTGTATAGGCTGCAAGTATTGTATACTTTTTCATCATAAATCATATTTATTCTGCATCTGTATCTACTGTTCTAGATCCAGCCAGACAATCTGTTTTACAGACACCAGAGAAACAAATGATTTCTCATGCGGATATCTGTTATATAGGGGGCTGAGCAATGAGGAAAGTTTTAAAGGAACACATTTAAATCTCAGAAAGTCAATGAACCAGCTACATATCACTCGGAAAGTGGACATCTTTCCGATTTAATGGCACAGCTCCCTCTGCTCATTATGAAATAATTCACCCTGAAAGTGATGCTGATTTGTTCAATTCTTTGAAATATAGCCTTGTTCTTAATTAATCAGATGCAAATGTATCTACATGCTTAAGAATAAAGGTCCTTTATTGGCATCTATGGTTCCATGAAGAACCTTTAAAATCCACTAAATCTTTCCATTGCAGAAAAAGGGTAATTTAGTTTATCAAAAGTTCTTCACACTAAGAAAACTTCAAACTTCACACTTCTTTTCAGAACTGTTCACTGAAAGGTTCTTTGGCTAACCAAGAATGGCTCTTCTATACCATCGCTGTGAAAACCCCCTTTTAGATTATTTATGTTTAAGAGTCAAAGCCTTTTACATTATTGATTATAACTATTTTTATAAGGAGTTGTAGCTCATGTGGGGTTTGTAATTTCACATGCTAGTTTGTCTAGTCTAGTTTGATGGTACTTTAAATGAACCTTCGCGTGACTCTATGCTTTCTATATGACTGCATGATGTTATTGAAAGATTAGTGTTTAGAGTTTTACACAAAATGTTTAAGAGCTGGAATTAGTTTGAAAATGGGTGAATTAACGATTGTGTTTTGGTAAATGATTCAGTGGTTCGAAGCATTTTGCTCATTAGATGAGTTTTAGCCTGTAAGTGCTTGAAAAAAAATGTGTGAATTTGCTTTTGGTCACCATGCTTAACAGTTTTGTACCTACCATATTTAGATTATTAATGTAAGTTAGCTTTGTCATGTCTCTGTAAAAATAGAATAACTCCAGGTGAAAGACAGTAATGCATGTTTTTCACTGGATTCTCGCTGGTTGAGAGTGAGTGACTGAGGAGCTTGATAGGACCGCTGCTATAGATTAAACCTGAACCAAACACATTAAACTTTTATGGTACAAATTATTTCTTCTCTCACTTGCTGCATAATCAAGCAGAGCTTGGGCTTTACACATTGCTCTTTTCCCAGTTGGCATTGAAGGATGTGTGCAATTTAATTTCCCCCCCACACATCTGAGAAGCTATGAAATCTGAAAGCTTTTTCTTACAGCTAGAACCCAGGTGGGTGGATTTTTTCCTGTCGCTTTAATCACAAAACATATAACCACCCATTGATGGATTCTCACAATCATTTCATCATTCACACACAGCAAGGTTTACAGAATCAAAGTCATCTATTTTTCCTGCTGTGCTGTTTTTCACTATCCTCTGCGTATACCTTCTTGGACTGACTGTGTTTTTCCTTTCAGTTTTACACAGTTCTTAATATCAGGTACATTATGTAGTTAGTTTCTCATCTTCAACCTTGAATGCCTTTCGTCATATTTATAATTTGACTCTGACAAATGAAAGTATGGCCACGTCAAATGATGTGCAACATCTATTTTTATCCTGCAGAATGTGGCAGCTCCTAAATGACTCCTACAGACTGAAATCCAGTCATCAAAAAGTAATCTGAAGGCATGAAGAGACGTGGAGGAGGTGTGAAGATCAGCATTTACATTCTAGTCATTCACAAATAAGTGTCATTTGAGATCTTCACAGCACTCCACACAAAACCCATCTACTAGGTCTTGTGATAACAGCGGCAGACCTCAGGTTGAAGATGAATTCAAGTGGGGATTGAAAATATCTATCTGTGTTTTATTCATATGGTATCTCATCTTGGTCCACTTATGTTCTCTACCATTGGCCGAATGTGCTTAAAATCTTCTGTTCTTCATCTCATCAATATGTGAATTGTGATACATTTTTGATGTGGGTTCTCTTGACTCATTAATGCTCAGTACTCTAAACTTCTTTGTGACCTGTTAATTAAAGTGTTGATTTTTGAAGAGCACAGTGTGTGAGGACTGTGGATTAAAGGATTGTGGCTGGAGAGCTGGAGGCGGATTTGAGGACGGAGGAGTCAAGTTGTTCTGTAAGAAATCCTCCTCCACTTTGACGAAAACAGACTTTGGGTGCCAGATCTTTGATGCTAAATCTTTCCCAGGCTGGTTTGCTTAAGCACTAAGTAGAATGCTAGTAAGGCATTAACTGAAATTATTTGCTACGGTACATTTCCCAAAACCACTGTTATCTTAGTAGTACATGAAATGTTCAAAAATGACAGAGAGCCTTAAACTGCAGAGGAAAAAAAGGAACTTTTACTTGCCTCCACAGCTTATCAGAAGCAAAGAATACAAATGAAACAATATTAATTGTTATTTCAAAACCATTCTACACTATAAAGGTTTTTCATCCCATAAACCTATATAATCCCATGTGTTTTTTTTTTGTTTTTTTTACAGTTTAGGTACTGTGTTGAGTTGCCACTTGATGACCAATGTAAAATTTGGAGTAAAATCATTAAGAATCAACGCACTGGAATAACTGGTGATTTGTACATACATTACATAAATCCAGTCAAAGAGAGATTCAGAGTATATAATTATCATATCTTCAAACACAATTGTGGTTCATTCAAATGCTGCTCTCATCTGAAGTTCATAATTTGGCTAAATTGCCCAATGAGTGGAAAAACTCCTCTGGTATCACTGAATATTGACTATTGAGGAGAGAAATGATGATGCCAGCATGCCAAATGCATTTTAGGTTGTGATTGGTCAGCATGAATGAATATGTTACTTTTTTAATGTATGTTAACGGTATTGTCCATCTTTCAACAGTGCACATAATTTCAAAGGAAATAATTGTCCTCCTCAATACAAATTGTAACTTGATTTTGATGTGAAATGAATGGTTGACTTAACCAATCCCTCTTATTTATAACATTAAATAATATTATACATCTAAATCTTACTGATTTCCTCTAAATCAATAACATCAATAAATCACTTGGATATATGTAACATTGTGAATTTTGTGTCATGTTTACCAAATTTCCCCAAATTTTCCAATGTCTGTGCTGTGTGTAATAAAATACAGAGTAATAGAGTGAAGTATTGCATTGACAAGCAGTGAAATTGGTTTTCTCAGAAAGAACCATATAATTTACCCCATAGAGTCTCCTGCTGCTTTAAAGGGCATGTCCAGGCTTGATATATAGACTTGAAATTGAAATAAAATTGGCACTTGCCTGCTCCTTAACAACCGAAACAAATCAGCAGCCTCATTTACACACACTGCAGGGCCTAATGCACAGGTCCAATATTTATATATACGTGTTTTGACAGAACAATTCCATGCAAATGCAGTCTTTGGTTTTGTTGTTGGAAAGAGCTGTTGAAGAGATTTCCAATTTCCTTGCATCATTCTGAGGTGTACTTGCAGCCAGTGTAAATGTGACCAATTTGAACATGGTAAAGTCAACATAGACCAAACAATATCCTATTGTTTCTAAGCTCAAAAAATGGTGCTGAATGTGAATTATCACGGATTGAAATCTCAATGGGTTCAAGAAGCTGATTTAATTCTCCAGTGGAAATATTTTGAGACCCAGAGCAAACACACTGAAGTGATCAGCAGGTTATAGGTAAAATGAATTGTTTCTGTCAGGGTTAACCAGTTTGACTTAATTTGGTCGAGCTGCAGTGGCAAGAACAATGTAGCCACTAGATGTCGTTCACAAGTCATGCAAATGCTCGTCAGCTGATTCACAGTCTTCAGTAGGACATCCCCAAACTTTGTGCAAAACATACTAGTTAACCATGCTCTTATCCATGGAAGCAGAAATTCATGTGTGGTCCATTCACTGCCATGCCGTCCTGAACATATCACATCTGCTGAGTTCATTTTTCAACAAATGCAGAGGGAGCCAGAGCAGGGCATTTGTGTTAGGCTGTTATTTGAGAAAATATCACTTTCCACCACACTGTTACAGTGCACGACTGGATCACAGAAAATGACCAGTTTCTTCCAGTAATTTTTTTTTCTTTTTTGCTGACCCAGCTTACAAAGTCTAAAATTAAACTAATGTGTTAACAAATGTCAAAAGTTACCATGATCACATCAGACTCATGTGGCTGTGAGGACATTGTGATGATTATGTCGATTATGTCATTGGTTTCTACATGAATGAAATAAGCTGCAGCTTATAGTCTGCTACAGTATGTTCTGCTTATTTAAAAAAAAAAAGTGTTTAAATGATTTTTGTAAGGTACCATTACACGTTCACGGCCATGTTATGATAATGCAACATACTGTACAAGTCTCAAATATTTCACTATTTGATAACAGATGATTTACAAGTGACAGATTACTTTTGTAGGATTCTTAAAATGGATATTTTTTTGTAGGACTCTTAAAATGGATATTTTCCTTGTTGTCTGCTACTCATATGGCTACAGGGGATCCTGCGCTAACAAAACTAATGCTAATGATAGCTTTCTGTAGACATCATTGGTTCAGTCTGGGACTTTTAGGAATAAAATTAAAATTGTAGTTTTGCTCAGCTCACTCAGCTCTATATTTCTTCACGACCCGGCGAAACATACCAATTTGAAAAATTAACGGAATGCATAGTCAATATAAAAAAACTGGATGACGAGTAATTTCTTACTGCTAAATTCTGAAAAAAACAGAGGTGTTAATTCTAGGACCTAAAAGCTCTGCATGTAATGACCTAGAACGCTGTCTAAGACTTGATGGCTGCTCTGTCAATTCTTCATCATCAGTTAGGAACCTAGGTGTGCTATTTGATAGCAACCTTTCCTTAGAAAGCCAAGTTTCTAGCATTTGTAAAACTGCATTTTTCCATCTCAAAAATATATCTAAATTACGGCCTATGCTCTCAATGTCAAATGCAAAAATGTTAATCCATGCGTTTATGACCTCAAGGTTAGATTATTGTAATGCTCTATTGGGTGGTTGTTCTGCATGCTTATTAAACAAACTCCAGTTAGTCCAAAATGCAGCAGCTAGAGTTCTTACTAGAACCAGGAAGTATGATCATATTAGCCCGGTCCTGTCACACTCTTGCAGTTTAAATCTAGATTAAAGACCCATCTCTTTAACCTGGCTTACACATAACATACTTATACACTTCTAATATCCAAATCCGTTAAAGGATTTTTAGGCTGCATTAATTAGGTAAACTGGAACCGGGAACACGTCCCATAACACCCGATGTACTTGCTACATCGTTAGAAGAATGTCATCTACGCTCATATTAGTCTGTTTCTCTCTTATTCCGAGGTCACCGTAGCCACCAGATCCAGTCTGTATCCAAGTCAGAGGCTCACTGCAGTCACCCGGATCCAGTATGTATCCAGCCCAGATGGTGGATTAGCACCTAGAAAGGACCTCTACAGCCCTGAAAGACAGCGGATACAAGGACTAGAGCCCCAGAGACAGATCCCCTGTAAAGACCTTGTCTCAGACGACCACCGGGACAAGACCACAGGAAACAGATGATTCTTCTGCACAATCTGACTTTGCTGCAGCCTGGAACTGAACTGCTGGTTTCGTCTGGTCAGAGGAGAACTGGACCCCCGACTGAGCCTGGATTCTCCCAAGGTTTTTTCTCCATTCTGTCACTGATGGAGTTTTGGTTCCTTGCTGCTGTCGCCTCTGGTTTGCTTAGTTGGGGAGACTTCATTTACAGCGATATCGTTGACTTGATTGCAAATTATTGCACAGATACTATTTAAACTGAACTGAGCTGCATGATTGACATCACTGAATTCAATGATGAACTGCCTTTAATTGTCATTTTGCATTATTGACACACTGTTTTCCTAATTAATGTTGTTCAGTTGCTTTGACGCAATCTTTTTTGTTTAAAGCGCTATATAAATAAAGGTGACTTGACTTGACTTTTGCCAAGTCCATGTGTAGCTCTACTAACATATGGCAAAATAGTAAACTTTTAACAAATCCCCCCCCACCCCATATGACACATATTACGGGGTATTACTGGTATATTCTTTTGTTGTAGAATAAAACGTGACAACATCTTGAGTTTTGTACTCTACATACCATATTTGAGGTATGTACAAAACCCCCTTGATTAAGGGATAATAGAAGCGGAAGTGCTAAAATGCTAACTCATTTCCGGATTTTAGCACTCATTCCTAAATTGATAGTTTACAAAAGGGATGAGCCATATGACTTACCCCACCCCAACTTCCTGTTGCAATAGAAAATATGTCAACACAGGAAAGAAAACTGTGCCATTTCATGCCATCTTGATTTTATAAATGTTTGTAATTAAACTTTTTATGTATGTGTATATACTGTATATTGTGTAAATGTGTTTCCTATTTGACCTTTAGGCTGGATCACTGGCATTTACCATCTAAACTTCACCTCCTCTCTCCTTTTGGAAACATTCAGCTTGTGCATCCCAGACCTGAACAAAGAGTTGTTTTCTTTGTTTAACCCTGATTAGTTTAGCCAAGAATGAGCTCACTGTTAGGATCCTGCTAGCTCTTGATAAAGAAAGGTTGCATGAGGAAAGCAGTGAATGGTTTGATTTTCTTTTGTTTATTTCTGAGGTCACAGTCAATACACCTCCATGTGAAAGCGTTATATCATAATTCACTCATAGATATGATAACCAGTGTTGAGGATAACGCATTACAATTAACATGAGTTACGTAATCAGATTACTTTTCTAAAGTAACTAGTAAAGTAACACATTACTTTTTAATTTAGAAGGAAACATCTAAATTACTTTTTCATATAAGTAACGCCAGTTACTTTGTTTCCCATGTATTGACTGACAGCTCTCCTGTTGCCATGTTGAGAGAAATCGGGAGTAAGTGCAGAGCGTTGTGTGTGAATAGGAAGTTACCGTAGTTCTGGACTAAATATGACCATGCATTTACTCATCTGACCTGCACAAAAACAGATTCAGTATTCCTCAAAATGAATAAAAACAGTCAAATGCAAACTCAGAATATTATACAAATCTGCAATAATTAAATGTTAAATAAGACAAATATCATTTATGTATTTAATCCCATTTTATTAACCATTTTCTATGCTACCGACCTTCGATGATCCAATTCAACCATACTAATAAGCAAAAATGACACATTTGTGTTTCATTTTGTTATTGCTGAATAGTGTTGAACTTTCTTCTCCTTCGTCATATTCTTCATGTAATTTGTTTGAGTGGCGCCCTCTACTGTACAGATGTGAATTTACATTTCCTTCAGCCTGAGACATATTCATTTCACTTTTGGTGTGAAAGGGCTTTTACATTTGTAAAAGAATAACTTTTTATATTGAAAACAACCAAGCAAGCCGTGGCCAGATTTAAAAAGTAACTCAAAAGTAAGGTAACGCATTACTTTCCATAAAAACTAACTAAGTAACGTAATTGTTACTTTTTTAAGGAGTAAAGCAATATTGTAATGCATTACTTTTAAAAGTAACTTTCCCCAACACTGATGATAACATTAGCATAGCTCATATTAATACACCACAATAATAACTGAGGCGAGAACTTAAGTAGTACGACACATGAGAGGAGAGAAATTGTGAATTTTTTTTAGTGAAGCTTAAAACATTTTCCGTCTGCTGTATTGGATGTTACAGTGATAGTTGCTACTAAAGGGTTTGAGAGTAAACATGATTTTTTGATTCATTGCGTCAATCAGGACTATCATGACGTCAAAATACAGTGGCTCCATAGTGACTGCTCACATGGCATTTACTGGCTTAAAAAATGTTTCTGATGGTTTCCCATCAGCAAAGATAGCAGCTTTCTGAGAAAGTGTACGCCAGCCAATCAACTACCATTGAGATGGATGGGAATGTTAAGAGATGGCTTTTTCCAGGTATCACATACCTCCTTATGACAAACAGCTGAGAGCCTATATGTATGCATAACTTTCTGTACAAAGAACGTTTGTATAGTAATGAGTTCATGGTGGAAATTAAATGAGGATACTGGCAGATTTCCGGTAATACTAGTTTCAGAAGGGACAGAGGAACAGATACCTTTGTCTTGGGTGAGAATGTGTTCATGTGTGTGTGTCTGTCTGCTCATTTTCAGAACTGGCAAAGCCATGAGTCATTGTTTATAAGTGTGTAATTGTTCTCTGGAGCACTGTCTGTTATGTTTACACTAGCTTAGAAATGTTTAAACATGTCATAACTAAATTCAAGAGAAGATTGGGCCGTTCTCACAGTCAGCCTTGACTTCAATCTTACGTAAGGTTGATTAAATGGAACTCAATCCACCATAAAAAGCTCTATGGCTCATTTGGCTGGATTCAAATATGGCATGATCGCAATAAAGGCTGTTAATTACACATAATGCAACCATATTTTACAGCAGCTTGTCATTGTCATTTCATTTGTGTGCCTTTCTGTATGGAGACAGATTAGTCTCAAATATAATTCACGCAAAAAACACGATTCGCACATGCGTAGACAATTTCACATGCATGAAACCTAATTCACGTACACACAAAAAAAATTCACGTGCGTGAAAAAAAATATATATATTCACAAAAAGCAATTCACATGCGCAAAATAAAATTATATATTCATAAAATACATTTCACAAATGCAAAACACAATTCTTAGATATACAACTGTGCACAAAAACCTTTGAATGTTTAAAATGTACGAGTGTCTGAATGTACAAATTGTCATTTACTACGAATCCACTCGGATTTGTGTGTCTGTGTTTTTTGAGACTTTCCTGGCAGAGCTCTCTTTCCCACGTGGGTCTGTCGTACTCTTTAGCCAATCAGATGCGAGCTCACCATTCAACCAATCATATCATAAGCCACTGAGAGTGCATTCAAGGAGCATGATTCTGCGCACATTTTGCGCAATATGGATTAATTAGAACGGAAATTAAGCCTTTACATCAGTAATCCCATAGACAGTAAAGAAATGAAATGGACACAGCGACCCAATTGGAACTCAATTGAGACAAGTGAAGCCCATTTTTAGCGATTTTTAGAACTTCCGTTTCTGACGCGCAGACTCAAACTAAGCTTGATGACGTCAGCAACCTGTCTGACAGATGTAAATCTTCTAGTAGCTGTGCGTGCAAACTGCCATCGTTAATATTGCAGAGACGGCGAGCTTGAGCGGGGAGTTCTTTGGCGTGAGTGAACAGGAGTAAGTATTCTGATTAATTATTTTGTATAGTATTTTAAAATGTAACTCCAGGGCTTCTATGGGCTTCTCTCTTGACGTCTCCCTGATTGCCTGCGAGCTTCTGAATGCACTCTCGGTGGCTTATGATATGATTGGTTGAATGGTAAGCTCGCATCTGATTGGCTAAAGAGTACGACAGACCCACGTGGGAAGAGAGCTCTGCCAGGAAAGTCTCAAAAACACACTCACAAATCCGAGTGGATTCATAGTAAATGACGATTTGTACATTCAGAAACTCGTACATTTTAAACATTCAAAGGTTTTTATGCACAGTTGTATATCTACGAATTGTGTTTTGCATTTGTGAAATGTATTTTATGAATATATAATTTTATTTTGCGCATGTGAATTGCTTTTTGTGAATATATATTTTTTTTCACGCACGTAATTTTTTTTTGTGTGTACGTGAATTAGGTTTCATGCATGTGAAATTGTCTACGCATGTGTGAATCGTGTTTTTTGCGTGAATTATATTTGAGACTAATCTGTCTCCATATTTCTGTGCGTGAGTGATTTTAGATCCATTTTATGTAACGCTGGTGTTTAAAAAATAGCTTCTTCAATTGTTGTCTTGGGTGTAGAAGAATAGTTCACTCAGTGATGAGAATTCTGTCATCTCTTACTCAATCTCATGTATCATAAATCTTTATTTTTATTCTGTGGACCCCAAAAGTATAGTATACATTTCTGAAAGATTTTTACACAGCTCTTTTTGTGCTTTGAATGAACTATTCATTTGAGAGCAGGAGGCATTACTTCACACTAGAGGGATGTGAGTTTCCCAAACAGCGCCTGACAAAGAGCTCTTAATTTCTCAGCGTGTCCCCAGCATTCAATCAGCTCACATCAGTTCCTCTTGTTTGGTGCTGAAGGCCAGTAGGAGTTCTCATGTCCCATGAATCAATGGAACAGAAGCAGTCGCCTCACCTGCAATGCACAGAAATTAATTATGAATCAATTCAAAACAACTGAAAACTGGCAAAGGCTGCAGGGTAAATCTCCCAGGACTACAGTAGGTGATGTAAAAAAAAAAAATATTAATAAAGCGAGACATTCTCTAAAATCATTTCATTTAAAGAAAAAAAAGTATTCTTAATTTTTTTTTTAATTACTACTAAATTACTACTTTTGCAAAAACAACAGCTGACAATAAAAAAAAATCTAAATTTGATCTCAGTTTATTTATATATTTGAATTGAATATAAAATTTCCATTAGTTTAGATTACACAGTAATCTAGTTTAGATTAAAATGAACATTAAAGATATTAATATCAGGCAAGAAACAGGTTCAATTTCTATAATTGTACTAATACTCTGAATATGTATACAATAACCAGGTTTATATATTTATCATCGGTAAATTTAATTTATATCAGTCTCATACATTTTAACTAATTGCACTTTGTTGTTCCACATGCAAATAATTATTATTAATCTATGCAACAGCTTTTTTGAGTGTAGAAATCTTACCTGTTTCAAGTATGTATGACTGACAAATATGCCCTGTGTTATGTTCATTAGTTAGAGGGAAGGGTCTCTTTTTTCTTTTTTTGGTAAATGATGGAGATGGATTTGAGTGTGTTCATTAACTGTTAGGTAATAGGAATGGCAGGAATATTTTTAGCGTCATTGTTAACACGGTCATTCGATCATTTACCAGACTCTTATGTAACAACAGAACGGCATTCAGATGCTGTTCTGGTAACTGAGTTCCTGTGTCAGTCAGATGTGTGAGCACAAGGAAGGCTTTTACCAGATGTGCCCAGTTGAAGATAAATGTTTAGACCTGTAAGATCTCACACAAGCTTAAAGCTCGGTAAGGCCTTTCACACTGACTAAACAAGCATAAAGAAGTTTAGTGTCCTGTGCAGTGATATACAAGGTGTTTCTTGCCATAGACATTACTATTTTGTGTATTTTAGTTTGTCTGGAGTGGTGTAGTAACCAATCAATTACCAATAACCTTATAAACTAAACGAAAATGCAAAACGAATCTTCAACTAATGTTAAAGGCGTAATATTTTGAATGCTTAATGCATACTGGTTCATTAAAAGTACACTATAAAGTGTGCAGTATTCAAGTTAGTTAGTCACCCCTCTTCCCAACAACCTATGAGCCTACGCCTCGCAACACACAACATCTGGTTGTCATGACAGCAAAGAGGGCTTGGCTTTCTCATAAAGCTTGAAATAGCAAATCTATATCCTCGATATATTCCACACAATGTAAAATCTGATTCCTGAAGCAAAACCAACTGAGAACCACTGACGTAAACACACAAATCTAAAGCATGACAGCATGACATTTTAAAGCGATGTTATTTAGACAATGTTCTTCACAAGGAGACGAGTGTGTGACAGCTGCGCAAACAGCTCTGTCAACACTGACATGCCATGACAGTAAATGAAGGGCAGGGCTTTTTCCAGCCAACGTGCAATTGTGTCCTGTGTTTACTCGTGTTTACTCATGTTTGTTTAAAGGCTTTTCCCTGCACTTAGGGAGAATAACACACCAGTGCCAACAGGAATTTCAGTGGAAGAATTATAATAACTAATGGGTAACAAAGGCCCAGGTGACCCTTTCAAAGATAAACTGCAGTAAAAATCAGTCTGATTACAGTGTATGCAGTAAATCGGTCATCTGTAATATAACTGCAATACAGCTGCAGTTCAGTGCAATCTAACTGCCTTTTGCATAATCTAACTGCAGCTCACTACAGTACAATAATATCCAAACCCATCAAAACTTCAATAAAATTCACAGCCAAATACAGTTACAGTAAACTCTGTACTGCAGTTCAATCAGGGCCGGTTCTAGACATTTGGAAGCCCTAGGCAAAATTCATGTTGGAGGCCCCCAATAAAAAGCACTTGAAAGAAATATGATTCCTAACCTTTTTATTTACACAACATTTCATTTTAAATGTTGTATTTTTTTTTACTTATACAGTGCTAAAAATTTGGACACATTACTATTTTTAATGTTTTTGAAAGAAGTCTCTTATGCTTATCAAGGCTGCATTTATTTGACCAAAAATAACAGTTATATTACCATTATTTGAAATTTTATTGCAATTAAAAATAAAGGGTTTCTATTTTACTATACTCTAAAATATAATCTAATTCTGTGATGCAAAGCTGAATTTTCAGCATCATAACTCCAGTCTTCAGTGTCACATGATCCTTCAGAAATCATTCAGTATGTTAATTTATTATCAATGTTAGAAACAGTTGTGATACTTAATATTTATTTTTTAACCTGTGATTTTTTGAGGATTAAAAAGTTGTTTAAAATAAAACAAAAAAAAATAGAAATCCTTTATAACAAAATAAGTCTTTACTAAAGCTTTTTGATCAATTTAACACTTCCTTGCTGAATATTACAGTTTTTTTTCACCCTGTATTTTTGACCACACGTACATGGGTATTTTTATAAACGGAGTTCCCTTTCAGTCGGTCACTACAAGTCACATCTGTGACCGATGAATTGGGATCTCTCTTAGAGAGGTAAAGCGCTTCAGCAGTGGTGGTTTCCTGTGTCGAGTGGGTTGCACACATCAGGCTGCACTACACCCTGTTTGACCAACACCAGACCACACTCATCCTCCTTTTTTCTCGCCAGCAGGCAGCAGCGGGCGGTTCGAGAGCATCATCAAAGGCCCTACACATGCACTCTCTGCTTAACCATGGAAACAGGTAAGCGTTGCACCACACACACAGACCCCTCTTTGGTCCGCAAAAGGACCGGGTCCCTGTGTTCCACCTCGCTGCCCCAATACAGGTACATCGGTGGTCCTGCTAGTCCAGCTTGAACGGTGTCTGGGTGCCTGGCTACCCAAACCATCTTGCTGGCTCCTTTAGACCATTAGACTTAGCTATGTGATTCAGTTCACCCAGCGTCCCCCCAAGTTCAGCGGCATTCGCTTCACATCAGTGAAGGCGGTCGATGCTCCTGTATTATGTGTGGAGATCACAGTCTTACTGGCGAAAGTATGTGTTAAAGCCGGTCCCTCCAGCCGATATGAAGATGGGTTTTTACAGCCCCTACTTCACTTTACCCAAGAAAGGTGGTGGGTTACGACCAGTTTTGGACCTGCGTGTCTTGAACCAGGCCCTTCACAGGTTACTGTTCAAGATGTCGATGCAGAAACGCACTCTGGAATGTCATCAGTCAATGATTCACAATATTAATGCACATTTATGCCTGAGCCATGGCCTAACACACACACAAAAACATCTTACATAACTCCAGTGCATTATCCTGCAGTGCAAACATGACCCCTAGTTAGGTGCCATGTACCAGACACTAATGAATCACAGTGAACCACCATCTAGGACATTGTTATGTGGGCTTAAAACTGGTTAAGTGGCTTCACAACGGGACAGGGATTGAACCTACAACCTTCAGTCATTAGTTCAGAGCAATAACCACTGAATTACCTTACAGTGATAGCATGCCACATGATAATCTTTGTCCATAGACACCACCCGTATGGTCTTCTCTGAACAGACAGCACGCCTTATGCAGGGACGTGCTCAGTCAGTGTTGAGCTGCCTGAATATGTTCAATAGCAGGATGACAGTCCCACTGAAACAGTTTCCGAGGCTCCTGGGGCATATGACAGCTGTAGCAGCAGTCACGCCGCTGGGGCTGATTCACATGAAACTGCTTCAACACTGGCTCCATGGCCAAATCCCGAGGTGGCCATGGCAATGCGGCACTCACCGGGTCCAAGTCACACCAGCCTTTCTCCAAACCTTCACCCCACGGTCAGCCCTTGCATTTCTCTGGACAGCAGCCCTAGAACAGGTCTCCAGGCATGCTATGGTTTACAACCGCTAACACAATACTCTACCACTGAACCACAGTAACACAGCATCTGTGGCATTTTTGTAGGGATCCCAATTCATCAGTCACCGACGTGACTCGTAGTGACCGACTGAAAGGGAACGTCTCGGTTACATATGTCACCTTCATTCCCTGAGGAAGGGAACAGAGATGTCATGTCCCATTGCCACAGCTGCTGTACCACCGCTGGGCAGCCAGGTCACTGGCTTGGCTCCTCAGCGAAAACCTGATATGTGTTGCACTTGCTGCCTAATTATACTCACGCCGCAATCAGCCGTAGCTGGATGCAATCATTACATGCCAGTGTGCATTGGCTCGTTTAGTTACACTCAAAGTGGATTGGTCTCTCTAAGCGAGATCCCAATTTGTCAGTCACTGACGTAACGTCTCCGTTCCCTCCTTCAGGGAATGAGGGTTACATACGTAACCGAGATGTTTTTCCTTCGTCCGTTTTTAAAAAAATCTTAGTCCACATGAAAACGCAAAAGCATGCTATGAAGCACTGTCAAGAGCATGCCAGACCAAAAGGTGGCAATATAATCTCAACTGTAAAGCCATGTTGGCCAATCAGAAGCCTGAAAAAGTTTCTAGTAGGCGGAGATAACATTGCATGCTCCAAAGTCACAAGCCACAATCTACGGCTTCGCCGTCTACACGATAACACTGCAACCAGAGTTTTTGAAAATCTTCACCCTGGCAATACCTTTCAAAAACTTTATTATCCATTCACCTGGTCCAGTATTTGCATATATATGAACAGCCAAACCGCATAGAAAAAGCTGCGGTTTTGAAAATACCTTAAATATGCACTATATATTTACAAAATAGATGACAACTCACACACCTGCATTTTGAGCTATTTAACTTTTTGCTTTGCAGCACCTGAAGAATGTGTTTGTTACAGCAGACATTCAGAAGGCAGGACCCGCTTTAAAATGGCCACATTAATTGGTTTAATTGCAGGTGAGTGACAATTTAGTTCATTCAGTTATATCCAATGAACAATGAGGCTAGTATTTTGCTGTCTGTCTTGACTGGTGGACAAGGGTACAGGGGATGTTAGGGTTTATGGAGGCCCCACCTCAAAGCCAGAGGCCCTAGGCAATTGCCTGCTCTGCCTATAGGTAGCGCTGGCCCTAAGTTTAATCCAGTGGAAAATCAAGTTTGTGTAACAGCAGCACAGCACAATGAATTAGAATCCTGTCATGCAGCCGTTGGCACTAGAACTGTGTCAGTTTTTATATTGCCAGTAGGTGTGAATGTTTCCGGCC
This sequence comes from Cyprinus carpio, assembly GCF_018340385.1. Taxonomy (NCBI): domain Eukaryota; kingdom Metazoa; phylum Chordata; class Actinopteri; order Cypriniformes; family Cyprinidae; genus Cyprinus; species Cyprinus carpio. The sequence goes on from NC_056574.1 coordinate 34,196,134, forward strand.
AATGTGTGACTTGTTCTTTATATGCAACTTCTCTTATACTTGCCAGATGGTTTCAGGCATCCTAAGAATTTGAATTTTATTTAAATAAAATTTTTTTCCCTGTTATTCAACTGTTTACTGTCAGTAAATTTTGATTTGATCAAATACTTTTAGATAGTGTGGTAGCTGTTGCCGTTGAAGTGTTTACATACTACTTACCATGGTGCAGTTCTTGGGAACAGCTCTGCAGCGTGGGAATGAAGCAACTGGAAACCTGGACACAGTTTGAAATACATTCAGATGTAACAGAACTACAAGTGTTGGAAAGCTTGATAGAATATACCACGGCTTTCAGTACTACAGCACAAAGTGTGGTAAACTGTAATGGATAACACTTTATTTTTATAGTCCACTTTAGACATTCTAAGTAACTGCACATCAACTACCAGTCATTAGAGTATTTGTAGACTGTCTGCTTAGAATCTGCTACCATTTTATTTTGATGCTCCCCGACAGACATTCTTCTGACTATGAGTAAGTTTGCTAGTACGTCAACTTATTCTACTAACCCTAACACTAATCCTAACCTGACAGTCTACTAATACTCTAATGAGAGTTAGAAGACATGTAGTTCAAAGTTACTTACAGTATATAATGTCTAGTGTGGACAATTGAAATAAAGTGTAACCCTGGAAGTCAGTTGATTACTAAAGCTTTCACTATTTCAGTCAGGGTTGTCCAAACCTGTTCATCTTTTTCAATAAACAGCAATATATGCATTAACAGTGTATGGCTATATATTTATTACCATGTGCTGAAGAGTAGAGCCTGTGGTTAGGTTGAAAATTGGTCAAACACCATTAAAGGGGTCATATGATGTGATTTAAATTTTTCCTTTCTCTTTGGAGTGTTACAAGCTCTTGGTGCACAAAGAAGATCTGTAAAATTGCAAAGACTAAAGTCTCAAGTCCAAAGAGATATTCTTTATAAAAGTTAAGACTTGTCCACGTCCACCTAAAACGCCTCGTTCTAACATGCCCCACATGTCTATGTCACTGTGTGGGAAGATTTGCATAACACCGCCCAAATGTTGCCGCTGCTGCCATGTTGTTGAGATGCTGTGTGTTTCATGGTAAAAGCGAAATTACTTTGTTTGGCCTTTCAAAAGAGAACAATATCTGCTTTGTCATGCCTAGGGCTGATCCATGCTGGTCGCTGAGAAAATACATCAACTTCACGCTGTGGATCGCCGAATCGGCTTTCACCATGGACGAAGAGGAGTCCATCACACATGTGGTTGCCTGCTGGTCAATCCTTCGTCAAATCTGCCGGCCGCACCGTTCTCAAGACCGCCGGCCGCCGCTCACTCTAGCCCGCAGTGTGTGACGCTGTGTGATGCATTTTATAGAGGACTGTTTCCTGACCCTGCAGACTTGGCTACAATGGGTCTGTGCTCAAAGGCTGTTCTATAAGTGGGGCAGATCCAACTTTGCAAGGACAGTCAGGCACTTCTGACTCACCCACTAGCTTTGTAAAAATCAACGTGTTTCAGAAAGGCGGGGCATAGAGGAGCAACAATAATGTACAGTATGTGGAATTTTTTTTTTTTTTTTACCTTAAACCACACAAATACATTGCATTACACTAAATACACAACATAATGTCCTTTTTAGCAACGTCATATGACCCCTTTAAGACTATATTTTATTTAAAAAAGTAATGGCTGTGCACTTTTCAGCACAGTGATACCTCTGCATTCACATGGTTAACGATTTGAAAACAGCAGATGTACTAAACTAAAGATATACATGTGATAAGGTACTGCATGTTTATAAATATATTGAACACATTTTTACTGATGCAGTATACACACATACAGTATATGGAAATTTCTTTTGTTTTACAATCATTTACAATATACATGTTTCCTAGCTATTTTACAATAGCATAAGCACACCCACCTGGGAATCCTATCTGGATAATGACAACAGGATTACACTCATACTACACACATTCATACTATACAGAACATGCTCTGTTCGTGGTTGCAAAGTAATTACTTTGGATACCTCTGATGATAGTAATAGTGTTGCAATTTAAAGTCAGAAGTGTGGCTGATTCAAGTTGAGAATCATGAGTCGTGACTCGTGAGGATATGGGCTTAAATAAATAATTTAGCCCAAAACGTACTTAAAATGGGAATTCTTTAGTTTTTATATTTTATTCATAGCTCAGACAAAATCATTATTGCCTCTCATCTTCATTATTGCAAATCCCCCCCCCCCCCCCCCCCCCACCACCCCCTAACCTCCACCTATGGCGCTAATGCTTGGCACAGAGCACTGCACCTCACAAAAAAAATAATAATAATAACAAAAATAAAAAAAAAAACTTTAAAAGAAAAACACTTTACATTTCATCTATGCTGAATGAAAAATCTAATGAATTTAATTAATTTAAACTTTTATAACTGCCAATTTTGTTAGTGTTATACTGTATTATCCTGAGCACTAATGAATGTCCTATTCATAAAACCATAAATCAAACTGATTTAAATACACATGGCTTACTGTGACAGAGTGGCTTTATCTTCAGATATGCAGAGCAATGAATTTGAATGGGCACAAATGATCTGTAGCAGATTCCAGGAAAGGACTGATATGAACACATGAATGAATTGATCTGTTCCTATCTACATTCCTCTGAGTGGAAGTTGTGTGCACCTGACTGCATATATTATAAGTGGATGTTTGAGAGCTGATTTTGTTGAGACATGTTTCTTTGAAGTCACTACTACAGTTTCAAGCCGACAGTACAATCTATGAGAAAGCCTTTGGTTTTATTTGAACAAGTTTTCACAGGAGCTCACAATCGCAGAAGTACTAAAAGTATTTCCAGGTAAAGGGGGTAGCTGTGGTTTGACTAACTATAACTGATGTTGTTTTGAGAATTAGGTTGTGTACAACACCCACAAGTACATCTAAAGTGTGGGTGAAACTGTTGCAGTGCGTGGGTTGTATATATGTTCCTGTGTTACAATGCTGCCTGTATGTTGATAAAACAGCTTTTAAATTACAGTATGTATATATATATATATTATATATTATATATATATATATATATATATATATATTATATATTATAGGTATATATATATATATATATATTACTTAATGTAGGCCTACTCATCATTTATAACTATAAGCCATTTGTAGGTTGATTTCCCCAAAAAGATACCACAGACCTGTAAAAAAAATACTTCTCTACTATTGAGCTGAAAAGTTCTAAACAATGAGGAAAGATTTAAGTTGCATTTGAATTTAACATGGTTAAACACACAATTACAAACTGCTCATGGCCTGCACTGTAAAACCTTGCACTGTAAATTAATGGAAAAATGTATTGCCAGTATTGTACTGTTAATTGTGCAGTTATTTACTGTAGTCTAGTTTACAGCTTTCTACTGTAAAGATACCATGGACTAAATTAAAACTCACATTAAATAATTTTATTTTTAGAAACCAACTTCCTTAAATTGGCCAACTGCCAATTAAGTTAATAAACTAAATTGTTTTTAATGTGAACATATTAATACTTCGAAATAATATTTCTTAAAGCAAAAGAACACAAACACAATAAATGAAACACAACCATTAAAACATCAAAATTTAATTTAATTTCTTGCAGATAACAACTGGTTAACCACAGCACCCATGCATGTGCGATCGGAGTTAGTTAAGAGATTTTCACTCATCAGTAACTATGAAGCTACTGCCTTTGAATTAAGCAACATGAATCATATTATAAGTGTTTCTTGGTCTTCTCCTGGACTGAAGCATAGCCTCTACTCTTCAGCACAATGGTAACCTATAAAACTCAGACAACAGAAACTTTTTAAATCCCAACAGAACATTCAACACTAACATATCTCTCCTGTATCATTGTGTGTAAAAACAGCATTTACTCTCCTTTTATTGAGTTCAAATAACTTTTTTCACTGTTAGGTTTTACTGTGCATTGCTGTTTTTACTTGATTTTACAGTAAACTATTGGCAATGTTTACTGTTTTTCTAGTTCATGTGCCATAAAATTATTATACAGTTTATTACTGTTAAAATAAATGTTGTGGGTGTTTCTTATTATCTTAAATGTGTAACACTTTCAAGCACACAGGAAAATCCTGTAGTGTCCACACTACAAAGAGAAAAAAATAACACTGACAGTAATTTTGCTTTTTGCAGTAAGGTTGCAGTAATTAAGTGAATATGTAAGTGATTGCTGAGTATTAGTGATAAACACCTGCTGTTAACAAGCAGAATCACTGACGTAAAGTCAAACAAAAACAGAACACTGATCTGATTTCTAGTCTTTTATCAAATGTACTATATTATTAACAGTTACATTTAAAAATACAAACACATAGAAACAAAAATAGAAACACAAAAATATAAACAATTGATAGATAGATAGATAGATAGATAGATAGATAGATAGATAGATAGATAGATAGATAGATAGATAGATAGATAGATAGATAGATAGATAGATAGATAGATAGATAGAGCTAAAATCACCTGATCCAATTCTTCTTGTTGTAACACATGTACTTTTTGAACACCCAAACAGAAAATGTCTTAACAAACAGAAAATGTCTTATGGTAAGGGTGACAGTTCAAGGGAACAACTAAAGCAAACACTGACCTCCATACCGGTAACATTTGTTTACAACATTTTTTATTTTCAATAAAACTTTTATGATTTTCAATAAAAATAAACTGGTTTCATGCTCAGTGTGAAAGGCTCTTGAAGCTGGAAGTCCGTTGTTGTTGTTGTATTGCTGCTTGTTTCTCTGTCCTTGAGTGATTCTACTTGTTATAATTGTGTTCAACAGTGTCTGAATTCACTCACTTCCTTTAATTCACTCGGTCAAGAAAACTAATGTAGGGAATAGTGAATGAGGGTATAGGGTGTGATTTTGAACACAGCCTCTGAGTGTCGACTTTGAGCTCTGTAAATTCACAGTATATTGCTGTAGGCTCCTTTTTTTTTTAAATGGCAACTATTAATGCATTGTTTTCTACAGAATATTATGTATGTTTTTTTATCAAAAATGGTATGCTACTATCAGAATTTGACCATTTTTCTACAGCAAGAGTTTAGCCATCCTGGTGGAACGCTTGTAGTGACGTGATGTTATCTACTTTATTTTTATATATCAACATATTCCTCAAATAATATTATGGCAGTAAGTGTCTTTTATAGCTGGCCTGGAAACTTTTGCCTGTCTACACACTGCAGTGTGATCATTCCCCACTGTGTGCTCACTCCAGTGTTTACCTACATTATCACGCCCTCACCCAGTCATGAGGTAATGTACATTCTTATCATGATTTCACAGCACCACAGTGGAAAAAGACATTTCATTTCCATGTGTTTGGTTGAGCAACCTGAATTGGGATACACTGCAGTAAAATGTATATTGCATTCCATGCAAATGAGATATAGTAATCCTACATTCAACCTCAAACCGATTAATTATTATTATTATTAATTATTAATTATTAGTTATTACTCCACCTCATTAACCACACCTGATGTTATTAAAAACAGTTCTAAAAAAACTTATGTATAAAAATGGAGTAGGTACTGGTAATTTTTTGCTAGGACATTTCCTTTATTCCTAAAACATAATAGAATACATAATTCAAAATACAGGGTAAAAACCTTGAAAAAATCAATGTGGAAAATTCCTTCATGTTAACGCAGTACACTATTTAGGGGTATGTTGAGTATATTTTATAGAACCAAGATACTCAACAGTCATATTATGTACACCTTGCTAGTACAGGGTTGGACCTACACAACTGCCATAATTTCTTCATGATATACATTCACATTCAACAAGGTGCTGGAAACATTCCTCTGATTGATTGATTGATTGATTGATTGATTGATTGATTGATTGATTGATTGATTGATTGATTGATTGATTGATTGATTGTCCATAATGCATTACACAGTCACTGCCATTGTCGGCTGCACATCCATGATGCAAATCTCCCATTCCTCTACATCCCAAAGATACTCTATTTAATTGAGATCTGGTGACTGTGAGGCCCATTTGAGTAGTGAATTCACTGACATGTTCAAGAAACCAGTTTGAGACATGACTTTCTGACATGCCGCATTATCCTGATGGAAGTACCATCACAAGATGGTGCACTGTGGTCAAAAAGTGATGGACATGGTCAGCAACAATACAAAGCCAGGCTGTGGCATTTAAACCAATGGTTCTAAACACACATTTTCCTATGGTCATCAATGTTTTAAGAGAGGAGACTGAGAGGAGACAATGTGAGATTACTGGGGTCTTTTTTAGGAGAAACATCTAAGTACAGGAGGCATTCTCCATTTGATCTCTGTTTAATCCCATCACCTTTTATGAGAAAGAATGAAGATACAAGGAGACGTTATTGTGATCATTTTTTTTGGATAGTCTCACGCAGGCCAAGTGTGAGTGAGCAGTTGTAAATGTAAGGTGTTGTAGCCACAATTTCTCTCTCTCTCGCTCTCTCTCTCTCTCTGGGATGATTCAAGGAAGTCTGAGAAATGTGACTCATTTGAGGTATCAGGAAACCCATCCGATAATCACAATGCCTCCTTAACTAAATGATTCAGAGACTAATGCCACATTTATTTTGTTCTCAGTTCATTTTATGGAAAGTGTTCCTCCAGCCCTTTATATTCTACATACTATATAACTTATATAATTACTTAGGCAGTGTCACATTAGTAAGAGTCATTTTGTACATTTTGTATCCCTTGTTGATGTCAGAGGTCAGAGGAGAATGGCCAGACTGGTTCAAGCTGATAGGAAAGCAGCAGTAACTCAAATAACCACTTGTTACAACTGAAAAGAGCATCTCTGAACACACAACAAGTCAAACCTTGAAGCAGGTGGGGAACAGCAGCAGAAGACCACACCGGGTGCCACTCCTGTCAGCAAAGAACAGGAAACAGAGGATACGATTTGCATGAGCTCACCAAATATGGACAATAGAAGATTTGAAAAGGGTTGCCTGGTCTTATAACTAACCCATTTTATCCACTGTAAATCTATTGAAGTATCAGCTTTACTTAGGCATGTGCTGTATGTACTGAAGGAAGGAAAGTTTCATATTTACACAAGGTCTTTCGTCATTAGTGTACTGAGTAAAACTTCAATGCTACTATACATAACCATGAGTCAAGACATCCTGGCTACTCACCACTATGACAGGAAATGACATACACAGAGGCCTGGGCACTTACTGAACACTCATAAACTCACAGATACATCATCACTCCTGCAAGTGCTCAGGGTTCCTTTTGAGTAGACGTGAGCTGGATCAAGTTTTGATCTGTGTGCAGTGCCCCATTTCTACATTATTTGTCTTTTATCCTGTTGAATTTTTATATATACTGTACATGCAACTCACCAAGCTCTTTATTAGATACAGCTGTTTAACTGCTTGTTAACTCACATATCTAATCAGCCAATCACATGGCATCAGTGCATTTAGGAATGTAGACATGGTCGAGATGATCTGTTGAAGTTCAAACCAGGAAAGAAAGGTGATTGAAGTGACTCTGAACATGGCATGGTTGTTGGTGCCAGCTGGACTGGTCTGAGTATTTCAGTAACTATTGATCTGCTGGGATTTTCACACACAAACATCTCTACTGTTTACAGAGAATGGTCTGAACAATTGAAAATATCCAGTGTGTGGGTATTCTGTGGGTACAAATCCCTTGTTGAGGACAGAGGTCAGAGGAGAATGGCCAGCTGGTTTGAGCTGATAGAAAGGCAACAGTAACTGAAATAACAACTCGTTACAACCAAGGTACGCAGAAGAGCATCTCTGAACACACAACACATCGAACCCTGCAGCAGATGGGCTATAGCACAGTGGGTACCCTTCCTGCCAGATAAGAACAGGAAACTGAGGCTACAATTTGCATGAGCTCACCAAAAATGGACAATAGAAGATTGGAAAAAGGTTGCTAGGTCTGATTAGTCGACATTCAGATGGTAGGGTCAGAATTTGTCATAACCAACATGAAAGCATGAATCCATCCTGCCTTGTATCAGTGGTTCAGGCTGCTAGTGGTGGTGTAGTGGTGAGGGAGATATTTTCATGGCACAATTTCTTCACCGTAGTACCAACTGAGCATTGTTTATATTAGTGTTTCTCAACTGGTGGATTGAGGCCCAAAAACGTGTCGCAACACTGTTCAAAGTGGATCACAAAAAAAAAAAAAAATTAGTTAAGGAGACATTGTGATCATCGGATGGGCTTCCTGATACCTCAAATGAGTCACATTTCTCAGACTTCCTTGAATCATTGCAAAGAGAGAGAGAGAGATTGTGGCTATAACACCTTACATTCACAACTGCTCACTCACTCGTGGCCAACGTGAGACTATCCACAAACATTATCACAATAACATCTCTTTGTATCTTCATCCTTTTTTAAACAGAGAGCAAATGGAGAATGCCTCCTGTTCTTAGATGTTTCTCCTAAAAAAGACCCCAGTAATCTCACATGGTCTCCTCTCAGACAGATCAGATTTCAATATGATCTCAAACAATTCTTATCACATTCATTAAAGACCAGATTATGTGATGCTCTCCTTGTTACTCATACAGCTCTGTGCCTTTACTCTGTTAACAATTGCTTTGTCTACTTTTTGTTCTTCAAGGGAATTTTTTGAAGAAACATCTGAGACATCTGATGTTGAGAAATTAGCCAACCTACATAGTCTCTGAAATAAATATGGTATAGGAGAAGGTAGTTTAACATCAAAATGATACAATTCACCTTAAAATGAAACATAACCAAGAACTCCATGAGCTATGAGTCTACTGAGTAATGAAGGTGCAGTCTCTGAGTAATACAGTTTTCCTCTGGGTGTCTCTAACAGCTGTACTTTCTCACACCATTATGACTGTCTTCCTCTGAAATACTCTTTGATTTAATGCCCTCGTCCTCACATGCCCTCCTCATAGCCAGAGGCTATTGGGTTAAAATGCTCTATATCCTTTACCATTGCTCCTCAGCCATTTGTGGCTTTGCACTCACCTGACAGATCTTACACACTCTGCTGAACCACAGAAATGTGTAAAAACCTGTTGCCTGGCTCATTTCTGATTCCTGGAAAACCGGCAGGACGTTACAGAAGATGAAGTCTCATAATGGCACTGAAAGACCTGCTGTAGTGGAAATACACTCACACATTCACATACGATGGAAAGAAACCTGACTGCAGTAATGGAAGTGATAAAGACTGAGAGTGTGTGAGGTTTGTCGTACAATGTGTGTTGAGGGTCTTTTTTTCATTCTACAGATTGAGTCAAAGAGAATGTGAAACCATTAAAGAGGGGCCAAGACCACTCAAGATATGCCTCTGATCAGGGTTTCCATGAGAGGAAATCTTAACATTTGGTTACTGTAAAGCACTGATGAGTGTGAGAGGACTTTACCATAATTCAAGTAATGATGGAAAACATTTTGTATTTCTGATTAGATAATGTAGGTGACAGTAACTGTTTATCTAGCTCATCTAAATGAGAACATACTATGCTTTTACAAGAAAAAAAGGGGGGAAAAAGCTAAAAACACACAAGAATATATATAGCTATATATATATATATATATATATATATATATATATATATATATATATATATATATATATATATATATATATATATATATATATTCTTGTTTTCCTGTGTAAATTATATACACAGGAAACATATCATATATTATATATATATATATATATATATATATATATATATATATATATATATATATATGTTTTCCTGTGTATATAATTTACACAGGAAACACATATATATATATATATATATATATATATATATATATATATATATATATATATATATATATTTCTTAGTTTATATATCATATTTTTGCTTCTCAAGTAAATGTATCTTGATTTCAAATATTTGAAATGTAGAAAATATATTATGACCTATGATGATGTGTATCATATTTTGTTACACATTTATCCCCAAATTATGAACTAGTTAAGCCCAAAACAGTTCACCTGAACACACTCAAAACAAATAAGGCTCCCCAAATTCATTCACTCAAATGACAGTGTTGGAGAAAGTTACTTTTAAAAAGTAATGCATTACAATATTGCGTTACTCCATGAAAAAAAGTAACTAATTGCATTACTTAGTTACTTTTCATAGAAAGTAATGCATTATGTTTATTTTGCATTATTTTTGCCACCTGGGCGGGGCTTGCTTATTTATTTTTGACAATAAAAAAGTTATATTTTTGGCAACTTTAAAGGCCCTTTTACACCAAAAGTGAAATGAATAGGCCTCAGTCAAAAGGAAGTGCCTTTGCCTCTTCACCTCACTCCTGATTTCTCAGGAGAGGAGAGGTGTCAGTGAATAACTGGGAAAACAAAGTAACTTTTAACTTTCAAAGTAACTCTTTAAATTAAAAAAAAAAATTTGTTGTAAATTTAAAGTAATGCACTACCAGTTACTTGGGAAAAGGAATCTGATTACATATCTCGTGTTACTTGTAATTCATGACCACAACATTGATCTTTTGGAATTAAACTTGTAGTGAAGTTCTTTTTAATAATGACTGCACCGGCCTGATTATTTATGAAAGTTATTGATCAGTCATCTCAAACAGCTGACCTTTGGGTACCATATCAGGTGGAAGTTACTGAAGGCCCTTGAAAGGCTGTGAATGGCAGCGTGTGAGCGTGCCCACCTCTGTGGCGTAAAGGCCAGTTAGCATGCATCATGTACATCATTTCTGAGAAAGAGGAAGTGTCTGGCTGTTGACACAACAGCTGATGTATGAGAACTTTGGGCTGTTCTTGTAACTACAATTATGCTGCATTCCAAAAAGTTAAACCAAGGCCAGGACTTCCTGTGGTCTTTCAAATTAGAACCAGTCAGTTTTTGTTTGTTTAAAGGGGTCATAGGATGCTACATGCACTTTTACAAGTTGTTTGAACTGAAATGTGTGTTGGCAGTGTGTGTACACAACCACCCTAAATAATAAAAATCCACACAGTGTTTTATTTTTTTATGTGCTCAAATCTTTTTTCTCAAATCGAGCCGATCTCAGATGCCTGTCTGTGTGATGTCACAAAAACAGGCCCCTCCCATGATGGTTTGATTGACAGTAGCGTTTCAGCACAGACTGGACTGGCGTCTTACCTTAGACCCGCCCTGAGTGACTGTCATCCGTCCGCCATTGTTTCACCGCCAGAGCAGATGTAGACAAGAATGTCTCCTAAGCGATCGAGGTGTTCCGTTGTAATAATGAACATAGCAGGCGCCATTTACTCCCAACATCTGAGTCGCTAAAGACTGAAGTGGAAAGAAGTGGATTACATTTGTTTCTGAAGAGAATGTGCCCCCGATCTACTTAAATGTGTCTATGTTTCGCATAAATCATTCATGATTCATTAAAATGAACTGTAACTCAGCAAATACTCAACACAGAGACATGAGAGATAGATCTATAGAAAGCTTGACATGTCTACTTTTAAACTGAGCAAGTCTTATCAAAAACAAATATTCTGTGATAAAGTAATCCATATGAAAACAACGCGATGTCCAGTTTTTCACGTCTCCCTTCATTATATCTAATGCGAGCCAATGCAAATAAGCAGCCCAGTCAGGAATCTGGAACACAGCTAAGACCAAGCGAGGCACACACTCCCATCTCTTCAACGTCTCTTCAAAAAAGTATGTCCTTCAGAGCACATAAACAATATACATTTTGGAAATGCCAGGTATGTGATGTTCATTTAAATTTTTTTTAACATGACACAATACCATTCAAAACTTTTGGACGGTAAGATTTTTTATGTTTTTGTAAAGAATTCTCTTCTGCTGACCAAGCCTAAATGTATTTGATCCAAAATATAGAAAGCCACATTTGCTAAAGCAGTAATATTGTGAAATATTTTTACTATTTAAAATAACTGCTTTCTATTTGAATATATTTTAAAATTAAATTTATTCCTGTGATCAAAGCTACATTTTCAGCATCATTACTCCAGTCCAAGCGTAACAATATACACTATACCATTCAAAAGCTGGGAGTCAGTATATATAGAAATTGAAACTTTTATTTAGCACACAAGTTATGATAAATAAAATAATCATGTTACAAACGATGCTGTTCTTTCAATTCATAAAAAAAAAACCTGAAAAAAATCTCATCTCTTTTCAACATTAATAATAATAATAAAATTTTTGAGTAGCAAATCAGAATATTAGAATGATCTCTGAAGGATCGTGTGACTGGAGTAATTTAGCTTTGAAAGACAGCTTTGATTGTTCCTAATAAACTGTTTAACTGCACTCACAAGTGAATTTCAAGTTATTTTGTGGGATAATTAAATATATTCTAAATAAACTACAAACATAAAAAATATACATTTATTTTGCCCTCACATTCTTTCTTGTAACTCTTCTCTCTCAGTCACACACCTGGCTGAAAGGCTCATTATGCAGCTCATTATGTGGGTCTTTGTCTTCTCAGGTGTGAATCACACAAATATTCACAGTCAATCACGCCTACTCGCATATGCCCTTTACAAACAAAAAGTGTCTTAGAAAATTTAAATTAATCTATTGTTTTCTGTGAGTGAGTAAACAAGATGATTTTCACTTCATTTTAAAGCAAAAATTCTAGGCTACAAGCTCCAGGTTTGACAGTCTTGTGAACAAATGTCCTGTATGTGTTTTATGACCTTATTTCATTGACTTCAAAATTTTAGTTTTTCACTAACCACACATAAACCTTGTCACACACAGTCATGTACATACATGCTATTTACATATTATTATAGCCCAGTTTGTACTGAATACAGTGTTTTCAGACTTTAGCCATGTATATGTTTAAAAGAAACTGAAAAAAGCACAAAAGTCAGGGCATGTCAAAACATCTCCAGGCCCCCAAAACCCCTTAGACTCCAGAGGGTTAAGACACCAAAGAATCATATCAACTTGTGGAAAATGGGCATCCTATGACCCTTTAACAAAATTAAAGCATGAGATAAGTTGGGTGTTATGAGATGCTAAGAGTAAACATTTTTGAAACTGAGGTACCTGGAATTTGCATTTCACAGTAACAGCCTTGTTGCTCAATTCTCTACATATCAACGCATTGAGAAATCAACAAATAATGACATCAAACAGCTCATCTTCTGCTGATTGAGAAATGTTGATTGGGAAACCCGATATCTAATTTACTTGTAATTTATGTGCAATAATATATATATTTATATATTTTAAATAAAATGTTTTATTATGAATCTATTGTTGTAATTTAACTTTGCATTATTTACTTTTTTCTGTGTAATTCCATTTTGACATATGCAAGAAATGTATTAGTTAAAACTTCTTCTATGCACACTTCTACTGTAGTTATACACAAACAAAATTTAATTTGCGTTCAAAGTGCAACTCAGAATGCGGTTCATAATGTGTTTTTGTACTTGCATAAAGATTGTTTCTGGCATTGCAGTGAACCTCAGTTGAGGTAATTATGTATGAATGGGCTCATTGTTTTTATTATGTATTAATTTTCCCTGAGGTCAACAGTAGGCTAATGTTAGTCCAAATTTGTTTATGCTAAGTCAGTTTATTTTTATTTTCATGACAATTCCCACCCTTTTTCTTATCCTCTAACTGTTAAGATCAGACTAAAATGATCTGGGACGCTGTTCACAATAACTTCAGCTACACACAGCCCACAGCAGAACATAGACAATATAATGCCTAATCAATTGCACGTGTTAAAAAGTACAGCTTTCTTTCTTTACAGTGTCTCTTTTTACCATTACCCTCTTTCAGTTCTAATGCATGGTTGATTGTTCAACATCACACTGCAGTGACACAATATCTTCACATGCTACGAAAGCCAGCGTCTTCCCCACTTTTGTAATACTGGCAGACGCTCAGAGTATTCCACTGTTACAAGAGAACATATTAGCAGAATGCTGCTGTGGTTTTGGGAAGTCTTAAAAACCTTATACAGCCTACATCTTGTCTTTTTTATTGGTTACAGATGCAGATCTACTTAAGTGCATAGTGTTTATGTGTAGACCAAGTTTACAACAAAAGTTAATCTCAAATTGAACACTCTTTTATTGCCTAAGACTGGAATACACTACAGAGCCTTTGCCCAGATTTTTGTCCTGGTTTTTGGACAAGTTGACACTAGTTGCCAAAAGTCAGAGCCATTATGCAGATTTCAATTGACAGATTTAATGGAAAATCACTTAGTGTATGATTCGTCATAGACTATGATTCCATCCAGCCTTAGGATATCAAATACAGTATGTATGATATTTTGTGCCATTTTAGAACACATATTGTTTACATTTGTCATGCATCTCCTATTAACAAGGCACGTGTTTCTGCAGGAATTTGCTGTGTCCGGAACAACTTAAAAGTCTGGTACACTCTTAAAAATAAAGGTTCTTACTGGCATCAATGGTTCCGTTAAGAACCTTTAACCTTTCCATTACACTCTGGCTCTTTAATCTGTTCAGTGTATTCAGCCTTTAATCACCGTCATGCTGTTATTATTCATTGAAGCACAAAAGAATTTCTGAAGAATCGTCTCACAGTTCATTTCCACAGATACTTGCAAATTACTTGAAATATATCACACAGTTTAAATGGGTTACTTTTGTAGTGCTATGTTGTCTAATTGTAGTCACTACACTCTCAGAAAAAAAGGTACAAAAGTTGTCACCGGGGCAGTACCTTTGTACCTAAAGAGTCCATATTGGTAGCTTAAAGGTACATATTAGTACCTGAAGTGAACATATTAATACCTAAGAGGTACAAAAGTGTACCTTTTAAAAAGGTACCGCCCCAGTGACAGCTTTTGTACCTTTTTTTCTGAGAGTGTATAAACTGTTGTTATGTGTGTGTGTGTGTGTGTGTGTGTGTGTGTGTGTGTGTGTGTGTGTGTGTGTGTGTGTGTGTGTGTGTGTGTGTGTGTGTGTGTGTGTGTGGGTGGGTGGTGGGGGGGGTGGTAATAGAGTAATTTTTCTAACTTTCTAAGATTACAAGTGATAAAAGCTTTCACGTAAATGTCAAACTCTTCGTGCTGAGTTATAACTGGCCTGGCTTTTAAACATTATTTCTTTGAAAACATGTTTCTTTAAAGTTTCCTCTTTTATATGTGGTCTCTATGGCAACAGCAACAGTATAACAATATCAGCTTGTTTTTCAGGTGGGCAGCTCGTTTCCATGGATGCACCAAAGGCTGTGTTTGTTCTGCTCTTTGTGCTGTGAGGTTTCCGCTGACGTCAGAGTCTCTGGCTGTAATCTGGAGTGGTCACCATGGTTGCAGTGTATTTTTTTTTCTTTTCCTTTTTTTTCCTTCCTTCTCTCTGGGAGTAGTTCCAAGTTATTGCTTGTCTTTTCCAGGCCTGTTGCTCTCTTTCCTTCACTTGATCTTTTTTGTTTTGTTTTGTGGCATTCTGCTGTCTGGAGACTGACTCTGGGTCAGAGCTATAATTAGGTATCTTAGAGAAAATTTTAACATGAAAACTGGGGGGTAAAAGAAAACAAAAACAAAAACCCTTTAACACTAAAAAGGGTTAAGACTTCAGAAGTAGAGACAATCTAAACTATGTGGAAGCAACCAAAAAAAAAAACAATTAATAAAAAATTCAGGCAACATTTAATATCTAAATTTCATGAAATGAAATTATGACTGTATCTCCTCTTTTGTTTGGTTATTAGTCAATTGTTCCACACAGATAAATAAAAAAGTAAAATGGCGAATGATGAAGATCCAGTGTGATTCATGTTCTGCATCACTGTCTGGGAGTTTTATCTTAGACAGACCTTTGAGAACCTTTAGAAAATAACAGAGACATTTAAAAGGAACTATAAACAGTGAAACCAGTGACATTTGAGAAGTAGTGCAATGGAGAGGAATGGCTCAGATAAGTTATTGTGTGTAAAACGCTCATGAAGGCACATGTGATATCGTTTATTTGTATAAGTTTTATGTTTTCAGCTGTTTTGTTTGACCTTTATTAAGGTCGTATTTGAAGCACAGCCTTTTATGGTGCAAAATCAAATATTAATGCATATTTCGGGAAGAGCTGAATGGCTGTTTAATTATTCCATGTTTTAATAAGCTTTGTGGATGGAGTCGCCATTAATAACATTGTGTAATAGTTCTCGCACAATACACCCTTTACATGAGAAGCATGACAGCTGAATTATCATACATAAGATAGGGTATTCAATAAATCTTTGATCTTTGAGAATCACTATGAATCAGCTTTTTTACTCTTTCTCTTCTTTCCTTTTTCACTTTCTACTTTAACCATCTTGCTTTGCTTTGCTTTGCTTTAAGTGCTTTTACGGTAAGCAGAAACTGCCCTGCCTGCCTGTTTTGAAAATGACACAAAGGCCATGAAATATTTTGCCCTTTTCTTTGTTTCTTCAGGTTTCACGAATGGCATTCATTGTGGTGTCACATGCGCACATGTGAGCATTTTGCCTTTTCTGTGGAACTACAATAAATGGAAACTCCAGTCCCTCCAAACAAAATTATCCATGGTGGTTAAACTGAAATCGTCTGATTTGGGTCCCTTTCTTTTGGAGCTAATAATGCCTGATTAGGGTGATATATGATATGCTAACAGATATACAGGAGGCCCGAAAGGCTTTTGAATGTGTAAAAAATTATAAATAAAAATGTCATTGCAGTAGATGCCAAGATAATGAAGTGACATTTTAAAGAAAGATGCACAAAAGGTTCAAAATGATTGAACAAGATACAGAAACGTAATTTGACATTTACAGTATTAGTTGTGAAACCTTAGTGGATGATGTTGGTGGTTAATATGATTCTGTATACCTGTGGTTCTTCTGCTAGGACACCTGTGTGAACTTCATATTTCATAATTTATATATATATATATATATATATATATATATATATATATATATATATATATATATATATATATATATATATATATATATATATATCCACTAAAATCATCAAAACACCAGCTGATTAAAAGACGATGCAAACAGCACTGATAAAAACGCAGTGTCTTCGTTTTTATTTTTTAACACATTGTCATCTTAAATGACATTAAATGGTGTGAAATAAGTGTGTGATTAATAACAGTGTTTTTACAATTAGAAATCAAAAGCTTTGGTAATACACAAAACACAGTTGTGTGGTCTGCTCATTACGTAAAAGAAATGCATGACTTAGGTCTCTTAAAGTACTGAATGTCCTTACTGCTAATTCTGTCCTTTCTGTGCACGCAATTCACTTTAACTGCATGTTTCTATGAGAAAGTTAAATTATTATACTACTCTGTGAAACACCTTCCATCCAAAGCAGCTGATGCGGTTGCCTGCCCGAAGCTATAATTATTTGAAGTATTCTGTCAGATGAGGAAGGAATCTATTGTGGCAGTTTCACTGGAGCGTCGGGGATTCCTGACAGCTCTTTATCTCTGCTTCAAACCAAAACAGCAGAACTATAAAGAAGAACTAAAGGACCTCAGGCCTTCTGACTGGTCTGTCTGCTATTTTTACCCTCATTCCCAGCGAATTTCATCTGAATCAGGGAAGACATTTACAGGGCCTTCTGAGGGAAAACACCGCTTAAATGTTTTCAGTATAATTTGTGTTATGTACACAAAATCTCCAAATCTGAAAGTTCCATGGAAACTTTTAACTGATAAAATATGGGACATCATGAAATGCAACATGCTTATCTACCTCTTCTGATGTTTTAATAGTTTTTCCACTGTTTTAAGTTATGTAAATCATTCCTTATTTAATGTAATAAAACCCAAATCAGAGTGCGGATGATGTCGTCAGCTTTCAGTGTTACCATGAACTTTGTTTGCTCTGCTAGATGTTGAAATACTCATTTGGGTCTTAAATGTCATTCAAGATAGCTAGTAATCAAGATTAGTAACTTCCTGTATGAGAGCATCTGGCCCATTTCACAGAAGCCCTCTTTGGGAAAGATCAGTTTACTTAGTAGGGAATGCAATGAAAAAAAAAAAAACTTTTGGATGTAACTTGTCCCAAATTGTTTGGCTTGCTGAGGTTTGTGATTCTTAAAGGGGTCATATGATGCGATTTCAACTTTGCCTTTCTCTTTGGAGTGTTACAAGCTCTTGGTGCATAAAGAAGATCTGTAAAGTTGCAAAGACTAAAGTCTCAAATCAATAGAGATATTCTTTATTAAAGTTAAGAGTCAATCACACCCTCCTAAAATGCCTCGTTTAAACACACCCCAACATGTCTACGTCACTATGTGGAAAGATTTGCATAACGCCGCCCAAATGTTCACGCAAAGAAAGAAGCGTAACTTTGATTCTCTCTGTTGCTGCCGGTGGCATGTCGTGGAGACGCGGTTTCATTGTGAAAGCGAAAATACTTTGTTTGACCTTCCAAAAGAGGACACAACTAGAAATCAGCGGTTAAGTTGTATTTACAACACTGTTCCAGAACACTCCAACCCAAATATTCAGATGTGTGCAGTGCATTTATTGTTTTATTTACTACAAAATGGAAATTAATAGTGTTTAAGTACATGAATTGGGACACACCTATAATATTATTAGTATGTAACTATAATAGTTGAAACATTAAATTGAATGTTACCTTGTACACACATGAAAAAGAAACTCACAATTTGATTTTGTCATTAAGAGCTCAGACTGTTATATGATTCTGTAACATGTCCTCACACGCTTTGAGTCATCATAGAAGACATATAAGGACAATGAGCTTGATGTATATGTAGGTGTGTTTATATCTGTCTATTGCACTTGTATGGGTGGGAGTGAGATTTACTCTGTCTGACTCACTCTACAGATCCACTGACTGTGCTGTATCACAGATACACGCCAAACAAGCATTTAGCATTCAGAATTTGAGTCTTTTTGGAACAGTATGCTTTAAATGATACACTTTTGGGCACTTCATTTAAACACAGAGAGCTGAAGACTTTCGAAATGTTGATGAAACCCCTCTAACAAAAGCATCTTCCCTGCATAGAGATTACATCATTTCCCTTTCGTCATACTGGAAAAGTGCAGCCAGCTGCAAATGAGAAGAATGACAATGAGGTGTTTGTAAGGGGCAGTCCCTTTAAACATGATCGACGTAGTTCATTTTACTACATATTTTCATGTCATGAAAGATGAGTCCATTAAGGCGTCACTTTATTTTCATAGACATCTAAGATAAGTGTTCTGGGAAGTTATGACATCTGTTGTAAAGTCAGGTTGGAAACTGATAGCAAAAATAATTAATCTGAATATGAATATTACACCAATTTTTTTTTTCTTTTTTTTTTTCTCGGGGTAGTTTTTGGTAAATTCCTTAATATTTGATATCAGTAGTATCAATGAATCATTATAACGTCATACTTCCAAATAGCTGTGATGAAATAATTTTATGCATTCTATAAGCATTCTTCTCTCGCTAGAGGGGCTTTACTCAATTCGTTTTTGTGTGTGTGTGTGTGTGTGTGTGTGTGTGTGTGTGTGTGTGTGTGTGTGTGTGTGTGTGTGTGTTTTACTGTAGATCTACAACTTCCTTATTTCATATGAAAAAAACCTTGTCAAGGCGTCAAAGACAAAAGCAGGGTTGCACATGGTATGTAAAAAGCGGAAAGAGCAAAAGAAGACATGAGGTATTTGTGACAGCTCACAACTATTACAGCTCGGTGGGTTGTGCAATTACAAAGAAGTTCTGTGGAATCACATGATCACTCGATCGGCTACTAGAGAATTTCGCATTTGATTATGGAGTACACTGGAAAGGTCTGGCAGCTGGCTTAGAACTGTGAAGTTTACCTTATTAGAACTGATGAAAGGAGCTTTTGTGTTTTATCACTCAGTCTTGCTCACACATAGGGTTAAAGATCTAAACACACCCCTAGCACTCAGTGTTAAACTTCTGCACTGAAATAAGTAAAATAAATAAATAAATAATAAATAAAAAAATATGCAACATATTATCAATGCAGCAAGGGTGCAGCAAACACATACTGACAGACCTGACATAATTTGCAGCTAAACAACAGACTATCACTGAATTCTGGTAAACACAGACAGTCGAGTTTGTGCAGCTGGTTGCACGCTTTTGTGTGGCTGATACGAAACTGTTTCCTGGTTAGGATTCTCATAGTTGTGAGAGAGGCATGTTTTTCTCTCTCTCGTTTTACTGTAAACGTCAATATAGCAGGAAGAAGAAAAAGGCAAAGGGTTTTAAGTACACAGTGTGTTTGTCAGAAGTACCTAATTTCTCTGTGGTGAAACTTTTTTTTTCCCGCACGATCAAAACTCATTTCAAATGTGACATTTTGTTCACTAAATCCATGGGCCTGACCTCAGAGCATTTGCATTTGTGCTTTATTGCATGAATAAACAAATATTTCTTGAGGGGTTGAAAGCACATGAAATGAATAGCATTTTAAACAACATTGGGTGGTTTGGTGCTGCATGTAAGCAAAACTCAGGTTTGAGTTTGAAAATGCATGGGCCACTGCATACAATAATTAATAAAGTGTGGTGTTCAGTGAAAAAGTGTTTACTAAAGAGCAGTTTAACCTCTGGTGCTCTTCGGTTATTTTATTTTTTTATTTTTTTATTTTTTTACTTCATACGAAAAATTGTTTTGGCACTTCCTTTTTGAACATGCACCAACATACGAACAAAATCTTACTGAAAGCTAATTTTTTGAGATATCAAACTCATATTATTATTCTTTAGCTTGGGTTAAACTAATTAATTTTACTTGGCTGGAACAGCAGCTACGCTAATTACGTCTCTATTTGTTTCTCTGTTTTGCCACGGGATTTACACAAGCTCCAGTCTGGATCCAGAACACCTGAGAAGAGATGATGCAACCCCTCAGGGGACCTCAGATGATGCTAACCCAGAGACAACATACAGAACTACCACATTTTGCTATAAGTTTGATTGCATCATTGCTGTTAATGGTGTTAATCGTCTGTTTGTTTACATCTTTTATTGATTTTTCTGAACATTTCTGCCATATGCACATGAACTGACAGTCACCACTGATAAGCTACTACTAAATATTGTAGAAACTTAATTTTCTGTGAAGTTGCTTTGCAATGATTTGTATCGTAAAAAGCGCTATACAAATAAACTGAATTGAATTGAATTGAATTGAATCATATTTGGAACACAACTTGTTTAGGTGTATGGCTTTGATTTCCATGTCTGGAAAATATATTTCATATAAAATGTAAAAAGCATAAAAGACTTACTTCTGAAAATGTTTTTTCAGGTCTATACTAAAAAAGTGGTTAACAGGTAATAAACAGTTTTTATGCCATGGTCTGTCTGAATACTCGATTCTGATTGGCTGGCAGGTGTTGATCAAATTAGATTAACTGCACAGGTAGTTCCAGGTCAGTTTAATCAAGTTCTATATTAATGTGCTTCCTATAAACATTGGTAAGCATAGTAACATCTAACAAGTTGTAACTGACGAAAATAACCGTCATTTTTACTGTTCCGGTAACATCTGTAATATGTGAGTGTTGGCAAATGACCATGGAATAAGTGGGATAATCAACGGCTAGCTGTGCATTAAACGATTTGAATGCACTTCACCGAGGCAACCACCCGATGTTCTTCGCCTCCACATCGTCCATTCATATCGTTTAATGCACAGCTAGCTGTTGATTATCCCTTACATAACTTCTGCATAAATATAATTTAGTACCAAAAAAAAACATAAAATACAAAATATTAAATATAGAACTAGTATGTTCCTTTAATTGAAGTAAAAAAAAAAAAAAAAAAAAACATTCTGTACTTTTTGACTGCATCGTCAAGAGCACTAGAGGGCTAAAAAGTAACTTTATCAAGATCTGAGTTTTTTCCCCATTGTGACGACATATTGATTCTGACGATGTATCAGCTGTCACATGCACATTCTCTTGCTCATTTAAATACAGTCACTCTCTATCACACATTCTCAGACAAACCCTCACACACACACACACACACACGCTCCCCAGCTGTGTAAGTACAGTACATTCCAGTCCTTTTGGGTACGCCACAACACAGCGTGACTTTAGAAACACGATTGGTTTCCCAGAAGACTGACTTCAAAAGAGTTGCAGCAGTCACACCTCTTCTTCTTTATCGCAGTCTCTACCAAGTAAAGTTACACTTGTTTAAAAAAAAGAGAGCGCGAGAGAGAGAGATCAGCTGTTGCTATTCTTACACTACCAGTCAAAGACCGAACATTTACTGCATTCATGTGTTTGATGGCTTCTGCTTCACTGAATTTTAATGTAATATACTATGTCTTTGTATATGAATTTGTTTAATAAAATATTTTTATTCGAATTAATTAGTATTTATTTGATTTGTATTGATTTATTTTTTAGTTTTAGTGAAATGTGAAGGAAAAGCAGTCAACAAGTGTGCAGCTACATATGAACTTGATTAAGAAAAAAAGACCATTTGAGTTATCATAGTTTAAAAAGTAATAATAATGAAGGACGAGTAGGTGTGTTTGAACCTTTGTCTAGAAGTATTATATTAAATATGTTTTGTAAACTCTAACTGTAATCCTGAGCTTCCTTATATCAGTCGTACTGGAAGAGCCTTGTCAGAGAGCGCGAGGGGAGGATCATTCCCGCTCACTAAAGTGAATGTCTCTGAATCAACATTAACCCTTCCAGGCGAGGCGCTCCGGGAATCTGAATCATAGGCGCCGGCAACTCTGATTCATATACATTTTGAAATATTCCAGACATTTTCAGTGTTAATCTGAGGTAAAACACTTGTGAGAAATGAAAAACCCAAGACATGGAGTTCATTTTTACAAAAATAGTGCTCTTTAATAAATTATTGAAATGCCTTTTTTATATCTATAAATATAAATATGTAACATCAAAACATGGCTGAGATGTCTTTACAAAATCTAAATGTATCTTCATATATGTAAACAGTGTCATGTGTGACAAGGTGAAGCATGGGTGATCTGTAGACACAAAACACTCATGTATGTTAATACATTCAATAACAAGCAGTCTGGTTTAAACTGCTCCAGGCACGAACCACCAAACAAATCTAAAAACACAGACATTTTGTTCCAAAGTGTCGCTTTTTCAAGTACGAGCAGAATGTCGACATGTGTCCACTGTAATCTGTGTTCAGGCCTTTAGCGTGACTGAGGACTCCAGAAGGCATTTCTTAACGGCATTTCACAATGCTGAAAATCACTTCTTCCTTCTTCCCTTGAAAGGCACTAATGTTTACTTGGAAGAAGGCGGTGGCTGAATTGTTGCTGTCTTCCTGCTTGGCGGAGCTCACAGATTCGGGGCAGTACAGAGGCAGTGGTTGGTGCCCACAAGAGTGGGTTACGATACTGGCACTGGTACAGAAAACAGCACAAACTGTCCATTCACTGAGACTGTTATGGCAAGAACGGTGCTTCAATTTCAGTCACAAAAGAATGCATCAGTGATAGAACTCATGGCCACACACGGCTAACTCCATGCACTCATGAACAGCTCAATACTTCTTCGTCCAACAAGCTTCCAAAAACATGTGAACTTAAAGGCCCATCAAGCTATCCTCAACAGCCAGAGCTCTTTAAATAGGAGCGTCATACTCTTGTAAGAAGTCTTTCAGCTGTTGAGGCAGCTGCTCTCTTTTGCTGGAAACGTCTATATGTCCATTGACAGTCTTCCTGCATAGGTGCTGTAGGGAGGACATTGTGCAAGGAAGGGGTCTCAACAGCTCCAGGGGGATTTTCTCGCCCCCTGTGTAGATGTAGTAAGCATTCCGAGAGTTTCCGATGGACAGAGGGCTTCTAGAAGAGGGCATGTAGTGATGGACGAGTTTCAGCACGCAGTCGAAGCGGGGCACGGACTGCACGCTCTTGGAGTCCGTCTGAAGGAAAAAGGACTTGTTGTCGCACTGCACCCGCAGGTTCTTGGTGCCCGACTCGGTCTTGACGCTGAGCGTGAAGAAGTGCCGGTTGTCCGAGCTGTCTCGGACCAGAAATGTCCCACTAGGCTCCGAGTTCAACAAGTGATTGGCCTCTTTGCCGCTGATGGAGCCCCAGTAGAAGCCGCTCTCCTGGAGCATCCTGATGGCGTGCTGCACCATCTGGTACTGCAGCTTTGAGCTGAAGGTTTTGTAACGGTGAGATGGCAGCCGCATGTTGGCTTCAAACAGGCTGCTGCTCATTGCGTTGTCAAACTTGCTGTGGGTTACCATGGCGCTACGCACAGACCTTGAGCTGCCGGGAAAAACCGCGCAGTGTACAGCTCTGGTGATTACGGTGAAACTGTGAGCCTCTTAAAGCTGGCGACAGGAGCCTACAGAGAAACACATTTTAGATTAGTACCACAGAAAGTGTGCATTTGGTAAAACTGAACTGTTTTAAGTGGAGTAAATGCATATTTTAAAGTATAGAGGTTAAAAAAGCCAGTTATCAAGCTGATGCTTTTCTATCTAATATATGCAGATAGATGTAGTAGGCTAAAGATACCAAACTTAAATTATGATTTGTTGGCAAATATATATATAGGCTCTTATATATATATATATATATATATATATATATATATATATATATATATATATATATATATAAAGGCTGGAAACTTAATCTTAAAGACAAGCTAAAGCACTTTATAAGTACTCTAATTGTAATGAAATCAAAAAAAGATTCTGAAAGTCTCTTTTACCTTTGAGTCTCTTTTGGCAGATGAGTGCTTTTTGTAAAAATCCAAAGTAGTAAGTCTCTGCTCTGGCCGGCTGCGCGAGCTCGAGTGTTGTTCAGAGAAGTTAGTGTTCCTTCACTCTGCCGTGCTGAAGCCCTCTGTTATTTGTAGTGGCATCCCAGTCATGTTCTAGTTTAGCTCCGCCCTCACTAGTGTTCCAGTAAGGGTAGGTTGTCAGTAATACTATTCCTGGTACTACGAATGCTCTTCCCCTCCCCCTCTCTGCTCTTCCAGATCTGCCGCATTACAGTAAACGTATTCCCTAACACACCTCCCTATTGTTAATGAACAGATATCATCGCCTAGTAACCGTCGTCTGTTATAGTCGGATATAGTTTATCCCAAGCTTATGGTATTTGACATGTTTGTGCCCAGAAACACGAGTATGCTGAATAAAATTCGACTCGTCAGCTCTAACACGGGTGATCAGACTTTCCTGTCAGTCATGATAATAATAATACAAACATCTATCCACAAGAAGGCGCTAATATTATCGGCTTGTGTTGCCTAAACTTTTATTAGTAGTTTTTTACAGTAAAACGAGCAATAGAAGTAGTACAAAGTACACATTTTATGTGAGCTCATGGGCTTCAATTGAAACAAGTATCAGTTCAAATGAAAACTGGGCAAAACATGTATTATAAACCTCACAGACGTTAAAATCAGATATATAATGAGCTTTATTTGCCAAGTGTGCACAAACACACAAGGAATTTGTTGTGGTTTCCAGGAACACTGGGTACTTGCATAATATGTTGACGTAAAAATCAGACCAGGAAAATAAAAACAATAATAAGCGAGAATCAGAAGACTTGTACAAATGTGTATACTATTGCCTATACAACAGTATAAACATATGCATTTACACAATCTGCATCTGTGCATAATATGTATCCAAAAGGGTGTAAAATATATATATATTTTTAAATGTAATAAACAAAAAAAACTTTAAAGAAAAAAAAATCTGAATAAATCCATTGCATTTTTCTAAACAGTTCCCAAAAAAGCCAATAATTATAGGATTTTCGTATAAGTAGGCTATTCATTACCAATATATATATATATAAAATAAGTCATCCTGACTAATCTGTTTTCATAAAGTCAATAGTCGAGAGAAAACAATATGAAATGGCATGTGATCAGTGAAGGTCATTTGACTGAAAATGCTGACTATTTGTCATGATGTCTTCAGGCAGAAATGTAAGCTAAAATTAACATGAAAATACGGGCAGAAACTGACTGGCTGAGAAAAAGGAACAGAAACGATCATCGTGGGGCTTGTTAGAAACTGGACAAAATATAGCTGTGTTACTGACTGCTGGTCAGTTTTCCATCCTGCCTCTCAGGGAAAACTGGCCTGGACTTTCCCGCAGCTTTCTCAAGCAGAGAGTTTCGCATGAAAAGAATGCAAAAATGATTTTGCAGTTCTTATTTAAAAGCATTGCTGAATATAACAGAAACACATTATCGCTATCAGCAGTAACATCTATAAGAGGTTTTCCTGGTTTTAGTTTTCCTGATAACCTACATGCACATACAAATGCCTTCATCTGTTTTGCTTGGCTGCGTCCTCTGTTGACACACGAGAATAGCAGCTCATCGCAGAACAAGTGACTAACTCTGGAATAATATGTCAATAATGTCAGTGCACTTACCAGATAGCATTTGCTCAGAGCAAACATGTAATGTTGATAACTGTTATGATATCCAGGAAGAGTTTTTATTATATTTAAACAAGACCTTAATAAGTTCATCTTTTAAAAACATTCAGACAACTGCAGGATAAAGGAGTTGAATAACAGGTTGGAATGACACATTTGCTGGATTTGTGTGAAATGGTTTGGTCATTACTAGGAATTTCGCATTAGGGAAGAAATGTCCTCTTTCTGATTCATCACACTGAATGCTGGAAATCTTCTGTATTTTCTGTTCTGCTTCCAGGTTTCCCCCTCTGCAATTTCACAAGCAAAGGGAGGTGTTATTGCTGTGCAATATGTAAACTATCCATAAAATGTTTCTACACAAAAAAAAGCACAATGCTGCACTCCTAAACAATGTTTCAACCGAAGTGTCAGCGGTTACCTCAGTGTAAAACAATCATGCTGCAGTCATTGGTTTACTTCCTTCTGGAATAGTGCAGTTGTTCACTCCTCTTCCCATCTTTGTGTACTCTGTAATCACATTTTGGGAAACTGTTTCCATATTCAAAGATATACAAAGTATATATCTACATAAAACATGATGGTGATTTTTATTTATTTATTTTTGCCATTTAAGGAAACAGTATTTGATATTATGGCATATGTACTGTAACATCACTAATTTCTTTGTTTTAGAAGTGTAGGAATAAGAATTCCCAGCAAAGACTGCTCTCTTAAGCATAGTACATTGGCAACATTGTTCAGTTTTATCAGTGGCTTAGCCTTATGATCAAGATTAGTAAAATCTAATACAAGGGAACTTGAAATGCATTTTAACTTCTGTCTTGATAAGATCGTAGTGACGTTTCCTGTATACCATCTGTGTTTCATCATGATTAACATCGGGGGAAATACTTTGCTATGTTATGGTGGTGAGGATGTGAGCTTCTTATGAAAAGAAAAGCGGCTGGTTCGTAAAAGCCATGTGATTTCTGATGATGCTTCAGACATGCAGTGTTGTGGATGTAAACGAACACTGTGGCAAAAGCTGCACAACGGCAGACACCTGAGCTGGGAAAGAAAACACACTTACACAAGAGCTCCAGTAAATGTGTGATGAATCCACACTATTTGTTAATCCACGTACAGTATTGTTTGGACATGCTAATGCTTGTCTTTACTGTAAGGAAGTATAGTATGTAGACAGTGCTTATAATTTTCCTCATTTCCTTTTGGAAAAAGAGGAAGAGGGTTTCCTTTGGAAAAGGACGTTTTAAATTTGTTTAAGAAATTTGTTTATCAAATTATTTTAAAGTCTTGTAGAGAAAAAAAAGAAAGGAAAATATCATCAATAATAATTTATGCTCAATAGTATGCCAACGGTGGCATTTCTATCAAGTTGAAATAACCCTTTCTGTCAACCCAGGCTCATTGTAAATACATTACTGTACATAAATCATAAACATTGAAGAGGACATATCAAATCACAAGATGATCTATTATATTTATATATTAACATTAAATATTAAACATTATATATGTAATATAAAACATTAAAAATTACAACATTAAAAGGATTGTGTATATAGGAATGGCTTTAACCCATTTTAATGTAATGACGGCATGAATGTGTGTGTGTGTGTGTGTGTATGGTCCTATTATTCCCTACATTATGAGGACCAAATGTCCCCACAAGGATATAGTAATACCAGTAAATTTTGACCTTGTGGGGACATTTTTAAAACAGCTTATAAAACACACAGAACACAGTTTTTTGTTGTTGTTGTTTTTAAATATGAAACAGCTGAAAGTTTTATGTGAGGGGTTTAGATGTTTAGATGTACAGTTTGTAGGGTATAAAAACCATTAGGCTATGTCTATGGAATGTCCCCATAAAACATGGAAACTTTTTTGTGACAATAAACAATTCTACAGCCTCAGTTTGCTGTATAGTTAGCTTAGCATCATGCTAATGCCAAACAGTCGATTGTGAGACTTAGGGAGCATTTGAATGACAGAGAGTAGACACGTTGCAGTTCACTAGGTTTATGGCAGACCCTGGTGGTCTGAAACTCTCTGCTGCTTCTCAGAGGAGCGACTGTTCTCTGCTTGGACTCTCTCTCTCTCTCTCTCTCTCTCTGATCTTCTTCTCATTCCATGGTTTCTGGCTGCTGTCTGCACTTCCTCCATGGCTCTTTTTCAGCCCAGTGACAACAGTAGAGCAGTGTTCAATAAGAAGACATGTGACAGTTACCCACTTCAGCCTGTGCTCACGGGGAACAGATTCCCCAGCCTCTCTGTGCACCTTTAGTGCAAGCGCAGCTCCTTTATTCTTATGAATATCTTTTGACTCAGAATACCAGAGAGCTGAAGCAGGCTGAGGCCTGTTATCTCGTGCCACTTCCTTGTTGATCCCTTCATTTGAAAGAGAGTTCCGGCCAACAGAAAGCATGCCAAGTCTCTCAGTCACAAGGGTTCTCGAGAAAGACAGAACAATCTGTTCCAACAATACCAACTCAAAACAATCTGTACGGCCTGCTGCTGACCTTTGCTGGAGTTGAGAGAAAAAGTAGTTGTTCAGTTTAAAGTCTTAAAGGAATATTACAGTTTTTTAACAATTTTAAGTTTTCACAAATTTTAAGTCATGCATGAACACTTTGGTTTTTTTTTTTTTTTTATTACTTGAAACAACACGTTACTAATTCTAATGTTGAATTTTAAGTTGTTATAACTAAGCAATATATTTTTTTTTACGGTGTTGTATGTTTTATTGACTTTCCAAAAGTCATCAAACATTTTGCTCAGTTGTTTAAGGTCAGATAGTGATATATTATATTTTGATTTTATTGGTACACCATTGGTACACCATTAACTTGCGGTTATATGTAGGTTTATAGGTTAAGTGTATTTATGCAATAGTTAATGTAGGTCAAATCATTTTTGCCATTGAGTCATTTCTCATCATAAAAATAAAGTACAGGTGTGTTTAAAATAATCTGGGGCTGCAATAAGGAAGAAAGATGTAAAAAAAAAAAAAAAAAAAAAAAAAAAAAAAAAAAAAAAAACTTTAACATTAAATGTTTTCCTTCTGTGAAGCCAGTGGTCAAGGCTTGCCTGGTTAACCCAGAAAAGAAAAAGAAAATTTATTGTATCACTTTTAAGCCACTGAAAAGTAGACATGGCATATATTTATATTTTGTATGGGAATGCTAACTGCTAGCTCTCCCTTGGTGTGAACTCAGTCTTGGATTTGCAATGTCCTGCCTGGGTTTCCAAGAAACTCTGGCTGCATCTTTATTGTTATTCCCACAATGCCTCCAGTGTAGAATGAAACACTGCCACTCTTGTGAGTTCAGCCTAGAATAATAGCTCTATAGCCAGCAGTCTGTGTTTGTATGTGTGTGATCCACTGTTGCTGCATCAGGCAGGAGTGTGTGAGAGGAAGAGCGGGAGGAGCACCTCTCTTCTGGGAAACAGGCTGTAGTTAATTGGCAGCCTGTGAGTTCACACATGGATCTGTTTAGGAGAGGGGGCAAGGAATCCCGCAAGTTGACATATCTGTCCCCACTCCTGCATGAGACATGAAACTCATGCTAGTTTCACAGCAGCGGCTGCCAAGCAGGCATTGACCGCTCGGCATTTCCAGTATGCTGGCATAAAACAACGTGCGCTAGCTGCTGTTCAGTTTCTCATTCCTGAACAAGGAAACCCTCACAATGAGTTGGGGGACCAGTGATGTATCTTAAAGTGGGCAGGATATACCGCATGTACTAGTTTTAAACCACCCTCCATTAGTGCTGCTGCCTGTTAACTGACTTTCCAATTGGAGACAAAGTTGAGAACAGTTGATTTTGACCACAGGAATCAGATGAGTATATAGACGTGTATGTTATAAAACATTTTTGTATATATGTTGTTTTCATAAACATGCATACAGGTGCTGGTCATATAATTATAATATCATCAAAAAGTTGATTTATTTCACTAATTCCATTCAAAAAGTGAAACTTGTATATTAAAAAAAAAAATTACACAAATACTGATATATTTCAAATGTTTATTTTTTTTTTATTTTGATGATTATAACTGACAACTAAGGAAAATCCCAAATTCAGTATCTCAGAAAATTTGAATATTACTTAAGACCAATACAAAGAAAGGATTTTTAGAAGTCTTGGCCAACTGAAAAGTATGAACATGAAAAGTATGAGCATGTACAGCACTCAATACTTAGGTGGGGCTCCTTTTGCCTGAATTACTGCAGCAATGCAGCGTGGCATGGAGTCGATCAGTCTGTGGCACTGCTCAGGTGTTATGAGAGCACAGGTTGCTCTGATAGTTGCCTTCAGCTCTTCTGCATTCCTGGGTCTGGCATATCGCATCTTCCTCTTCACAATACCCCATAGATTTTCTATGGGGTTAAGGTCAGGCGAGTTTGCTGGCCAATTAAGAAAAGGGATACCATGGTCCTTAAACCAGGTACTGGTAGCTTTGGCACTGTGTGCAGGTGCCAAGTCCTGTTGGAAAATTAAATCTGCATCTCCATAAAGTTGGTCAGCAGCAGGAAGCATGAAGTGCTCTAAAACTTCTGGTATACGGCTGCGTTGACCTTGGGCCTCAGAAAACACAGTGGACCAACACCAGCAGATGACACGGCACCCCAAACCATCACTGACTGTGGAAACTTTACACTGGACCTCAAGCAACGTGGATTGTGTGCCTCTCCTCTCTTCCTCCAGACTCTAGGACCCTGATTTCCAAAGCAAATGCAAAATTTACTTTCATCTGAGCACATAACTTTGGACCACTCAGCAGCAGTCCAGTCCTTTTTGTCTTTAGCCCATTCTGACGCTGTCTGTTTTTCAAGAGTGGCTTGACACAAGGAATGCAACAGCTGAAACCCATGTCTTGCATACGTCTGTGTGTAGTGGTTCTTAAAGCACTGACTCCAGCTGCAGTCCACTCTTTGTGAATCTCCCCCACATTTTTGAATGGGTTTTGTTTCACAATCCTCTCCAGGGTGAGGTTATCCCTATTGGTTGTACACTTTTTTCTACCACATCTTTCCCTTCCCTTCGCCTCTCTATTAATGTACTTGGACACAGAGCTCTGTGAACAGCCAGCCTCTTTTGCAATGACCTTTTGTGTCTTGCCCGCCTTGTGCAAGGTGTCAATGGTCATCTTTTGGACAACTGTCAAGTCAGCAGTCATACACATAATTTTGTATCCTACATAACTATAATTAAAAACCATCAAAATGCTTTGCAGGTGTTTTGAGTTAATTAACTGATTAGAGTGTGGCACCAGGTGTCTTCAATATTGAACCTTTTCACAATATTCTAATTTTCTGAGATACTGAATTTGGGATTTTCCTTAGTTGTCAGTTATAATCATCAAAATTAAAAGAAATAAACATTTGAAATATATCAGTCTGTGTGTAATGAATGAATATAAGTTTCACTTTTTGAATGGAATTAGTGAAATCAACTTTTTGATGATATTCTAATTATATGACCAGCACCTGTATATAAAATTAAATATATATTGTTAATATATATGGTCACTACAAATAATATCATATACAAATGCATTAAGTTAACCTTGTTTCTATAGTGCTTTATACTGTACAATACAGATTGTTTCAAAGCAGCTTTACAATGTTAAACCAATAAACATGATAAACCGGAGTGATCAGCCAATAACAGCACAATTTAAATAAAGCCAGTTTACACATTATTTGAACTCATATTTCATATGATTAGTTGATTTTTTTTGACAGCACAGCCTTCTTTGCCTTCTCGGAGGAAACACCTGCTGCACATTTCCTTCATAGTAATCATTTAATCTTCACTGCAGAAGAATCACAACATTGCTGCAGTTAAACAGTTCTTGTATCTTCATTTATCCGGAGGTCAGTGTGTTGCACAGATGCTTCCTCACAATACATCAAAAACTGAACGGCAGATAGTTACACAACAAAAGAAACATCATTGACCGTCCTAGCACATCTATTGTTGGGTTTATTAAAAAAAAGCCTTTTACTGAAGAAACACTGTGCTCTGTTGAGTGTGAATGTGAACTCATGAAAACAAAGTGTAAATTTACCATAAAATAGCATTTCTTTTGGTTTCATTTGGCATGCTGAGAGAGAGAGAGAGAGAGAGAGAGAGAGAGAGAGAGAGAGAGAGAGAGATTGTTCTGTATTCTTTCGGTTTCTGAAAAATGTCACATTTCTAAAAAGCACATCAAACGCCCCTCTATTCCTCAGGAGACAAGAGTGTGCAGATTTACAATAAGAGGGTGTCATGAGGAAATGTCAATTCTTGCAGTACTGATAAGGAGTCTATAAAAGGCTTTAAATATATGACAGTTTTCTGTAAAGTGTGTTGCAGTTGTTAAGAGACTGATGCTGCAAGGAAGTAATAAAGGACAAAGAAATATGTTACAGCTGCCCTTCCCCAACATCATTTTTTTTTCATATGAAAAAATGTCATATTTTTGGGTTAATGTATCACTAACCAGCATTTGCTGTTATTCCTGATGCAGCGGTGTGTTTTCTATTTATTCTCTGTAAACACTTCTGTGACATGCATTACCAATGAAAATAATTCATCACCTGCAACAAACAGTATTACACGATGCGGCAAGACATTTGGACGGTTTACAAGCACAATTGAGATGTGCTTATCCATACAAAATGTGTTGTTTGAGATATAAGTGGTTCCTTTAAGTGGTGAGATGACTATAACGTTTCAGTTGTGTGTCACACATCATAATTACTGGTGGTTTTCCGCAACTGTTCTTCACACATTATTTTCTGGTATCCTGGTGCACCTTTCAAAATGTACATGATGAAAAATCAACATAATCTTGCCCGGACGTTGTTAGTATGTGATTAGTCACATATTAACACATCTAATGTTAAAGACTTGTGCAAATTTTTTTTTTACCAATATGTATTTTAATAATATTTAACCTGGTACAATGCCTCAATGGACTTCTATATAAAGTGCATTATTGCAAAATATATGTTTTGAATTGCATTTCAACATAAAACAAAGGTTTTGTTTATACGGAGCCTCACTGAAAACCCACATCTTTACTTCTGAATAAGCAGGAAAAGTAGCAACAATGTTGTCATGCTGCCATCTGCTGGTATTCCTCAGACATTGTGTATGGATTGTATTCCTCTTTTTCTTTTCTTCTTGTTTGTTTGTAGCTTTCGCCACTCATTCTGATGAGATAAAAAAACAGCCGTTTTCAACTCAAAACACAAAACACAACCACAGCTGCTATAATGTCTTTATTTCAGCATGATCTGGCTACCACTACAATGGTATCGACCTCCAGAACACAAAAATCAAATAGAAAGAAAATGGCACTCGACTAGTACAATACTGCTACATACAGTACACACATGTATAAAATGGAAACCAATATTCTCTATACACTAAAGTATGTACATCTTTGATAAATTAAACCAATACTGCTTACATTTAACATTTTGCTTGAAGAATAACTGCTAGACCGATGGAAACCCAAGAAAGGAAGGAGAAACGCAAGCAGGCACTGGAGCATCCGGAGGACTTCTGATTGAACTGCCATTGACAGTCTTTACTGAATTAGTTTGTAGGCACATTTATTCTTTTTATTAAAAGCATTTTATTTGAAGGTCCAAACACTCGATGACCTCACGTAAAATAAAAACCATATGCTAATAACCGTCCTGTCTGTCTGAGAGGTAGTACCAATGCATGATATCCTGGTAATGGTGATATCCCATAATCCTTAGCTGGCCACCATCCAGTCTTTCAGCTTACGTGTGCAGAACGACACGCTGCAAACCCAGCTGCCGATATTCACAGCACTGCAGCAGCTTCTCACAACATGCTAAATACACGTCGCATCTCAAGACACTGGCGTCTTCTGAAAAAACAAAGAAATGCCCGTGGAGCCGTTTACCGTTAGGGGCAAATCCATCTGCCAACAAATCTAGGGTGATTCCCCACCCACCCTACAAACTTGGATTTCCTTTGCAAATTATAGAAGTCTCTTGGAAAATGTTTTTTTTTTTTTTTTTTTTTTACAATTAAACACAAATAAACCTCTGAAGACTAAACCGCTTGTGCAAGCTTCCGTCTGGTTTTCCACATTCTGTCAGACCTGCTGATTTCAGAAAATGCAAGAGTGTGCGCGTGTGCAAGAGACGAGAGGTATAGAAAGAGGACAGAGCGAGAAAGAACGTATTTTGGTTAAGCATGAGGAAAAATGTTCTCTTTGGGGGTTTCAAGGAAGCAGCAGCAAGTAAAAAGCCCACTGACTTCCTTCCAGCACACACACACACACACACAAGTACTTGAGCTGAGCAAGAAGACTTTTAAAAAGAGGTGCAAAGTCTAGCAAGGTGTGACCTCGCTGATCCGGTCTGGTTTCTTTCTGAAGCTGGGGTTGTTTTTCTCTTTGCAGTTCCAGTAGCCCTGAATCTGTAACAACAGCGTCCTGAGCAGCTCTAGTGTCTCTTCATAGAGGAGACCTTCTTCTTCCTCGCTGCCAGCATCTCGTAGAAAGGATCTCTACTGATGGCCGCCCTGGAGACAAGGAGGAAGAACATTAGGAGAACTGCCTCTCTTCTAATGTTAAAGCTAAAGCTTGTTCAGTTAGGGTTAAATAACACTTCATATATAGTAATATTATTCATTTTAAATTACACTATTAGATGAGAACAAAATTTAATCTAATTGATGAACTTTAGAATAAGACAGAAATTTTCCAAAAACAGAAAGAAAAACAAAGGCACTAAATTTACACTAAATCACAGAATTTTCTTTGCAATAAATGTAAATAGTAGTTAGATGCTATTTATAGTACGAAAAATAGCAGATATTTGCAGCTCAGTATTGTAGTACTTAATAAAACGGTATGCAATTATAACATATTGAGTTTAAGTTATATATATTTGTTTTTTAATTATTAAATGGATGCCGTATTGGGACAGTATAGCCCTCCCTACACTGAACCCTGCCTGACTTTATTATTAAATAACCATAAGGCACTTCATTTCCAATTTTCAAATATTTCCTTGAAAATAAATGCCTTTCCGATCTGAAATGTGATGGAAAAAAGAGAGAATAATGGGAGAAGAGCGAGTTCGGCAAAAGGCAGATTCAAACTCGGGTTAATTGCGTCAAAAAGTGACCCATACGGGCCTTTCGTCCTACGCCACTGCTATTGATGTTTAACATTTTGTAATGTTGTCTATCCCAACCAGACATCGGTCTGCCAACAAGGTGGGCTATCTGCACTGTGTGTGTAAATATAAATATTAGGGATGCACGATAAATATCGCACAATATTAATGCGCATCTCGTCATTAAAGCCGGTTCTGTAATCAGCGGAACATGTGCATGCTTTCACGTGGAGCAGCATTTACTACACAGAGCCGTTGTTCACTCACAAGTTATCACACATCTGTATTTAGATGAGTAACACTCACTTAATGCTGTTCATCCATTCGTCCTTCTCCTCGGTGGTGGGAGCTGAGATGCGGTAGAAAGTGTGGTTTCCTTCAACGACCCGTCCGTCCGCCTCGGTCTTGCATGCCTTGATCACCTGGTCCTTATTGTCAGGGATGAAGAGCTCAAAGCAGTTCTGAGACGCAAACACGTGGAGACAATCACATATCTGACCACTAGGGGGAGACACCATGTAAACTGTGCCTAGAAAATCAGGAAAAGTTCCTGTCTCTGCAGTTTAAAGATTGCGAGAAGGATGTTTTACCGGCTTCTTGTCCTCTACTTCACGGATGCTGAGGTTTTCCAGGGGGATGATGCCTCTTGGTTCTTTATCCTACATGAAAAGAGTCAAATGAGTTTTCATGTATCATAATTCACCATGATAAAGAAAGTGTGAATTATATCTACACTAAATTCCTAACTGACTCTTTCATAAGCACCATCTTAAAAACGTTCAATTAGCAACTGTTGCCATCCTCTAACTTGTATTAAAGTTATTATGATTGGTTTCAAATGAGGCCTTACTATTTTCAGTCACTGAATTTTTACACACAACTAATTTAACAAATTCTATAAAGAAAAAAATGCTTTTTAA
This sequence comes from Cyprinus carpio, assembly GCF_018340385.1. Taxonomy (NCBI): domain Eukaryota; kingdom Metazoa; phylum Chordata; class Actinopteri; order Cypriniformes; family Cyprinidae; genus Cyprinus; species Cyprinus carpio. Next base: position 34,232,723 of record NC_056574.1, read on the forward strand.
TGATACAATCTATAGAAGGCCACATACAAATCAAAAAATCCATTCAAAATCAGCAAATGTTTACTACTTATTAGTGTATTTTACAGAAAATCAAGCTGTTCATGGAAAGTGTCAACATGACTAGACTACAGACTAATAATCAGTAATAATCTGTAATTACTTACAGTAATGCCACTATTTTAGTTCAATTTGCATAAATTATATTTTAAATTAGATAAGAAGTGAGAAATGCATAACATGTAAATGTTACTATTAGACATGGCCCAAAAGAAACATGATAAATAAATATGACAACCATCCAAAAGCAAATAGATGATAAAAGAAATTAACTTGCCATATAAATGGCATACAAATTTAAAAATAACATTTTCATAAGATATTTTGTAAAATACAACACACACACACACACACACACATAAATCCCCAAACTTAACATGACACGATGTTTCTTCAGTACTTACAGTAGTGTACTCAAAGTAGTAAAGGCAGTTATCTGTGAGAATGAACCACCGTCTTTTCCAGGTTTTGACGCGTCCTCCTGAGGAACAAAAGAGGAATGTTAGTTTTCAGTGCAGTGAGCTGGCAGATGGCATAGATCCGTGCAGCTGAAGACTTGAGCAGCAGAAGAGCAGACAGACAGATGAACAGACAATGAGAGCTCTTCTACAGCGACTCCATGTCCAATAAGGCCCAAGCACAGCATTCCTTACCAGCACCACACCATGCTCAAACCAGCCACGGTCCATCACACTCCATGAATCAACCTTCCCAGCTATCAGACATCACCTGATAGCTGCCATTCCTCTTAACCCCACTCAAAAATTCTGTTTACTATGGAAGCCCATTTCCGCCGCTGAATAAAAAATAAAACAAGGTAATTGCAACTTTTTAGCTCAGAATTCTGACTTTATAACTCACAATTGCGTTATAGTCAATATTGCAAATTATAAAGTCAGAATTGTGTGATATACACTTACAATTGTGAGTTATAAAGTCAAAATTGCGAGATATAAAGTCGCAATTCTGACTTTTTTTCTTGCAATTGTGAGTTTATATCTTATAATTCTGACTATATAACACACAGTTTCAAGTTATAGTCAAAATTGCGAGTTACAAAGTCAAAATTGTGAGATATAAAGTCAAAATTGTGAGATATAAAGTCACAATTACCTTTTATTTTTTATTTAGTGGCGGAAACGAGCTTCCATAGTTTACCTTCTAAAAGAGCAGCCAAAGGTAAATGTGTTTAAACAGAGCAATATTCTCTATAACCAGCTGATGTTTGCTATCCAGACATACATAGAGGTTGTCATTTCTTGAATTTGTCTTCTCCTCAATCGTCTCCCTATTATTCTGTATATTCTTACCAATATAAGTGGCGAAAATGTCTAAATATTAATGAAATGTAGACTTGGAAAAAAAAAAAAACCTAAGACAAGAATAAGAGTCAAGAGTGCAGCAGGGATGGCATTTTTGTTGAACAAAACCCAGGATCAACATCAAGATCTGGTCAATGGGTTTTTGGCCAGAAATAAGGTCTGTGATTCACATAAGCTCAAGATATTTTTACATTTTATTTGAAGTCATAAAATACATCAGTAATGCACCCCTGTGATTTTTTTGTGTGTAGTTCGCCTATAGCCTACGTTAGGCTTTTTACTTATGGCAATTGTATTTAAGCTTTGAAATGTTGTTCATTTGTGAAGATTATGATCAATGAGCAAAAAGTGTAAGAATCATAAACTTTTGTTGGTCACAGAGCTTATTTCCTGCAATAAACCAAAAGCCAATGGAAAACACCAATTAGTATTTGTCAAGGCAACCAGGATGATCCAAACTACTGGGCTGGCCTACAAAAATATATATCCACTCCGCAGCACTCTATTTGGTGAATATATAATACTATTAACCTCCCAATTAACTGACAGACTGTGTTAATAAACTGCTGTGACAAACTCTGACGGCAGGTCAGTGCAGCACCGGTTAAGCTCACATTCTTGGGACATTTTCCCACGTCCCTCTCTATAAAGACTGCAAGGTAAACACAGCGCTCGGTGATCCGAGGATGACCTCTGACCCGTGCCACCCTTGTTTCCTCTGCAGGGAAACCTGATCACAGATGCCATCATACTGAATAAACTATATAGTGCAATCAAAAACACTTTTACTGAAGCAGAGCATATCTGTCGACATCTCAAAAAAAAAAAAAAAAAAGAAAAATTAATACATATTTATACATAGGGGATACTCTATTTCCACCTGTTCAGAATTACCTTTTCAAATTATAGTTTGGCTGATTCTGCAGTGGCTTTTCCGAAGTACTGTACAACTATCATTTGAAGTCTCTGAATAAATATGAGCTCATAAAAGCTGCATGCATAATGATTATAAAACAAGTCGCAAAATGTTGTTTAGGCCTGTTGCAATTACCGATTAATCTTTTTTTGTATCTAATCATAATTATTTTATATAATCATGATAAATCATTAAATTAGTTTTCTATGTAACAGAGCACTGCACACAAGCAGGGCACGTCAACCACCCGAAAGCATTTCAGGCATTTCTGCTAAACAGGAAATGATCCTCCTGCACTACAGACTGCTATTGTATTTGAATCTTGGCATGAGCAACAAACAAAACAAACACGAATCAGAGCAGGAAAGAAGTTTCTGAGCAAGCTGATTGGCTGATTGAGTTATCGGCTGAGATTAATGATCACTCCAGTTGCAGTCGTACAGCAGAAACCCCGTCCAGAAATGCCTCTCAGAGATTTGTGGAGGGGGAAGTGAAGAGGGCGTGCTGGGCTGCAGAGGAGGCTGACTGACACAGGGCTGGGTGATGGATGGGTGTTCAGATCTCTGACGAGACAACAAAATGGCTCAATCTTTGAATTTCTTTTAGAAGTTTTTATTACACGTATGCTAACGTACGTGCTAATCAGAATCAGAACACTTCAGATATGGTTTTATTTTGGATTCAGTGATGTCTGATTCATGAAACCCACCCTCACCCAGCATCCTTAGTGCTGAGTCCGATCTGACCAAATACACACGCACACACAAACTTTCCTCAGTGCTGCAGTCCAGCATCACACACACACACACACACACACACCTATACTTTACATACAGCATGAAGAACAGCAGTCTTTGGTCCAGATGCAGTTTTCTGACTCAGTCTAATCAGATCAAACACCACATCCTGTACACTCCAGACATTCAATCGTTTACATTGATATGACTGAATATCATTTTAAAAGGAACAGTTCAGAGAGAAAAAAAAAAATTCTGTCATCCTTTTTTTAAAACCCATATGAGTTCTTCTTCGATAGAACACAAAAAAAAGGATGTTTAGAAGAATTTCCAAGCTGCTCTTTTTCATATGAATAGGAGTGGGCGATATGACCACATTCTTATATCACGACATGAACTACTTTATTTTATTATAACAATATACATTCCAAAAAGTTATTTTTGCCTGAAATAAGGTTATGACAACATTGAGAATTTCACAATACTCGACACCTCACTGCAAAAAATTAATACTAGTCTAAATAATATAAGTAAAAGCTTACTGAAGACATTACTGTCAATGAACAAAGACAACCAATTCTAGTCTAGTCTTTCTTTTTCAGGTCCATCTATCAAAAATAAGAAATACAACAGAAAATAAATAAAGTAATCAAAATTTAGTTTTTAAAGCATAGTCTTTTCTACATTTACTTAAATATACATTGACTCTTATTAAATCTAAAAAAAAAATATTCAGTCAAAAGCAGTGAGTGAATTTCTCTGTCTTTTGTTGTTTAATTATCATTACACAGACAGTAGCAGGTGTGTTAGGCTGCTGTCACTTTAAGACCCAATGCACTGATTTAATACACTAAGCTGATCAACAATCACTTTCGTAGTTGGAAGGTTTAAAACCACATGAATGCTAAAATTTGTATGGCTCAATATTTCAGGCAAATGTTGAAACTTTAATTGGTTTCAAAAGGTTAAACTGTTGGCCTGACCGCAAAAGAGACGATAATCCAAAACCTCTAATGTTGACAAATTTGTAGTATATCGCCCAACTCTACATGAGTCTGAATGTGGACAGATGTTGTATTCCTCAGGAGAAAATCATATGAGTTTGGGACAACATGAGGGTGAGAAAACGATGACAGAATTTTTCGGTGAACTATGCCTTTAATCTGCATTTGTTGCTGTTTTCATCAGTGTTTGTTGGGCTCTGTTCAGACTGAGAAGACGCAGAAAATACTGCAGCTCCCAAAGTGGAAATGACACAGAGAGAACGTTTCGAACACCACAGCAAACAGAGAGAGGTGCTCTTCAATACGGTGGTCACAAAATCAAAAACCAAGCACCCGCCACCACGCAGACACAGGGCGGCACGTGGACAAAAATCACTGATTCGATGAATAAAACGAGCGATCAGACAAACAAATGAAGGAACATGTAAAAACTAGAGTAAACTCATAGAAAGACAAACCCCATGGGAACAAAAATAAACCTATGGTGGCTAATAACAGAAAGAGGGGACAGGAAGCAAGGCTGATCACCAAAAGCACCTGAGAGAGGAGAGATGAGCGATTGTTTGGGAAGAACAGGTTTACATACCTCCTGAGGGAAAGACAACAGCCAAAATCATGGGAACAAACAAACAAACGAGGAAGAAAAGGAAACAAAAAAATTAAATTAAATAGGAAATCATACTCCCCACACGCTGCCTCTCTGATCAAAGGAAAAACTTGTGCATTTCTTGTTGTTGTGAAGTATGGAGGACCATTCCAAAATAAAACCGGGGATACAAATAATAATTCACACAATTTAACACAGCTTTCCTGTCCAGATCAACGAAGAGAGAAAATGTCTGCAGTTTTATTTTCAGGGGAATAAACAGAAAAGGAATAAAGCAATCAAATGTTGTTGTTGTTTTTTTTAAGCATAGTCTTTTCTACATTACTTAAATATACATTGGTTCTTATTAAATCTACAAAAAATATTCAGTCAAGAGCAGTGAGTGAATTTCTCTTTGTCTTTTGTTGTTTAATTATCATTACACAGACAGTAGCAGGTGTGTAAGGCTGCTGTCACTTTAAGACCTAATACATGGATCTAATATACTAAACTGATACACGATTCTCTTTCGTAGTTGGACGGTTTAACACGGTTTCCTGTCCATATCAACGAAGAAGGAAAATGTCTCTGGGTGCAGTTTTGTTTTCAGGGGAATAAACAGAAAAGGAATAAAGTAATCCAATGTTTTGTTTTTTAAAGAATAGTCTTTTTCTACATTACTTAAATGTACATTGATTCTTATTAAATCTACCATCTATCAGTTTTGATTTCAGGGGTCTTTAACCTTTTTCAGTCCATTTTAAGCATGGTCTATAAAATTATATGATATAGTAAAATATAAAGTCAAAATGGAGTCACCGTTGTGGAGATAAGTGTTTGCTTTAGGTGTGCTCTTGACCCTTGACTTTTAACATTAGTTTTTTTCTTCTGGTTGCTGTAACTGTGTTTATGAAACACTGTTTTCACTGCAAGAAAAACCAAGTGAAAATGTGATCCGGTTATATCGATCATTTTTGATGATGTAGTTGTCATGTAGAGCCTGATTCACTGACGTCATCAGTGGTGATGTGTAATTAGTTCATTTTATTGATCACAACTTTAAATTTTAAGCTATTAAAATGATTATCACTGATGTATATGCATTAATCATAATTGTTTAAATTATATGTGATCTTACTTAATTACAATATGGTAGAGTCAACTTTGGTGACCAAAGTTTGAAGTTAAATATATTTTTGTATCATATGTGTTTTGTCATTTCAAACAACCATTAGCAGGCTCTCTGTGAAACTCTCGATGAAGATCCCCATCATAAATCATTCGCTTGCATGACATAAATTTATGCTTTCTATGAAGTCTCTATAATGCTCTAAAGCTGTGTTTCTGACCAAGGAGGCTTTATAGAATTATAAAAGTGTGATTTCTAGACCTGGAAAAAGTCACATAAATTAATAAAATTTTTATACATATATAAACATTTTATACATATTTTATACATATGAATAACACATTTTTCTAGTTATGCATAAATATAGAAGGTGCACTCATAGGTGTGTTTATCAGTATTCACGGATACACCTTTAATGAGCATAATTCATTAAAATGACAACCAGTTGTCTTGTGTTATAACCGAAAACTGTTTATGAAAAGACTGCAGATTAACCCTCTGGAGTCTAAGGGTATTTTTGGGGCCTGGAGAAGTTTTGTCATGCCCTGACATTTGTGCTTTTTTCAGTTTCTTATAAATATCTAAATGGCTAAAGTCTAATCTCACTGTAATCAGCACAAACTAGGCTATAATAATATGTGAGCAGCATGAATGTACATGATTGTGTTTTTGAGAAAAAAAAATGTTATGCGTGGTTAGTGAAAAACTAAAAATGTTAAATCACTTGAAAAAGGCAATAAAAAACACATACAGAAAATTGGTTCCCAGGAATTTTGAGAACTGGAGCTTGTAGCCTAGAATTTTTTTTTTCTAAATGATGTGAAAATCATCTTGTTTACTCACTTACAGAAAACAATATATTGATTTAAATTTTCTAAGACAGTTTTTGTTGGTAAAAGTCATATGCGAGTAGGCGTCAACTATCATGAATTCACACACCTGAGAAGACAAAAGACCTGCATAATGAGCTGCATAATGAGCCATCCAGTCAGCTGTGTCACTGAGAGGGGTGAGTTACAAGAAAGAATGTGAGGACAAAATAAATCTATATAATTTTATGTTTGTAGTTTATTTAGAATACATTTAACTTATCCCACAACATAATTTAATATTCACTTGTGAGTGCAGTTAAACAGTTTATTAGGAAAAATCAAAGCTGACTTTCAAACTGAATTTTTTGCATAATTACTCCAGTCACACAGTCCTTCAGAAATCCTTTTAACAATCTTATTTTCTACAAAAAAAAAACATTTATTGTTATTATTATCATCATCATCATTATTATTATTATTATTATTATTATTATTATTATTATTAATGTTGAAAAGAGCTGAGAATATTTTTTTTAGGTTTTTTAGGGGGGATAAATTGAAAGAACAGCAATGATTTGTTACATTTGTTACAGTTACATTTATTGTTACATTTATATTATTTACATCAAGCTTTTGAATGGTATAGTGGTGTATATTGTTATTGAAACTTCATAATATTTCACTTGATTATACATTTAGTCAGGAATTATAGTTTGGAAAAAGTCTTTGGAAAAAGTCTAACTAGTAAAATGTTTACACGTTATGTGAAAACTATTACAAGTATATAAATAAATAAAAGAGACTTACTCATGTTTATGAACTCTGCTGAATAAAGTGCTTCATTCTTTTTTCTGAGGAAATCCAAATCTCAAATCCTCAACCACATAACATCTTTTTGGGGTGAATTATGTCTTATTCCTCTCATCGCGAAGCAAACAGTAAAATAATAAAAACTTGAAGAACAGTCTCGCTGCGTTGTCTTCTGTTGTGTGGGCGTATTCAAAAGCCGCGCGCTTCAGTGAAACATTTGAATCTCAAAAGCGCGCTCGGCGCGGGGGCGTGGTCGCATTAGAAGATAATGAAGGGGGATGTGAAAAACGGACATCGCGTTGTTTTCATATGGATTACTTTATCACAGAATATTTGTTTTCAGCAGCACTTGTTTAGTTTAAAAGTAGACATGTCAGGCTTTCTATAGATATCTCTCTCATGTCTCTTCGTTGAGTATTCACTGAGTTACAGTTCATTTTAATGACGCATTTGTATCTGAAGATCAGCGCAGACAAAGGCTGCAGACAGCACTCCTTGTTTGTTATCTTTATTTTATAAGTGCACAAAGTTTTGTTGTTATTATATCTGTATACAAAAAAAAGTAGACCCTTTACAGATTCGATTGATGTATTGCACTTATCTGTACGATCAAAACTGAAAGTGTAATTTAAGTTCTTTTCGGGGTTATCAGGAGAAAATAACACAAAACGAGAATAAGAAAAAATCAAATAAAAAGGATTAACAAAGGGTAACTAGGGTATAACAATTATGAATAGATCAGGTTATAAGGTTATAAACAGATTTCTAAAACATTACATATACAGGCTGCCCATCTGAAGGAGCAGTTTCTCTTGCACCTTTCAAGACAGGACTCTGACAACTGAATTATGTCTAATTCTAGAAGGATGTGTTCAGCCTCGAGCAGCTGATTCATTGTGATCATGAAGTACCATTACCTTCATATGATGTGAGAGGAGATATTGACCCATCATGAGAAAAGAGAGAAAGATATGGTACTGTATAATCTGATGCATGGATATGTTGTGAAGATCATAAAATGGGTTTCAGGAAGTGTGTGTAAATCTCACACTCAGTCAATGTGTTGAGCAAGACATCTCTTATTCAAAGGTAAATATATCTAAGAGTAGAGTTGCACGATCATCACAAAAACCAATGCATATTTTGACTCAAGTAGTCCCACTCACCCAGTTTGAGCAGCCAGCCCTCTCTGTCTGGGTTGAAGAAAGTGTGTGTCAAGTCATTGCCGTCATCCTCAGGGATTTTGAAGGGCTCGTTCTTGATGCTCTCATATAGATTCTGCATGAGTCAAAGCAAAATATGAAATGTACACCATTTGGAGAAAGACTACAACAACAATAAAAACAACAATATAAATATGTGAAGACCAACCCTGAGCAGTTCTTCTGGCAGGTCTCCTCCATCATTAATGCCTCTGTTCATGGAGATGAAACGCTCTACTGTGGGCTTGTCCTTAACGTTTGGGTTGTGAAGGCTGGTGTTTAACATGATGATGGCGAAGGACAAAATGTAGCATGTGTCTGCAAAAAAATAACAACACATTTAGCATCTGATCACAGCATTTTCCAACACTGAATATGATGCTATTTAAATATTCCATGCTCATACTGTAAGTCGCATGAATGCTCATGAGTAGTATGATTGTGAAGTTACTGAGAGCCATCATGACATAAACATCCAGAATGGAGAAGTGTCTATACATCTACAGCAAAGAGACCAATGGGAGAACTTGGTTGTAAATAAATGTGTGTGAGGGATTTCAAAATATTACTAGCATTTACACGCAATAAAAATTCCTTATATTTCCTTTATGTTGGGAATATAGGCTACTGCTAAATGGCATTTATTTAGAGAAGATGGCATATGTCCAATTCAATACTTCAAACTCTCAATTTGTGAGCATTTGTGAGGGAAAAGCTGAGCTCATGCTTTTTAGAAATGCTATCAATGCATGTTTGAATGCTAAACACAGACTAAATAAAGTTGGGAAATAGACACACCTGTGGACTGAAAGACGCCGGGGTTGCACTGGCAGTACCGGGATGCAAACGCTTCCATCATTCTGTCGATCTTCTGGGCCTCACCAGGAAGTCTGAAGCTCCAGAGAAACTGCCTGTGTGGAGCCAAACATCATAATGTCACTTAAAACATGTGCTACACCAGGACATTCAAAGTGAGATGCGTCAGGATCAATCCACTAACCGATGAGTTTAAACTACATAAGAATCTTCTGGAAAAAGACACTGGTTATATTTACAATGAAATGCCAGTGTACTTATTTTTATACAGTAATTACAGAAATCATATACTAGTATTTTTCAAATATATTAAATATTTCAAACAACAGCTGCTTCTACAGTCAGTTTTACCTGAGAGCCTGAACCAGGTTCAAATCTGTGAACTCATGCAGCTCCACAAAAGCATGAAGGACTTGGATATTGAAGTCATCCCTGTTGAACAATTCGAATATGAGAGAAAATAGTAAATAAGCAGACACTTTCATCCAAAGCAACTTACAGTAAGCATATTGGAGCAACTTATTTACCACACTTACTGAAGCTTAAAGGAATAGTTCATAAATTAAAAAAAAAAATTTCTTTCGTTCATCATATTTATGTGCTCTCTGTATGTGCGTTGATAAAAACAGTAACACTTTTCTATAGGGAACAATTCTCACTATTAACTAGTTGCTTATTAGCATGCCTATTATTAACATACTGGATGTTTATTAGTACTTATAAAGAACATATTCTGCATAATCATATTCTAAATCCCTAATCCTACATCATACCTAAACTTAACAGCTATCTTACTAACTAATAATAAGCAGCAAATTAGGAGTCTATTGAGGCAAAAGTCATAGTTAATGGTTTGTTAAAAGCGAGAATCGGAACATAAAATAAAGTGTGACCATAAATATTTCTAAGTGATTAGAAAAACCTAAATTATTATTAAACATTATATATTAAAGAATTCTCTCTTCAAAAGATTTGGATTAAACTGCTTGATTCACATGGATTACTTTTACAATGTCCTTATGAACTTTTTGAAGCTTGAAAGTTTTGGTGTAATTGACTTTCAGTGAAGGGACAGAAATCGCTCAGGTTTCATTCAAAATATCTTCATTTGTGTTTCAAAAATAAACAGAAGTCTTACAGGTTTGGGACGACATGAGGGTGAGTAAATTACAGAATTTTCATTTTTGTGTTAACTATCCCTTTAAAGAACAGTTCAAAACCTGAATTACTTTATTTAATGGAACAAAAAAGGATAGATTTTGAATAACGTACTGACTGCTCTTTGACATGCAATGAGGATAAGAAAATTGGTCTTATGCTTTAAAATGATCTGTGGATCCAAATTCATAGTTCAGTCTCTTGCACAAGAGTTATTCTAGACAAAGTGGATGTGAGATCATTCAGCACTGCACCATTTTTCAAAACCTTGCCATTTAACCTCTACAAGCGGAGGATGTGATATCCCTCATGGGGCTGATGGCGATCTTGTCCTCTCTACACCCTTTCCCAGTGATCTGGTGACAGTGCACTCATGGAACAAAGCACTGCAGACCCCCTCCCTACCAGAGGAGAGATACCATCTCATCTGCTGTCTTACAGAGCAGTGCTCTCCATTTCCTGACTTTTTCAGCAGCCACACCCAGACTGAAGCAGAAGAGAAAACAAGGAAGTGGAGGGAATGAAATCCAAGATGACACAGAGAGAGAAAAAAAAATCTTTCACAGATGTAACCAAAGTGACGAGGTGCTACCCAGTGAACTAGAATAACACATTTAGTCCAGTTTGAGTCAACATTCCTTAAAAGAGTCTAATGCTAAGAGTCAGGATAAAAGGGTAATCAATGACAGATGCAGATGAGATTTACAGAGCAGAGCAGAGAATTTAGCGCAAAGACCAGTTGACAGATATTAGGCTAAACTAATGTTTCTACTGATGGTGCATTTAAAGGTGTAGAACCAATCAAATGCTACTTACAAGTTTAAAATTATTCTGCAATATGCATTTTGCTGTTTCTAACACAACAGGGCAATAAACCGATAACGAGAATTATCACAACATATTTTTCAATTATCAGCTCGGCTTGAATTCAGCGAAGAACAAAATGTCTTGGTGATTTAGTTCAAAGCCAGATGAATAGGTGCTGACGATCTCAACAGCACTAACAAACACAAACACTGTGCCTGAACAATCCCATTGGAAGGCTTTTCCATGGATTTACTGTAGTAACACTAACTGCACCATAGTATTGTGGCAAAAATATGGAATATACATATGGAATTTGATTAATGTAGATGTGCATTAAATGTATTAAAGGAGTAATGGTTGTTATTAAGCTATAGCATTTGTGCATTTGTATTTACACAAAGTATTTAGGACACTGTTTTTTTATACAATTACCATAGAAATCATATAGTTACATTTTAACATGGTAGTGAGGTGCTAGGTATGGTTTTACCTTTGGTTCTTATGATCTAACTGAGTGATACTATAGATGACCAATAGTTAATTTTAATGAAAGTAGAGCAGAGAAACATTTAAATTTTACGATATAAATGAGGTTTTTAAATGTTTTACATTGCACCATCAAAGCCAGGGAACACAAACCTGTTTCTCTATTGAGATCAAAAAAAAAAAAAAAAAAATTATATATATTATATCATATTATATTATATATATATATATATATATATATATATATATATATATATATATATATATATATATATATATATATATATATATATATATATATATATATATATATTTATTATTAACTGGTTTCTACTTCTCTCATTCAGAAGAAATCTATGGAAGCCTGTTTCCTCCACTAAATAATAAATAAAACAAGGTAATTGTGACTTTTTATTTCACAATTCTGACTTTTTTTCTCAGAATTGTGTGATATAAAGATTTTCTCGCAATTCTGACTTTATAGCTCGCAATTGTTATAAAGTCAGAAATGCAAGATATGAACTCTCAAAAAATGTCAGAATTGAGAGATAAAAAAAAAAAAAAAAAAAAAACGCAATTCCCTTGTTTTATTTTTTATTCAGTGGAGGAAACGGCTTCCATAGAAATCTGCCTTTAAACTTTAAAGAAATAAATATTTGACATGTATCATAATAACTATCGATATCGACTGATATAAAAAAAAATTTTTTTGGCCATATAGCCCAGCCTTAACAATGGGTAATCTAAATTTTATTGATTCAAATTTTATTTAGCTAGCATTTAAATACAGAATGCAAACACGCAACACCAAACCGGAGGAATGCAATCCCTTCTGAGACACTTTACGCTCACATTTACCACTGAAGGGCAAAATTTTGCATTGCATTTTCAATAGGAATCTGTCTAGTAATTTTGCGTAGGATGAAAACATTTTCCCACACAGATTTTTCATCATGAACTCCTCGTACTGGCCAACAGAATGCTGTTTGGGATGAAGCTGACTTGTGTCTGAACGGTGCTTTGTGTGCATCACTACATTACTGACAGTGGACACAATGGACATTTTAGCCAGTGAAATTTTGCTAATTTCAGCATCTTAAAGAATCAAAGATGGATAGACTGAAGCTACTTGTATCTTTTCAGTGAAACAAAATATGCAACATTATTCCTTATTGCACTTGTTGGTGCAATAGAATTATAATAATAATAATAATAATAATAATAATAATAATAATAATAATAATAATAATAATATCACTTTAACTACTGGTTTCTGTCTTTGTATTTTCTATTTAGAAGGCCTCAGTGTGAACGGTGCTTTATCTGACCCAATGGACATGCACTTATAACCACACAATCACCTCTCTCCCAGGTAGTCTCCTATTGCAGTCTTGTTAAGACCTTCACCCTTGTAGAGGAAGCGTGCAATGTCTTCACTGGTGTTCTTCAGAAGGTCATTTTCAATGAGGAACTGGATCCCCTACAAACACACATATATTCAAGGTGTTTAGCCTCTAAAATAAGACAAATGATACAGAATTCATGCAGTAAATATGGTTTAATAGTCTGCTTAATTACCTTTTTGGGGTCCATGTTGAATTTCTTGCGGCCCATTGCCACTTGTTTGTTCCTCTGCATGTTTTTCCTGCAGGGACAATAATGATTTTTATTTAGAAATTCCTGATGTTATAATGCTTTTTTTATGCCCTTTTACAAAAGATTTCAAAAGGTTTATTTGATATACACTTCCATCTACACGTGACCCTCTGACACTAGAACTCTCTATTCTATCTACTTGTTTTCTTTTTATTTATAAAAAATAAAAAAATAAAAAAAAACACGACCCTCTAACACTAGCGTCTTCTATTCTTTTTCTACTTATTTTCTTTTTAATTATTATAAAAATAAATAATAACTTGACCCTCTAACACTAGCTCTATCCATTCTATCTCTTTTCTATTTACTTTTTATTTATTATAAAAAAACAACAACAACAACAACAAAAAAACTTGCTATGTGTACTGCGTTAGACTAACCGGGACTTGTCACAACACTTATACTGTATATTGTTGCTCTTGTGTTGGTTTGATTGTTTCCATAGCCCTCATTTGGATAAAAGCACCTGCTTAATGATTAAATGTAAATGTAATGTAAATATACAGACATGCTGACATTGTCCGTAATGGATCCAAAAGTGAAACCAGTACTGCAGTGAATGGAGAAGTCTTGTGGAATCAAACTGGGATTGAGAATTGAAATTTGGTTCTTATTTTGAATCAGTTCCACTTTAAAATTTTTTTTAAAAAAGTACTGGAATCACTGACTGATAAGCCAGTTCTCTGGAAATACGCCAGTTCTCTGGAAATACGCCAGTTCTCCGACTGACAAGCCAGTTCTCCGACTGACAAGCCAGTTCTCCGACTGACAAGCCAGTTCTCCGACTGACAAGCCAGTTCTCTGGAAATAAGCCAGTTCTCTGACTGACAAGCCAGTTCTCTGACTGATAAGCCAGTTCTCTGACTGATAAGCCAGTTCTCTGACTGATAAGCCAGTTCTCTGACTGATAAGCCAGTTCTCTGACTGATAAGCCAGTTCTCTGACTGATAAGCCAGTTCTCTGACTGATAAGCCAGTTCTCTGACTGAGAAGCCAGTTCTCTGGAAATAAGCCAGTTCTCTGACTGAGAAGCCAGTTCTCTGGAAATAAGCCAGTTCTCTGACTGACAAGCCAGTTCTCTGGAAATAAGCCAGTTCTCTGGAAATAAGCCAGTTCTCTGGAAATAAGCCAGTTCTCTGACTGAGAAGCCAGTTCTCTGGAAATAAGCCAGTTCTCTGACTGAGAAGCCAGTTCTCTGGAAATAAGCCAGTTCTCTGACTGACAAGCCAGTTCTCTGGAAATAAGCCAGTTCTCTGGAAATAAGCCAGTTCTATGACTGACAAGCCAGTTCTCTGGAAATAAGCCAGTTCTCTGGAAATAAGCCAGTTCTCTGGAAATAAGCCAGTTCTCTGACTGATAAGCCAGTTCTCTGACTGATAAGCCAGTTCTCTGACTGATAAGCCAGTTCTCTGACTCATAAGCCAGTTCTCTGACTGATAAGCCAGTTCTCTGACTGATAAGCCAGTTCTCTGACTGATAAGCCAGTTCTCTGGGAATTCTCTACTGTGCCTCATTTGGTAGAATAGTAGCTTGTGTAGTTAGATGCTAAGATGCTAGTTAGATTGACTTCACGCATGACTCTCAAAGTGGCCACGTCAGTGGAAATGAAGTGCGTACGAGTAGTCTGTCAGGGAACGCCCACTCACCTCTCCTCTGTGGAACCCAGGTTCTCGATCTCACTTGTCACTTCGGCTATCTCATCTTTCAGACGCTGTGGTGAGAGGACATGAGATGGTTCAAATAAAACAAGACTCCAGAGATAATAACACCACACTACAGTGGTCAATAAATATGAGAAATGAAACAAAAATACATGCACATTGTGTTTGGAGTTGTGTCATGAGTGAAACAACACCAGTTACAGTAATCCTGAAACACAGTGTCCTAAAAAGGTCATTTTTCTGTCTTCGCCAAAAAAAGCAAAATTCAGCATGAAGCAACACAATCAGCCAATCAAAGTAGGCTTCTCCTACCTTATTGTTTAAGCATACAATTATCTGGAGCACATTTCATTGCGCATGATTAGAACACTGTGATCTACTAGAGGAGAGTACTGTGGCTGTCTCTGCATGTGTCCTGTCCCACCTCAATGAGGCCTGACATTAACAGCTCAAATCTCATTCCAGCGGATGAATCGTTTGCTCTAGTCTGCTCTGTTTGATATAAATGCCATTAAAGGAGGACAATTGGAGAATGGCCCCAGAGTAAAGACTAAAGACATCAAAATTGGATTATTTTACCATAGATTAATGGAGTTAGGATACAGGCCCAAGAGTTTAGTGACGGTCTGGAGCCAGACTGTTCCTGAGGTCACACAATGAAGAGTTTTCCCTCCTCATATTCATTTTTCCTGTTTAAACACCAACTGCACGGTGAAATTCACTCAAATGTTTGTTCTTGTCTGTTTATACAGAACGTCTAATAATAAAAAAAAAAAAATCACCAGCAAAGAAAAAGCTGTTTTTGTTTTCCCAGATCTTTTTCTTCCCAAATGAAAACAGAACCAGTTCTGTCAGAAGATCTTAAGGGGTTACTCCACCCCAAAATGAAAATTTTGTCATTAATCACTTACCCCCATGTCGTTCCGAACCTGTAAATGCTTCGTGATGCGGAGAGACACAGAGGAGATGAATTGTTGAATAAAGTTGTTATTTTTGTTTTCTTCACATACAAAGAGTATTCTTATCGCTTCATAAAATTCAGATTGAACCACTGATGGCAGATGGAGTATTCTGACGATATCTTTCATACTTTTCTGGACCTCGACAGTGCAATTTACTCGGCAATCAATGGGACAGTCACAAGCCTCCCGGTTTTCATCCAAAATACCTTAAATTGTGTTCAGAAGACAAACGAAGCTTTTATGGGTTTGGAACGACATGGGGGTAAGTGATTAATGACAACATTTTCATTTTGGGGTGAAGTATCCCTTTAACATGTAGAAATTCGGTTCAGAAAGTGCAGGGAAGTTTTTGTAAATTTGTTAGCTTGATGTAAACTATGGAAGCCGGTTTCCATCACTGAATAAGAAATAAAAAAGGTAATTGCAACTTTTTATCTCACAATTCTGACTTTTCTTCTCATAATTGAGTGATACAAACTCGCAATTGCGAGTTAAAAAGTCATAATTGTGAGATATAAACTCACAATTCTGAGAACATATAAGTCCCCCCCCCATATCACCCAATTCTGATTTATAACTCGCAATTGCGAGTTTATATCTCACAATTCTTAGAAAAAAGTCAAAATTGTGAGATAAAAAGTCGTAAAAACTTTTTTTTATTTATTTTTTTTATTCAGTGGCAGAAACAGGTTTCCATAGTAAACAGATTGGACTGCAGAAAATTATACAATCCCATGGAAAACTGAAGAAATTTTAACTGAGTATGTTCTATACTGGAGGTCAGTGCCATAATAGATTGAATCTATTTCATTGTGTCATAGAAGTAGAGCTGAAAGTGATCAGAGTTTAGCTCATGTATGAGTGTCCTTTCCTAAACATTTCCACCCTGTTCCCGTCAGCTTGAGTCATTTCCCCTTTGGACAAACTGTGTTCATAGTAAGTGACTTACTGATCAGATTCTACATCACTGCCACTTTTATACCACATCTATTTTTAGATTCCCTAAGTTCTTTATTACCAGCTATGAGATAAGATGAAATAATATAGCTAATTTTATAGCTTATTTTTTTTCAATCACCTTTAATGCAAAATGTGAGTTTTAAAAGAACACTTTCAAAATAAAATAGTAAGAGTAACACATGGAACACCAATCTGTGTTTCTTTTCTCTAACTTGCCATAAACGTGTCATTTTTGAGAGAATTTTGAAATTCCGAAATACCACAATATTGGTATTTCAAATGTCTTTCAATGCCATTTTGTTATCCATTTAGTTGCTAAAAGGGCATTGCTTGCTTCAGCAAATCTTTGATGTGTAAACCTTTAATAAAAGATCAGAAGATATTCAGCTAAACTGAGTGGAGGACAGATGCAGAGGCAACTCACAGTCTCTGAAACATTCAATGCTTCAGTAAGGAAGAAAAACAAACATTACTTTGAAAACAAAGAGCCTTCACCTCACATGCAGCTAAAACATCTGGCTCATATTGGAGCTGGAGTTGAATGAATGATTCACTCCAGTTCTTCATTACCTGAATATCGTCCAGCAGCTCCTGCTTTCGCCGGCGGATGTTTTCCAGCTCTTTCTGCTCCTCAGGCGTGAGGTCGTCAGGGACTGAGGACAAAGGAAAAACATGTTTTGTTTTTTTTGTTAGCCAAACAACTTGAAATGTTCTGAAAATGTCATAGTGCTAATATTACAAACTAACAGGGGTGATATGATAAAAGATTAGGTGAAAAAAAGGACCGTAAACAGAATAGAGACAGTATTTTACTCTCTAGCCAGACGCCACAGTCCTTTTACAAACTTTCATTCACCATGTCACATCTCACTCACAGCATCCTCCTGTCGCCATGGCAACCCATCACCATTTCAAACCCCATCTGTGAGGGTCCTGAAATCTCAGTGGTCCAAACCACTCATCTCACAGCTGATAACATTCTTAAATATTCATTTACACTTGAAACGAAATCATACAGTTGAGTTTTCCTACTGTAACACATAAACTTTAAAACTTCCATCACAGTCCACTAAGATAAGGCTATTTAATAAAACTAAACTGCAAAACTAATTATATCATAGTTATAAATCACAACCGTAAGCTAGTTAACATATGGTCACCCATATTATCACAAACTACTGAGTACTGAGCAGCTGACCCACCCGAATGAATCTGTGTTAAGTACAACAATACGTGGAGGTCAGTAAATGAGATGGAAAAAAGTGACCATGAAAAATTACCAAAGTTTTGGTGATTTTAGATCTTTTTTTTTTAATAATTGAATGCTACAATGTGTATAATATGGTGCTTAAAACTAGTTTTCTACATTAATTCAAATTACTGAGACAACAGAGACAAAACATATAAATTAATGGGAATTACTTATCAACACACTCTAAAAACCACACTGGAATTATGCCTATTTTCTCAAAATCAGAAGGAAAGTTTATGACCCTAAAAACACCATCACACCAATTATGTAGAAAAATACATAACATAACTACTGCACTAAATCAATGAAAGCTGATTTGAAAAGAAACTCTTAATTTAACAGTGTAAAAACCCTTTTAAGTTCTCTGAATCTGAAGGGAAAGATATGGTGAACCATTTCACATGCATCCTTCTGTAGGCTGGCTCCTGTACTGAGTCTGACACAGTTTGATGACGGAAAACCCCTTCAAAATCATACAAGTTACAAACACAGAGACATCAAAGTTCAGCTTTCTTCGACAATGTACAATGAAATGAGGTGAAGAGAGAGCTCAGTGTTCGCTTTTCTCAAAAAACCCACATGAGGAGCATGAATTCTCTGTAATGAATTCTCCCACAGGTTCTTTCCCTCCACTGCCTAAACATCTTATGGAGTTTTTTTCCTTGGTTCAGTCACCTCGGACTTGCTCACTAAGGGCTGTAAGATGTAAATGCATGATTTCCTGTAAAGATGTCTCCAAAAAAATTGATTGTATAAAGCGCTATGTAAATACAAATGACTTGACATTAATTAAGACAGACTTAACACAGCCTATCAAGCTTCCGCACAAAACTGATAATGATAAATGAGTCAGTCTTTAAATTTTTAGGGCAGCAGGATCAGATCAGGTCTCAAATGGAGTAATTTCAGTGCAACAGTCAGGCTGTTCATCAGAATCACCCACACATGCTTCAACATCCCACACACATGAACCCACACCCAGCTGAAGTGTCAAGAGTCACACACAAAACCAGTCATCTCTCTCTTTCTAACCCTATCCACTGTATTTTTCAATGCAGAAGTGAGACATTTTCTGTAAGTCAAGTCAAGTCAAGTCAAGTCTGCTTTATTGTCAATTCTTCCACATGTACAGTACATACATACAGAGAATCGAAATTGCGTTACTCTCAGACCCCCGGTGCATACAGATAACACTAACAGTAGAGCCTAAAAATCTAGATCAAATATAAAATATAAGATAAAACTATACAATAAGGGAATGTAAAAAAGACATAATAGAAAAAATAAAATAAAAATAAGGTTAAATAAAAGCAGCGCAAGGCACATGGCAGATAGAGTGCAAACCAGTGAACAAACAGTGCAGATAAAAAGATTTTTAGTGCATAAAAAAATATCTTATTCAGTCTGATTAAAAGTGACAAAGTGACAAAGGGCTCAGAGCAGTTATTTTATTAAACTGACTGATGAGGAGGTAGAATGATGTCAGATCCATGGTGAATGAGGTAGTGAGCAGACCACTGCTGCACAAAGTGACTGGTGCATGACATTCGTATGTTAGAGGGAGGGGGGGTGGAAGGACCTGGGGATGTGGGACCTGGGGGGGGGGGGGGGGTTCATAGTTCAGTGGTGCCTGAGGCAGAAGAGGGACGGGGGGGTAAGTTCGGGAGCGAGTTCAGCTTCCTGACAGCCTGATGGATGAAGCTGTCCTTCAGTCTGCTGGTCCTGGCCTGGAGACTCCGCAGTCTCCTCCCTGATGGGAGCAGACTGAAGAAGCTGTGTGACGGGTGAGTGGGATCACCTGCAATGCAGAGGGCTTTTCGAGTGAGACGGGTTCCATAAATGTCCTGGAGGGAGGGGAGAGAGACACCAATGATCTTCTCAGCTGCTCTCACTATGCGTTGCAGAGTCTTCCGGCAGGACGCGTTGCAGGCGCCATACCACACAGTGATGCAGCTGGTCAGAATGCTCTCGATGGTGCCTCTGTAGAAGGTGTACATGATGGGGGGTGGGGCTCTGGCTCTCCTCAGTTTGCGGAGGAAGTAGAGACGCTGTTGTGATTTCTTGGCCAGTGCTGCGGTGTTGTCGGTCCAGGAGAGGTCCCCTGTGATGTGCACACCCAGGAACTTGGTGCTGCTCACTCTCTCCACAGTCGCACCGTTGATGGTCAGAGGAACATGCTGAGTGTGCGCTCTCCTGAAGTCCACAACAATCTCCTTCGTCTTCTCCACGTTCAGAGAGAGATTGTTGTCACTGCACCACCCGGCCAGGCGGCTCACCTCGCTCCTGTAGTTTGTCTCATCTCTGTTGCTAATGAGACCCACCACAGTCGTGTCATCCGCAAACTTAATAAAGAGGTTGGAGTTGTGTGACGGTGTGCAGTCGTGGGTCAGCAGAGTGAAGAGGAGGGGCTCAGCACACATCCTTGGGGGGCCCCAGTGTTCAGTGTGATGGTGCTGGATGTGTTGCTGCCGACACGTACTGCCTGAGGTCTTCCAGTCAGAAAGTCCAACAGCCAGTTGCACAGCGAAGTGTTGAGCCCCAGCTCGACCAGTTTTGTGAATGAGCTGTTGAGGGATGATTGTGTTGAATGCTGAACTGAAGTCTATGAACAGCATTCTGACATATGAGTCTTTTTTTTCCTCTAGATGTGTGAGTGCTGAGTGGAGGGTAGTTGAGATGGCATCATCGGTCGACCGGTTGGGACCGATATGCAAACTGGAATGGGTCCAGGGAGGGGGGGAGGCCAGACTTGATGTGGTGCATGACTAGCCGTTCGAAGCTCTTCATGAGGATGGGAGTAAGTGCAACAGGACGGTAGTCATTGAAGCATGATGGAGATGGCTTCTTCGGGACTGGAATGATGGTGGTAGCTTTGAAGCATGTGGGAACAACAGCTTGACTAAGTGAGATGTTGAAAATGTCTGTGAAGACATCAGTGAGTTCTGCTGCACAGTCTCTCAGTACACGCCCAGGAATGTTGTCAGGACCCGGAGCTTTGCGTGCATTGATCCTGCTGAAGGATCTCCTCACGCTGTCTGGGGTCAGCATCATCACCTGGTCACTGGGAGGAGGTGGAGTCTTCTGTGCAGTGGAGCTGTTTTGTGCCTCAAAGCGAGCGAAGAAGGTGTTCAGCTCGTTCAGCAGAGAGATGTTGCTGTCACAGGTCCGCTGTGGGGGCTTGTAGTCCGTAATGGTCTGTATCCCCTGCCACAGGCTCCGAGTGTCTCTGCTGTCGCTGAATTGATGGGCTATCCTCCTGGAGTACTGTCTCTTAGCCTCTCTGATGCCGCGGGATAGGTTGGCCCTGGCTGTTCTCAGGCCCCCCTCGTCTCCAGCTCTGAAGGCAGCGTTCCGCGTCTCCAGGAGTCTGTAGACTTCCCCTGTCATCCACGGCTTCTGGTTGGCCCGGACAGTAATGGTTTTTGTGACTGTTACAATTAAAAGATTTCAATTGGTTAGCAACTATTGGTAAATGAACTAGATGAATAATCTTCTATATCTTATCTAGATTTTTCAAGCAGTAATTTGTGAATTTGGCAGTCAGTCAGGTCTTTAATTTTAAAAAATTGGTTTAAAAAGTATTTCTATGTTATGTATAAGTTGGCTGACTGAATAAATACTGATTTCATAAGCTTCATTTTAATCACCCTGACATTTTCAATATGTAAACAGCAACTATATTTATTTACCAGAAGAATTGTTGATACTGATTATTATATTTCATAAAATTAAATATTTATTGAACATTGGTGTATTTGGTATCATTGCATTTTTGTTGCCAATGTTTATTATATAACCAATTTTATTAAAATGCCAGATAAACATTGGTCTGTTTTAGGAAAATATGATGAAAAGACATTATGTCATAAAACAAGCCTAAAAGCATTCTCAATAGTGGCCTCAGATAGGAGCCCACTGTATATTCTCAGATGTGCTCTAAATAGTGATTGGGTATGAATATAAAACAAAAGGTTCATATTCCAAGGAAACCAAACAGTCTCCCACTAATAACAGAAAGTGAAGATTCAAAGAGCCAAAACCAGCATCTCTCAACTCACGTCTCACAAGCCTATGTTCTGGATTTGTGAAACAGTTGAGCTGATTTGATCAGGGTATTATCCAGAACATGCTCTTCTGCTTATTCATTGACCTCATTTATCATGGGCCTTTGCTGACATATTTAGTGAGCATGATCACATCCCTCCTCTGAGCCCTGTTGCTGAGAGCAGCAAGAGCTTTTATTGACCCGTTTCTGTAGTCCTTATTTAAGGCATGAAGTGTGAAGAGTGTTTTGCTCTGATTAGTCGCTAAAGCAGCTCTGCAGTTATTCAGAGTGAATGGAAGGGTGGAGCAGAGGCACCATAACACAGCAAAGAAAAAACACAATTACCAAGAGCCTCTTGACATAAACAAGCCCTTGAAGACCCAGCCAAATTTCCATGTTGTCAGAATTGGCACACATTTATTTCCCATCCAGAACCACTGGAGAACTCTCCTCTCAAAGTCAGGAAATTAATCCTGGAGGATCTCCTTTCTTGGATCTATCCCAATTTAGCATGTGCCTATGGGATCTTAAGGCACCACATGGAAAAAAAAATGTGTATACCATCTCTCCCATCAACAGCTCATGAGATTTGAACATAATATGTAATAAATGAGATGCGAAGAAATTACAAAAACATACATCCTCTCAAAGTGATCCTGAGCACTGGTTTAATTCCTGATCATCGTAGGAATATTTGACCTGCAGTAATGGAATTACATTGCTAAGGCAACATACAGCAGGATAAATGAAAGTAGATGCTGACAGATATTTGTCTCAGGGACTGGAGCAAGGACAGTGAAATTTGTTTCTGCAATTGGGTATGTTACATGTCCAATCCACATGGATCCAACCTGGGAGTGGTGTGCAGTGGTGACCAAAGCTCAGTTCCAGAAAGTATAAGGTTCCAGAAGGCAAAAAAGAACAGGACACAAGCTCTCAGTCCCTCAGCACTTAACTTTTGGAAGCACAAGTGAGACCATTCCTACAAGTGGGCAGTAAATCACTTTGAAAGAATGTGGTGAAGGACAGCACGGTGGCTCAGTGTTGTTTTACAACAAGAAGGTCCCTGGTTCGAATCCCTGCTGAGCCAGGACCTCTTTCTGTGTGGAGTTTGTGTTGGTTTTCTCTGGGTGCTCTGGGGTTTCCTCAAAGATATTTTAACCTTGTGATGGACAAGGTGCTTCCCTGTCTGCAGCCTGAGAGCATCCGTGCAATGTAGTACAAGCGGTTTGGAAAATGAATGGATGGAATAAATGGTAATTGGCTACTTGCTGGCTAAGTGAAATACTGAAGTGTTGGCTCATGGCTCACTCCTTGTGGGGACCAGAAACCTACCTTAAAGAGCTCAACCTTCACCACCACACCTCAACTTGCTCCATTGTTGTTAAACCGACCTTTGCATAGTCTCTGTATTCATCCATCATTATGTCCTTCTCTTGAAACAATCTTATCTCTCAAATACAGCTGATTCCCCGCATAGCGTCTTCAGTAGAAGAACTTCATGTCCAGATCAGAGGGTCACTACATACACACAAACCCAACATGTATCCAGTCCAGATGGTGGATCAGCACCTAGAGACAACCTCTACAGCCCTGAATATCAGCGGAGACCATGTCAATTAGATGAGCCCCTGAGACAGATCCTCTGTCAAGACCTCGTTGGCCATTGGCTCAAGATGATGAGAACCAGATGAGTCAATTACTGACGTGCATTTCAGCCTGGAACAAAACCACACCAGGCTGGTTTCATCTGGCCAGAGGAGAACTGGCCCCTCGACTGAGCCTGGTTTCTCCCAAGGTTTTTTTTTTTTCTCATTTCTGTCACCGATGTAGTTTTGGTTCCTTGCCACTGTCGCCTTTGGCTTGCTTAGTTGGAGACGCTTAATTTCTGCCAACATTGTTGACTTGACTGCACAGACACTATTGAAAGAGAACTGAACTGAGCTGGATGATGAAATCACTGAATCAACAATGAACTGACTTTAACTGATAAACTGATTGTTTTCTATTGTCCTCTTGCAATATCAGCACACGTTTTTCTGGTTTAACACTGTACAGCTGCTTTGACACAATCTGTATTGTATAAAGTGCTATATAAATAGGTGAAGGTGAGTGGACCTCTATCTGCCTGATTTGAAGTCTCTGTAAAGAGGCCACTGTCCTGCCAGCCAGTAAATATTAACTCATAAAACCTGTTCATCAGCCAAATAAAACGTCTCTGTTTCCGTACGTTTATTTGCAAATATGGTTTATTAGGTTTGTCTGAAAAAGAATTTCAACCCCTTCAAAATTGTACTATCGAGTCCAAACTGTGAAACACTTTTTTCCCTTGGTTTTACTTCCAAAAACATAACACAGCATGGCACTTGCAAAGGTACTGACACATTCCTGATCTCCAGTAGGGTGACCCTAAGAGACTGAAGTACTGAGAAACACATTCACTGCATGTATAGGGTCATTGTTCAAGGCACTGGACTCACTTTAATGGACCGGGGACCGGTTCTGACCTGCTGAAAAATACAGAGTCCAGCATTTCCAAGGGCTGCGTGGGACCGCTTGGCAGAAGAACACAGAAGCAGTGGGCAGATCATCGATCACTGAACTCTATAAAGCCATCAGTGCAACTATCCTCTGGATGAATGAGACAAAAACTTACTTCAAAGGGCTTTTCTGCCTGATTTTGGCAACAGTTGAGGATTGTTTCAGAAGTCACTTGAAAACTCACCTGCAATAATAAACATTCTCATAGAGCCTGGAATCAAATAACAGTGTATCACAGTATCCTCCAGTCAATCTTCTATTTTCTGTCCTTACATTCTACATCTGAACAAGTCAAATTAGTGCTTAAACAACTCCTCACAGACATGCAATAACGCTTCCTTATGGATGAAATGGAGCTGATGGTCAGCCAGTGTCTGCTAGACGCAGCAGGAATGGAACAGATGACTGTGATGAGAAGCCATGTGCCACTAACCTCACATGCTCAACAAACACTAATGACTGCAGAGTCCACAAATGATTCTTCTGCATGCAATCAAAACGCTCAATATGTAAGACAGTACATTTTACAGACACTTCCACGGCATACTTGAAGCATCACAGTCCAAAAACCTAGCCATTTAAAGTTTTAAAGCCAACTGACCTGATTCTACGATTTTTAGTGAAATCAATCTGTTGTTCTGATATCCGTCCACTTCTATTCATTCATCAAAACTCTCTCTTCTTCTTCATTTTCCAAATTAGCAGCACAGCGACAGATAATTTCAAACTAGACTACATATCCATGTAAGAAGTTGCAGCTGAGTGTTCAGTATGGCAGAGACAGACATTGGCTACAGCAAACCGAGAAACAGGAAGACACGTTCACATAATGCTGAAGTGAAGCCGGTCCTCTCCATCCCACACTCTGTCTGTCTCTCTCTCTCTCTTCTACCTCCTCCCTCAGACATCATGCCATCACAAACAAGGAAGCCCCATCTAGCGGTCATTCTCCGCTCTTTCTTACTCCTAATGTTCACCCCATTTTTTTCTAGATCACTGTCCACAGCAGGGATCCCGTTACTTGGCTCAAGTTATAACAGTATCAGCCAAAAGGGGAGAGAACAATGATTTTTTTTTTTTTTGTCTATCACAAATATTCAGCCTGATCCACATTATACTTTATTCTGTAAAAGAAACTCTGAGAAACACAAACTGACCAACCACAGTTTGCTTGATTTATGTGTATCATGCACTTGCTATTAAAGTCTATTTAATACTCAAATATTTTACAAAGCTGCATTAACTTCGAGACACATTATCTTGGTGTGTGGTGCTTGTGTTCATGTGACTACGGCAAGCAGAGGAGGAAATGTCATCAGTCTCACTCAGGCCAATGAGTCACATTCAAGTCACTACTGCACTCACACACAGCTTATAACTATAACTATAATAGATCTAAATGGAACAATCAAAGTACTTTTACAGTAAAATAGCTTTGAATAACATTTTTTTTTTTTCGTTTTAATTTTTCTGGAATCATTTTCAATGGTTTAATTACATTTTATTAACCAAAAAGCATGTCTAATTAATTAAAATCATGAAACTAATGCAATTTAACTTTTTTTTTCCCCCTGTCTAATTATCTGAATGCATAAAAACAATTTAATTTATTAAACTTTATATTTACAATAGATTTCTGGATTTTTTTTTTTCTCAGAAATTCTGGGTGGTGTATTTTTTTTTCTGGTAAATAAAGGCATAAAGGCATAAAACATTAATTTAATTTGTCTTTTAATTAATAGAGATCTATGCGATGCCAGCCGAGGAATAAGGGTCTTATTCATATACTTTTAACCACAAATGCACATTTTGCACTAGCTCTGCGATGCACGTCCACAAATTCCCACATTACGTAATCCCGTTGGAAAGGTCACACGCGGTTAGCTCTTTGTCAGTGTACTCCAGGTTCAAAAAGATAGGGTATAGGGCAGGGATCTCCAACCCTGCTCCTGGAGAGCTACCATCCTGCAGACTTCAGTTCCAACCCTGCTCCAACACACCTGTCTGTTATTATCAAGTAGCTGTGAACACCTTGATTAACTGGTTCAGGTGTGTTTGATTGGGGTTGGAGCTGAAATCTGTAGGACGGTAGCTCTCCAGGAGCAGGGTTGGAAACCACTGGTATAGGGCGAAAAACTCCATCTCATTTTAAAATCGTCCATCATCGTTGTTTTTTTTTTTTTTTGTAAGGGGCATTTAACTTTTTTTGCACATTCGCTTTATAAATCCTCGGCTGGAAATATTTTGAGCCCTTTGAAGCTGCACTGAAACAATTTGGACCTTCAACCCATTGAGCACCACTGTCCATTACATGGAGAAAAATCCTGGAATGTTTTCCTCAAAAACCTTAATTTCTTTGCGACTGAAGAAAGAAAGACATGAACATCTTGGATGATAAGGGGCTGAGTAAATGATCAGGATATTTTTATTCTGGAAGTGAACTAATCCTGTAATAACAGAATGATCAACATGACAGCTCATGGCAGCCCTGAGATCATCTTTTAAATGCGTTTTCCTGGAATCCGCCAGCTTCAGTGTGTCCTGAGATGGTCTTAAATCAGTGGTGGGCAGAACTCTAAAGAGATGACACATTTTTGTGTCATGCACACTCTTTCAATATCAAACGACTCGCAAGCGCGAGTGAAAACCAGGAAACCAATGCAGCAGGCCTAAGCCAAAAATAACACGAACAACAAAAACAGGCTGTTTCAAGCTCTGTATGTGGAATGCAGACTGATTTATTTTAATCACTGGCCTAGCTAAACAATCATGAGGCACCGGAGGATTTTGCTGCAGATCTGATGTGTGATCTGTGAGGAGGAGCCCAGAGCAGACGGGCCGCTGTGCTGAGCAAACATCCTGAAGCTCTGCAGAGTAAACATCCTGCCGTTCATGTGAACAAATGAAAGCGTACAGGAGAAATCTCACGAGTAAACACACATATATATGACTATAGACTGTGCACGAGACAGCGATTCTCACAAACCAAGTTACCAGTAGTGACAAACTTTTCTAAATATTAAAGAGTTTCATTTAAATTTAAAGGCATAGTTATATACCCATAAATGAAAAGTATGTCAAACAGAATGTCAATGTTGTGAGTTTGCAGTGGCTTCCATGTCCGCAACCACTTTCACTGCATGAAGAAAAGCAGCACGAACATTCAGGCCAAAGAGAATCAGTTAAAGTGAACCAGTGCGGTTCAGGTCTGGCTTTTGTGCAGGCCAGTTAAACTGGTAATGCAGCACCTGCACCACTGAACAAAACCGTTAAACCACTGTCTGACAGAATACCAAACTGATTTCTATACCCAAACAAACCCATTTAACAAAAAACACAATCTGGAAGTTTTAGAGGGCTAAAGAGCACTGCTATTACATGCATCATAATCACAGACAATGGCAGCTTAAATCTGAAATGCATACATTTTAACCTTCATGGACAATTAAAAGGTCTCTCTGATCTGCTTATGAAGAAATATTGAATCGTGTGCTACAGCGCACATTCTATCAGTTCTCAATATGCATTCACATCAAATGTTAACTCAGCGGTGGAGTTACACTCACGGCACACTGCACTTATTCGCAAACATGAATGGTTGAAATTATACGTGCTTTAAAGCCTTGCCGGTTAAACACTTCATTCATGTGCTGTTGTGACAAACGCTTTTCCTGAGCGCTCTCATGTTGTCCCAAACTTGTGTTCATTCATTGTGCTGAACACAAAAGAAGATTTTTTTTTTTTTTGAAGAATGTGGGTAACCAAACAGTTGCTGGTCACCACTGACTTTGACAGTCTGAAAAAAAAAATACTATGAAAGTCACTGGTGACCAGCAACTATTTGGTTACCCACATCCTTCATAACGTTCATGTTCAACAGAAGAAAGAAACTCATTCAGGTTCAAAACAACTTGAGAGTGAGTAGATGATGACAGAATTTTTATTCTTGGATGAATTAGGCTATTCTTTTATTGTTAAAAAAAAATCAACAAAACACAAAGAGACAAATCACTCACTGCTCTTGATTGAAGAACTTTAATACAGTTGCTTTAATAAGAATCAATGTATAATTTAATTTATACAGTGAAGTGTAGCTACATAGTGGCTGTTTCTCAATATCCGTTCTTTAGCGATCTTGCGTCCTTGTGTTCTCGCTATACGTCATCATTAACCGTCGAAGTTCAATTCCAATCCTCAAGAACGCAAGTACAGAGGACGCATGGAAGTGCCCGGATGTGTTCTTGATATCGAGGATGCATCGAGTGCAGACTTGAGAGAACCGAGCCGTTAGAAATCACAGAAGACGCTGTGCGCGGCCGGTATACGGAAGCCTGTAAACTTTAAACTCGCTCTCGCAAATGCTTGACGGCTCTTAAAAATAAAAATTTATCGTTTTGTTTTACTTAATTTTAATAAAGATATGAGACCTGGAGAAAGTCTGCAGTATTTTTTATTGGCACAATAAAATGAATCTTAACATAGTCATATAAACAAATAACACTGTAAAACAAAACGTTATACAATTATATAAATAATATCTATAATAGTATAAATGTTTTAATAAGTTATGAACTTCGTTTGTAATGTTATGTTATATTTATGGTTCATTGGCCGCTGCTTATGCTGTGATTATGCGGTCCGTTAAGCAAGAACGCAGCACATCTCAATACTCGTAATGGTGTGTTCTCGCGTCCTTCCGAGTTCGTTCTTCCAAGGAAGCTTAGCAAGACCGGTCTCCACGAGAACGCAAGTCCGTTCTTTGCGTTCTTGGAATTGAGAAACAGTGAGTGTTTCATTTTTACATTAGTTCATTTCTTGAATGCTAAATACACCTACCGTACCTTAAATATAAAGCACTGTTTGTTTTATTTGTATATAATGTGCATTTGTAATGTGTATCTTTGTTTTTATATTTTAATAAAGATAAAAGAATGACATAGATTTGTATCTTCACCCATTTTGAAGCAAAATTTTTTTTGGCCTAAATGTCTGCCAATCTTTTTTATTTAATATTTTGTTACCTTTTAAGGTTTTTTTTTTTTTTTTTTTTTTTTTTTTTTAATAGCAAAATTAGTTTGGCTGTACTGCTCAGACATCTTGCAAAATAGTAAAACCAACATGACAAAGAATCATGAAAATAAAATAAAAAACCATGTGATTGCCTATTTTTGCCATATCCACCAGCTGTAATTACAAGTGTCATTTCTGTGAGTGAACTATGCGTGATGTAAAAGAGATGTTTTGTTTTACTTGTGCAATGCCCTCAGACTTCTACCATAAGTGCTTTATTGCAAACACAATATTTGCTGGAATTTATGAACTGAAGAATGAATGGTTGAAATAACTTTCTGTGATAGTCAATAGCATATCACAGATGCTGTCCATAAAGCTTAAATGTGCCACTAAAAACATCTATATATTGATGGTTACAACACAGACACAGTGTCAACATCCCACATGAAAGGAAGTCACGTGACCACAGCGGTCACATAGATAATCAACAGTGCACAGACAGGAAACTGAGCAGAGAAGAAAAAAAATCATTACCATCCCATTTTACACTGCAGCTCAACTAACTCAAGCCAAATGATAATAATATTAATCTGCACTGCATTTCCCATGATCCCACGCACCACGTTTTAAAGGGCAGTGAGATGAAGGCTTCTTCCTGCCAGGGTTCAGTTTTAAGGTGTCATTTCCTGTCAAGTCTCTTTCTCAAGTGGCAGTTTAGACAGCCTACACCCTTACTATGGAAAAGAGCACTAGTAACCACACTTACTTTCAACACCCAGCCAAGTAGAAACGTGTAATTACAAGTATAAAAATTCATGGAAATATTTTATTCACTCTTGGAATCTAAAAAAAATCTGGATATATGATAACTTATGATCTGTTAACCAATATATTTCAAATATCACCACCAATCAATATTTCATGTACATTTGTTTATTTATTTGGAAAGTAGTTACAGTGAGTCCTGATATGAAGTGGAGTTGCATATATATATATATATATATATATATATATATATATATATATATATATATATATATATATATATATATATATATATATATTCATTTAGCAGTAATTATAATTATAGAACAGTAATAATTGCTCGCAATGATATATTAGTAATTACCCTACGTGCTTTGGAATCAAACGTAATTTTATGAAAGCTTAAAAAACTGAAAACTTCCATGTTTATAAGTTTACAAACATTTGATATAGTTTTGAAGGCTCTATTCTGTTGAAATCTTTGAAATGTGAGACACTTTGAAGCAAGTAAACAAGAAACTAGGGATGCACCGAAATGAAAATTCTTGGCTGAAGCAGAACAAAATGAAACAGTGGGCTGAAGGCCGAATACCAAACACGTTTTTTCACATTTTTCCCCCATGTAGGCCTATTCTGACAATTTTTTTTTTTTTTTACCAAGAAAAATGTGCTTTTTACTGTTTTGTCCTGCTTTTCAAATAAAAAAATCAATTACAAAACAACAATTTAAAAATATTTACTTAACACATTATACCAACAAAACACTTAAAATTAATAAGTAAAATAATATTTATTTTTGGGCCATTTTTGAGACTTGAATCAGACATGTATTTACTGTACAAATAAAGGCAGCCTTGCTGAG
Source organism: Cyprinus carpio (assembly GCF_018340385.1). Lineage (NCBI taxonomy): Eukaryota > Metazoa > Chordata > Actinopteri > Cypriniformes > Cyprinidae > Cyprinus > Cyprinus carpio. The sequence goes on from NC_056574.1 coordinate 34,264,281, forward strand.
CAGAACAGACTTCTTTTAAAACATTAGAATATATTACAGATCCCAATTTGAACACTATGTGTGAATGTTATAATAAATGTATTAACAGAGCTGTTGTAGGGTAATTATTATAATCATTATTATTGTCTTAGTTTTTAATTTTATTTTACAGAACTACAGTAAAATTACAACACTATCGTTTATGAATGTTGATGGAGTTGTTGTTTCTTTTCGGCTTTTATTTTGGCAGAAACATGCAGGAAGATCTCAGTGCTTCTTTTTGTTGACAACAGCATGCAGATTTATAAATCATTCTGATTACGAATTTGGGAAGCTGTTTATCGCACATATCACACGGTCACATGCCTTTAAAAATTCACAAAACCGTTACTGAGCAACTGACAAGTAACAAATTCAGCACAGCTTTTCCTCGCGCTTTGGACTCTGAACCATAGACTGAATAAAAACATGGACGTAGTGTCCGTGACGTCACCCGTAGGCTTCCGAAGAGCGTTTTTGAAGCTCAAAATAGGTGGAGCAGGCCGTCGCCATCTTGGCAGCACGTCCCGAATAATCGAAAATGGGCAAAGAGGCGGGAGCTGGTTGCTGAAGCCATGCCCACCTAACTCGACAGCAGTATCAGCAGCAGTAATCCACCTGTCACTCAAGTGGCCACGCCCTTAATTATGCAGAACTCTTAATAAAATTTAAACTGATGAGTTATAAAAAAATTCACCCCCCTCACAGTTGTCATGAAGGGCTAAATTAGCTATATAAACCAAAATCATTTTTTGAACCAGGCTGTAAACATGTCTTTCTGCTGTAAAGTTGGACATTTTAACATGGGGAGTCTATGGGACTGACTCCCTTTTGCAGCCAGTTCGTGCGTGCATTAGAAAATATAACATTCTGCAGTTTATTTACTAATCGTTTGAGGTAATTTCGCAATTTCAATCGGTCTCTCGCTGTTGGTGCTTTGTGCTTGGAACGATTTCTGCGACTTTCTCTGATAGTTTTAAATACTTTAACACCGCGACACATTTGCTGCATTAGTGCGTGCCTCTATTTGATCGCGTTAGTCATCATACAGTACATATTTTTCGGCCTTTTCGCTTATTCGGCGGAACACCGAAAGAGATTTTTTTCGCTATTTTCAACCAAATAATTTCGGTTGCCGAATATTCGGTGCATCCCTACAAGAAACGCTCGAGCACAGCTGTATGTTGTGCTTTGTGCAGGGGCCAAAATGTATTCTGTTTAAGATGGCTTCTACCTTTGTGGATCGTTCTTGGCCATAATACTTCCAAAGGGAAGCATATTTTACACTGATACTCGATAGTCAAAAGCCCGGCTATGCAAGACTGAGATATCAGCTTTCTCCTAGAAAACATCCCAACCCCCTGAACCCAGACAGCTGAGCCACATTCCTCACCAGCACACAACAAGTGTTTCAAACACACATGGAAACACCACGCTACAATACACTGTTACACACGCAGGAGACATGCGAGAGAATTGAGAGAGAGGTACTGCTCATGGACTCAGTGGTATGCAGAGGACTGCCTCAGACTTCTTGAGTCTGGACAAGCTGCTGCCTGTCTGAGTCTCACTGGGAAGACAGACAGATCAAACACACAGGTGAATGTGCGGGAAAGGTAGAAGAGTCAGAACTAGCTCACATACACCCGTTTTCAGAAGAGACAAAAACACAAACAAACTCATCAGGAATTTCTGGCACTGGTTACAGAAACAATTCAATCCAGGCATTCGCACACATTTTTAAACAAGAGGATCATGGGACAATAAAACACATTCATCCTTATCAAAACCAGTGAGGCCTTTTCATTCACAATGAATAATTCATAACATAACTGCATACTCAACGAAGCAAATATGACTGACAGTTCACATGAAGGACAACAGCTGTCAATAGAAACCCTATATAACAACCTGACAGCATTACTACACTCATTATGTATTAAAAAAAAAAAAAAAAAAAAAAACGTTTTTTTGGTGTTTAATTATGAGCATGTTAAAGTTCAATGTTTGCTATTTTGTCAAACTTAGAACATGACGCACGAGATCCGTGAGACGAGACTATTATTTACTTATTTATTTATTTATATATAAGGTTTGTTTGTTTCCAACTAAATCAAAATAAAAACATATACGGGAAAAAACACAAAATAACACCAACTTCTAAAGAATCTAAGTTTAGTGAATCACGTGTCAACTGATTTTATCGTCTCTCAGCACTCACACTCGACATTTATAAACAGCGTAGATCATACAAAGCGCGTGTTTTTATGAAGAGTAAGTTCGGCGAAAGTAACAGCTGCCGATCGATCGTCACTCACCGACACCGTCTTCAGATTTCAGCACCATCGCGCGCTCTTTAGTCCCGTGATACCGTAAACAAATCAACAAGAAAGCTCAAAATATCTCGGGTTACAACTACAACTCAACTTTAACGTCAACTTTCGAGAGCAGGATCGAGTATTTTACATAACAGCGGAGACCGGAAGGATTGCGGTTGAGCAAGAGTGTTCGTCCGTGAACAGGGGAGTGTCTTTAACCGTAACCGGCCAATCCCGAGCGCGCACCCGACGCCGAGTGACGAGTGACTCTCTGCCGCTTCCGGCGCGGACCGCGTCTCAGTGCCCAGCTCCCTCACTCACTCACTCACTGCCTACTGGCTGCCCAGTGTATGATGAAGCGCGTGAACAGGGCCTGGCTTTATTAGATTACCATGAATGCATCTGAAATCAAGCTTTTATTTGTAAACATGACACATTCAGGCAAATTTAAACAACTAAATGTGACATTATTTGACTCAGTTGGACACCAACAGCTTGTGTTGTCCTAGAAAACCCCAGAAACAAAACTACATTGACTGAATAAGCCACCTTTCCTCATGTATGAGCCTGTGATAATTCCAAGAGAATCTCAAAATGATTTAAAACTAATTAAGTTCTAAGAAATTTTTATTTTATTTATCAAATCTTTATTTGGCCCTCTAACTTTTGCACTCACTATTCTAATTCTATTTAAAAAAAAATCTAACTACCTTTCTAATCTTTTTGTATTCTATCTATTTTCTTTTCATTTATTATACAATTATAAAAAAGACCTCTAACACTAGCTTGCTCTATTCTTTTTCTATTCTATCTGTTTTCTTTTTATTTATTATATTATTTAAAAGCCCTTGCTACGTATACTGTGTTTAGGCTAACTGAGACTTGTTATAGGACTTACATCTCATTGCTCTTTTGTTGCTTTTGATTGCTTCCATTGTCCTCATTTGTAAGTCACTTTGAATAAAAAATACTGCTAAACTAAAAAATTTAAATGTAATGTAAATGTAAGAAATAATCTTGTAATTAAAATTATAAAATCACAAAATGACCTCATATTCCTTATGTTGGGCTATTTAAAATGCAACAGATGAGCTTATACTCTGACAACTTTTACTCAAACCCTAAATGTCTGTTTTTTTTTTAATTTGCACTAAAAGTGTCATATGGTTTATTAAAATCGGCAGTCTACAGAACATAAACAAATCAATGCCTCTGCTGGTTTATTAACAACTGGCGAATCTTAATACATCTTTACACTGATCCCTTTTTTATCATTATTTATAAAACCAATCGCTATGTCAAACATCACATTTCGAGTGTTACTCCTGTATTCTGTATACACCCGAAACAATAATTTAGGAGATTCGCTCCTGATTCACTCCCAGCTTTGCAGTGTGTATTTACACTCACGGCTGATTGTGACTTAAGCACAAAACTTTTACTTCATTAAGCACAAAAAAAATATTGTGATGTTCAGATTGGGAGCTGTCTAGGTAGGCAGCTTACTAGGGTTTGAGACAAAGCCACGGTATTGAGTTTCAGCATCCACACCCTGTGCTGGCTGTGAGGGGTGTGTGTGGGTGGGGGCAGGGAGACTGAATGACGAACGCAGACAGAGAGCGGCCCTGAACGTGTGTTTGTGTGTGTGTGGCCCTGAGCCGAGAGCAACATCAGACAGATACCACCTGATCCGCTTTAAAAACAGTTAAGTGTGCAAGGGGACATTGTGCAGAATCATCCCTTTTTGTATGTGTTTTATTGGCGTACATGTATGTAGTGTAACAGATGTGCATATGGACGAACAATCACACATTTCTACCTATAAGCTAAATTCAACAAAGTTCAAATTAATTTGAATCATCATGCTAATAAAAGAAGGGTGTGCACTACAAAACTGGAAGATTCGCTATAGTGAAAACAGTTGTAATACACTTAACAATGTTGTGATGAAACACACCACACCTGTTGAGTTATTTGTTTAAGTATGGGTTGCCACATATTATATAACATATAATTGGAAATGTGATTGTTTTTTTCTTGTTTATCGTAATATAGTTACATGCTTCTAGCCATTGTTATGGGTACATACCTAAAAGCTTGTTGCCACGGCGACCCATTTGAGATAAAATCAAAAGCCTTTGTAGACAGATACTCAGGCATGTCGAGATGAGTAAAGTTTTATGTTGCACAATAAATAAAGACGTAACAATGATGGAGGGGAGCTCTTTAGCCGAAGTGCTTTCAGGAAAAGTTAAAGGAAGAGGAAAAGCCTCCGTTTTAGTGAGTACTCGCTTTATTTAGCGTGAGTACTTATGGAAATAATAGGCTATACTTTTAAAGAATACAGGCCTACTCGAGTGCAAATTAAATGAAAATGTAGTATAGTTTAAATTTATATTAAATGCCATTATCTGAACTTTATTTTGACCCACTTAAGCAGGACTAATGTCATTGAACAATGCTACTGTTGAATGTACCGATAAGCATTCATGGTAAACTAAAATATGCTTTAATGTCATTTCCATTGAAACTTGTATTTAATGTAATTAAATGTATTTGTAATTCCACATTTTTAATGAAGTTGCAATTCAGTTCATTTAAAATATATTAAATTTAAATGTAATATAAAATAACACAGTGCAGTTACATAATAATCAAGTGTTTTACATGTGCTTTAGGATGTTAGCCAATTCAAGATTATTAAAATATGATCATTTAAAATGTGTTTTTAAGTGCACATTTGATGCAATCAAGCACACTTCTTTTTCACAAGGACTAGAGCGCATTCCTGTCCAGTTTAACAAATATCACGGCTGTGTCCCAGTCTAACAATGTGTCCTCTGTTGAGCCGTGCTGTACTGCAAATGAAGAAAGCCTTCCGAGTGCGTCAACTGCACAGAGACAAGAAATCCTTGTTTTTGGATGTCAGGTCAGTTTTACAAATAGTGAATTTCATACTATTATGCAATAAAGAATTATGCAGTCCATTCAACGTGCAAATTAGATGTCTGGATGTGTGGTCTGGAAATCTAATGTTTATGTAAATATTATGTAAAAGTAAAATTGCCAGGATTTGTTGCTAAGGTTTCCGTGACCACTGCTATTGTGTAAAATGCATGTGCTGTAAACACCGGTTTCTGTGTAAAATTCCACATTTTCTACAGAAAAAGGAACCCGAGTCAGGTTCCTCCTTCAAAGTCTGTGACATGTCTTCATCTTTTTTATCATTCACAAAGTAAATACTGCGCATCTTAGTATAGCACACCTCTCCGCAACAAGCCATATGATCATTCAAGCCGTGTAGGATGAGTTATGAATCAAGGTAATTCTTAAGGTAAAAGGTTTGTGCAAATGCTAACAAACTATTTTAAAAAGAAACCAGGTCTGCATGTTCTGAAATCTGCAGGATCCCGCTACTCGACCAAATCCATGCTCTCAAATGGCTTTGTAAATGTGATTGTTGGCTTGTTATCATAGCGGCATTTGTGGAATGTTGTTTTTCCTTGTATTGTTTCTCAAGGCTGTGAGAACGAGGACCAGATAATCCCGGTTGAAAAACAAAAAAATATGCTGGTTACCCTTACGAAAAAGAAGTTTATTCAAGTGTGCTATTAGTATACTTATTTTAAACTAAAAAATAGGACAGTATACTTTTAGTTTACTTTTTATGTACTTCTCAGAAATGGGCTTTATGTACTTCTAAGATATATACTTATAATGGCAATTAAGTATACTTGATTTATACTTACAAAAAGTCTAAATATACTTGAACTTTACTTAAGTATACTTAATAAAATAAACTTGAAGTATACTACTTTTTGGTAAGGGTAGGTACGTTTTGAAGTTTGAGCTGGTCCTTAGTTGGCAGCTAGTTGCTTAGGATCAGCTCACAACCAGCTTAAACCAGCTCAAACCAGATGCCATGCTTCAAAACATACCTAATATGCTTGTTTTCAGTCGAATAATGCATCTACCTACTGCATGTGCCAGCGTAACAGACAGCTATTAGAAAGCATAAACAGGCAAAAATTGGATTTTGTTTTGTAAAAAATAATTCAAAAAGATTGTCCATAGACTTACATTTGAAAAGAGCAAAAATTTGTCAGAAAAACTAGTGGACGCCAGTATTTAAGACAGGACTGGTCAGTAATGTAACAAACATGCCACAGTGAAGCCAGGTGATTGGAATGGAGAGGTTGAAAATTGATTGAAGAAAGCCCAACATGAACTTAATAGGTTTTCAAGAGAGAATACAAACGTTTTATTAAATATTATCTGAATAGAATGCACTGGTGAATCAATAAAACCAGGAACACATTAAGAATAGAAATAGTGTAGATTCTGATTTCATGTTGACAAGGACAAGCACTTTAGTAAATCGTACTTGACATTAAAGCTTGCAAAGGCACTATGACCACAGGCCAAAATCTGCTTGAAGAGAAATGCATTGAGTGACCTCTGCTGGGAAATTACAGCACAGCACATAAAGAGAGAGGCTTTCAGGAGGTGTTTGCCATGAAACTAGAAACAGAGACTGAAACGCAGGTATTGCTAGTCATAGGGTGATTGATTATTCTCATGTTGTTCCAAATGCATATGCTGTCATTTTCCAAGAAACACTAATAGATTTTTTTTTTTCTACTAGCTCCTCCATACAATGGCAGTTTATCAACTATATGCCTGTTGTCAAACTTCCAAAAACACCAAAATCACTAAAAGTAGTCACAGACAACAACAAAAATACATTGGAATAATAATAGAAATATCTCCTGTTTATTACCATTGTTTTGTTATTTTGTTTTGTAGTTCATTTTATATTGTGCATTTGTAGGACCTAATTAAATTATCTAAGCAGACTTAAAGGAAAGACAAATTCAAGAAGAACATGTAGCAAAGAATATATTTACGCCATATTTCATTAGCATTCAGTAAATTTCATAACTCATGTTCGACGCTGATAGGAAATCAATTGGAATTAAGGTTATTGTGCGGCCATAAGAGCCTCAGTAATCCACTAAGTCCTGGATTTGGCTCTCCAGCTGGTTCCTCTCAGTTTCTGACCTTGCTAGAGAGATTAAAGCAGTGGGCATTTCCTGACAAGGGCCTCACAGCGGGGAGCCACAATGTCCCACTTTAAAACATAGATCCCCACTCACATATTGCATGTGTGCTGTCAAAAGAGTTTCCTGCATTTCTGACCTGATGAGACAAGGTTTGATTCTGTGTTTAACTGTTGTGTAGATGCAGGTGGATGTTCCAGCAACCCAGAAGAGTTTGCTTCTGTTATACAGCAGCAGCACTGCTTTTTCCCCTCATACTTTTGAAATCAAATGTTCATCAAGACACAAGAGGTCAGGCTCTGATGTTAACAGATGATGATGGGGCCTGGCTCACTGTTCCAGTTCATCCCAAAGGTGTTCAATGGGGCAGACGGCCAACATGGCAGATTTTCAAGCACTGTTTATCACTGGACTCTAAAGGGACCAGGCTCATGATTTTAACAAATTACTAGAAAAGTGCCTATTTATCATACACTTGTGAAAAATAATTGAGCTAAACTGTATTGAATGTGTAGTCTGTGCAGTAGTGATTCATTTGGAGCCTGAGTTTGTGCAGTAGTAGTGATTGTGAGGTGGAGCTGCGGTATCAAACTCCTGTAGACCCAATCACAAGATCGCAATCATGACACTACACCCACTTTTTACAGCATCTAATAACTAACTAAAATCAAACTTATTAGAAAACACAACACTCTGGCATACATCGGCATGATAAGAATTACCTAAAAAGACAGAAACCGTCTTTGGAAAAATAAATATTTTAAGTGCAATTTGATTACTCACGTCCCATTTAGATTACATGGAGGGGGTGGGGTTTGTGACCTATACCGGGTCCAGCCACCTCTGGGTGATAGAAGTGTTTTGGCTTCACTTTTCAGGACTTGTGTTGCACACTTGGTTTTGACTGCAATACATACATGATTGTAAAAATATATGTTTTGTGTGTTTTTCAAGTCATCTCCAGATAATAAATAATGTATCTGAATAATGCAGTGCTAACTGACAGAGCATTTATTACAGTATAGAAAATATAAAACATATTATTCTGTGATAAAAGAAAAAAAATAGTGTTTGTAATACACAAATTATAAAATTGTCATTAGGGAAATACAGGAAAGATATTATAAAATACAAATTATTTTGTGAGGGGTTGTGAGGAGACAATGACACATAATAAGTTGGGTGTCAATATGCAACCAGCTTGAAATCATGCCAACAGTTTCATTGATGCATTATTTGAGAACAATTTGTTCTACTGAAAAGCTTTTTGCTGGGGAAAATCAGACGAACAGTATAGGAGGAGTTTGAAAAAGTATGTTTTCAAAGAAATTCAAAGTGATGGACTGCAAGTTTGACCGAATATGACATGATCAATGTTCTCAGGATGATCCAAGGAACCTGACAAGACCAGTTTCATTAAAACAGGCTAAATTAATCAAAAGCTTTTAAGATTTTTTTACATTTCATTATATATTTTGACCAGTAGGTGTCACTGTATCGATACTTTTTTGTGTACCTTCAGAGTATGTTCCGACACATACCGAGTTTCGTAATGATACGTTAATGCATTTGTGAATATAGCATTTTATGACAAAATTCAAAATGGCCAACGCCCAAAATGTCCAATATGACAAAAAATTAAAAATATAAAATGGATATCATTTGTCTCGGCATGCTGCACTGAACCAGAAGCGACCAGTTCATAAGTTGCAAGCAAAAATAGATATTTTTCATATCTCCAGACCAGTAGGTGAAAAAAACACTGCAAGTAGCCTCAGGTGAATCTTATGATGAAATGTACCAAGTTTGGTCAGAATACGTGAAAGCATTGCAGAGATAGAGCTAGATGATAGATAGATGCTCATCATCAAATTTGTTTGTGTGTTATTCAAGAAGAGAAGGGTTTATGAAAAAGCTTTTAATAACTATTGGCCAGCATGGTCTGAAGATGATCTGAGCCAATTTTGGTGAAAATCAGACAAACCATCTAGGATGAGTTCAAAAAAAAAAAGTAATAACAATAATTCAACATTGCAAAAAATCTGACTCAAAATTTTAATTTGGATGTGCATTTGACTCAGCTTGAGCCAAAGTATCAAAGGAAAAAAGAATATTGCTTCTGAACTTACGTTTCAAAAGTTATTCACATGTACAAAGTAAAGTACTTCATTACAATTTTAACAGTAGCATGTCATGTGATATTATGTTTAAATTTTAAATGTACTAAATTGCAACTTCATTATTATGTTTAATTACAGACATATTTAAATACACAAGATAGGAATGACATAATACTGTTTTGGTTTACCAAAAATGCTTGTCAGTACATTCAGAAGCATGTTTCAAACATAAAAAAAAAAACTAAAGATGAACTTACATCACATATAATGTTGTACTTAAATCCAACTTAAGTGGGGGGAAAAACTAATTAAATATATATAGTTTAATATTGCATTTAATGTAAGTTTAAACTAGAATACATTTTTATGTATTAATAAATAACAAAAAATTTTTTACTAAAGTGTACTTCTTTTTCACAAGGTATAGGCCTACAGTATGTATATTTATCAAATTTTACAAAATTTGTAACACACATTTACTCTCTCCCCCCAGCAGACTCAGACTCTCATGTTAACTGGTGATACTCAACCCTAGTGAGCACAGTGTGACAAAATCTAAAGCAGCTATGACAAATACAACAAGTATTGCATTCTGTGTCTTAAATCAAGAATGTCCACCTCTTCCACTACCCTCTGTGTTTTTCCAGCAGTCATGAGTAATGAGCCCTTGTCTCGATCTGTTCCCAGCGTTCAGAGTCGCCTCCAGCTGTCTCAAAACATAGGGAACAATTTCCATGTCACATAGTGGACGGCAGCTATAATTTCAAAGCACCTGCTCTGAACTGAAATACACAGGGATTTAACTGGAATGATATCGATATCATAATTATCAGACGACAATTAAAACAACATTGTCATGGAATTCATTACAAATTTTTATCATACTCACTGTCCCTGTGCCAATTAGCAGGAGTGTGTCATGCTTATGGAGGAAAGATTGACTGGATGAGAGGCTAAATAAAGGCCTGGTTAATTGTCAATGTTTAAATCGACTAGTATCTTCAGTTTAGTTATGATAAGGAGGAAGCACTTTATTTTATACAGTTACATTGACAATGTAGCTATGACTAAGCCTATGAAATTGTGATCCAGCCATTAGATGAGTCATGCAAGACTCTCTGACAGCATTCACACATTAGTTCAAATTCACTGCCATCATTTGTTAAAGTTGGAGTGTGATGAAGCTGATGGAGTCACAGAGTTTAGCAACATGAACTGTAACACCACCAGATGAAGACATTTCTGAGCAAAGCTCCATTTCTCAACACAACAGGAACAAGTCCCCTATGGTGCTCTGTTCATTTGCATCACACCAGCTCAACATACAAACCGGAGTATTCAAGTTCAGAAATTCCTGTCCCATAACCACCCTCGGCCCAGACACAGTCTTTCTGCTCACTCGACATAGTTACAAAATCCTCCATTCACTTCCTCAGTGTGGCAGCCTAGTGTACATGCTAACTGAAAGTAACTCAATGTCATACCTATCGCATTCAACAAATTTGCACCTTTTTAAGAATGCTGTTTTTTCTTTACCGCTGTGAGTCCCTCTGTAATTAATTGCCACATTCCTGGTGAGGTACTACAACAAAACCCACAATCCTGAAGTGAGTTCCAGCTGAACTAATCTGAGACATAGAAAAGGGAACCGCAAGGCTAACATTACCAGTTAACATAAAAGCAGAAGAGCCAGTATTGGTGTTTGCTGATATTAGGGAGACACAAAAATCCAGTCCGATTTGTTTTCATCATTATACGTGGATTGAGTAGTTCAGTCTTTATAAGTACACACTTGCATCCTCGTCATCATCATCATCATCATAAACTTTCAAATTTGGCCACTTACAGTATGAAGCAAGCTGCTATAGCAGTTTTAAACAATCACACTGACTCGTGGCTTCTGCAGGAGAATAAAGCATTGGTTTTCAGTTTTGTAGCTTGTCATGAGTTTATCTTGTTGGCTGGCATTCGCATTGGTGTTGGTGAACCTGAGACAGTTTAAGTCAGGACCATCTCTTAAGACCTAGACCAATAAAAGACCCAGACTAGACCCCTCAAGACCTAGATTCACAACATTTTGAATAATGTACTGACTGTTTCCCATACTCTTGTGAAATAGAATTATACTTTTGCATACTTTTAAAAAGAGTGTTTATTTATATGAAATGAAAATGCCATATAGTTTATATTTAGATTAAATGCAATTAGTTTTTACTTAAGACACACTTATGTAGTTTCATAATTTCTGCAATTGTGGTTAAAGTGAAATATGGTTAAAGTGTACTGTTGAATGTACTGGCACATATTTATGGTAAGTCATCTCTATTTAAAATTGTGTCATGTATTCAGCTATATTTGTGATTGCACATTTTTTAATGATGAAGCTGCAGTTTAGTACATTTCAAATATACTTTATATATTTTTTTTTATATTGAATAGCAAACTTTAATATAAAATTATAATCAAGTACTTTACATGTGCTTTAGTAGTCGAATCATCAAAATAACATTACTGTCATGTTTTGTCATCATTTCCATTTGTCTCCATAGTTTCTAATTGTGCTCCCCCAAACAAAATATTAAAGCAGTGATTTGAAATGTACTTTTTATATGACCTTATTAGAAAGTGAACATTTTTAAAAGTACAAGTGTATTAAATTACAGTCATGAAAGTCTACTCTCCTTGAGTACACTCAAGTGGCCTCATCTGCAGAATTAAAATCTTTCTGATCAGTTTTGGGTGAGCTATTCCTGTAAGTTATAAGACAGAAACAAGGACACCAAGTAATGAGACCTAAACCAACACTAAATTTATGTGATCTTGAAAGGTTTGGTGAAGATGTTCATAAACTCTCTTGACCATTGGTTCTGAGGGATTACATCTACCTATAGTCCTTAATGGCATTAACTGATTGCTGCTCTCAGCTGGTGCCTGTGAGAGTAAAAACATGCCTTGAACATGCAAAACATGCCTTGAAAATGCTACTTATTGGCTCATGTAAAAAGAGGCCAACTCCAAGTCTGTATGATATTCTCTCTTATGTCTCATGTACCTCCTTCAGTGCAAGTCGGTGGAATTTTGTTGATCTGCCAGTCAAAACAAATGAATTCTGGTTGCTTAAAGTAACACCACAATGCTGAGCAGCAGTAATTAAGATAACAGTGTTAAGCAGAGAATCAATAGAGAACATACTGGTTATGATTACAATTCTATAAAAGATTAGACAGCTCTTACCTGAATGACTCCTTGGTAACGTTGGACATAATAAAACTTGAAAACTGGACACACACAATTCACTAACACTCCCCATGTCCTCAGAATGCATGTTTTTCTGCTCTGTGTTTGCTGTTTTTCTCCCTTGGCAATTTCAGTGTGTGGGTCAAGCTACACACACCCAAACCAGCCTGCCTGTCATGTCTCAGTTTCTCACAGCGTTTGCTCTGACGTCCACAGTCTTCTTCCTCTTTAAGTCGTCATGTTTATGTGTGCGTTTGTGTCTCTGACAATTTCAACTTCTCTGTGACATGTTCAGTACTTCACAATGCAAAAATGCATGTTTGTTTCCTCTTTCTGAACTTGCCGTAAAAACTGCGATGCAATTCTCTTCCCCTCTTACTGCTAATAATGTCTCGCTCCGCTCCTCTGCTCTCCTAATCTGCCTCTTTCAGTCACACACTCATGCTCTGAAGTCTGCACACACAAACACAAAAGAAAATAAAAAAGGATTAACTCTAAAAATGTGTCTGTTATTCTAAAAGATGTTTTTTTAAAAAAAAAACAGACTTGATCATATATACATTCTAGACTCACTTTCCAGTCCTACTATGAACAACTCATTAAAGGGTTAGTTCACCCAAAAATGAAAATTAGCCCATAAATTACTCACCCTCAAGGCATCCTAGGTGTATATGAATTTCTTCTTTCAGATGAATTCAGTCGGAGTTATATTAAAAACTGTCTTTGATCTTACAAGCTGTTTAATGGCACTCAGCGAATGTTGCAGTGCATCTGTCCAAAAGAAGTGAAATAAAAAGCGCCCATCCTTAATAAAAAGTCTCACACAGCTCCGGGGGGTGAACAAAGTCATCATGTAGTGAATCAATGCGTTTTTGTAAGAAAAATAACCATATTTAAAAGGTAATAATCACTTTAATCTAGTTTGCTCCAACAGTACATGGAAGCTGTTCCGGGGGTAATTGACGTATGAGGTTGGCGTTCCGCATGATGCTGAAATGAGAGATAGAGTTAAGTGTCATCAGCATAGCAGTGATATGAAAAGCAATGTTTCTGAATGACAGAACCTAGTGATGCCATGTAGACAGAGAAGAGAAGTGGTCCAAGAACTGAGGAAAATGTTTTAAAGAGCATCAAAATCAACTGCGGGCGGCAGATCCTTTTCCTATTTAGCGCCCAAACTCTGGAATAACCTACCTAACATTGTACGGGAGGCAGACACACTCTTGCAGTTTAAATCTAGATTAAAGACCCATCTCTTTAACCTGGCTTACACATAACACACTAACACATTTCTAATATCCAAATCCGTTAAAGGATTTTTAGGCTGCATTAATTAGGACAAGTGGGACCGGGAACACTTCCAATAACACACAATGCACTTGCTACATGGTTAGAAGAATGGCATCTACGCTAATATTAGTCGGTTTCTTTCTTATTCTGAGGTCACCGGAGCCACCAGATCCAGTCTGTATCCAGATCAGATGGTCACTGCAGTCACTCTAGGATCAACACCTAGAGATGACCTCTACAGCCCTGAATGTCAGCAGAGACTAGGACAACTAGATGAGTCCCAGAGACAGATCCCCAGTGAAGATCTTGTCTCCTAGACGGCCACAAGGACAAGACCACAGGAACCAGTTGAGTCCTCTGCACAATGTGACTTTACTGCAGCCTGGAATTGAACTGGTTTCGTCTGGTCAGAGGAGATCTGGCCCCCCGACTGAGCCTGGTTTCTCCCAAGGTTTTTTCTCCATTCTCTCACTGATGGAGTTTTGGTTCCTTGCTGCTGTCGCCCCTGGCTTGCTTATTTGAGGACACTTAATATCCAGCGATATCATCGACTTGATTGCACAGATACAGATAAACTGAACTGAGCTGGATGATGACATCAATTAATTCAATGATGATCTGCCTTTAACTGAAAAGTTAGTGTTTTTCTATTGTCATTTTGCATTATTGACACACTGTTTTACTATTTAATACTGTAAAGTTGCTTTGACACAATCTGTATTGTTAAAAGCACTTTATAAATAAAGGTGACTCCTCCAAAGACATTTTCACAACTTAATGCCTTGTTAAACCTCTGAATACTATCAACGATACTGTTGCTTGGCAACATGTGGCAGGAATACTGTGGTAACTGGGTGGTAACCAGTATAGTGCTGGTTTGTTGTTTTATCTATTATTTATAATCAGACACTTTGGGAAGCACATACAGAAACAGCTTTTGAACATTTGTCTGCCAGGACTATTTTTCCCCTTTTATTTCTTAAAGCAATGCATATAAACATGCACTGAAATGCAACTATGTAACAAAAGAAACAGTGTTTCAATCGCTTCAATGACCAACTGTGCCTATCATTAGCTGCGAATCCCCTCAGTGGTCACATATCTATGCATTATACCTCAGCTATTACCTTTCAGCATGCCAACTGTCTTTTTGTCAGTCACAGTCAACAAGAAAGTGAAAATCACGAGTACAGAGAGCATGAGAGAAACGCCGGGGGACAAACGTCTCATGCATGAGCTGCAAAGTAAGGGAATAAAAATGCTGCAGCTGCACATCAAACACGTCACAGGACAGCAGAGCCCTTTCTGTCAACTCAGCATCTCTCCTCACATTTGACTGTTCACTTCCCTTTGAGCTGCCATTTATTCTGCAGCTGTGAAGAAAAATCAAGCAAAAGGACACTCAGAAATGGCACCCTCTGAAAGTCTGAAGAAGCTCTTTAGAGGTCAAACAAGGTTTCCACATCTGACCAATAAACCATCATGAATTTCTGCCAGTCATTTATTATTATTGATATATTTATTTGTCACCAAGACAATGGTATCTAGCTGTTTTTCCTTGTGTTTTAGCGACAGTGCAGTGTTTACAGTGCAGGGTATTTTGTCACTTTCACCCATCACACAAATGTAAAGATGCGTTTTGCCCATTATGGAATATTCCACATGTGTGATTTTCCATGTGGTTAAAGTAGTTGGTAAAATGACAGAAGTTATCTTCAGAAGCTGTTTTTTATTTTTTCAAATCGAATACTATCACTCTCAATTTAACTAAATCTATGATGAACTTCCCAGCCAATTCATTTTTACTAATATTTGCAAAATCCTTTAAAAAAACTCTGTACAATATATGTGCATATGTGTGAAAATATATTTTTAGGTTCTTAAAAGGTACTACTTCTTGGATTAGAATATTAAATGCAATATAATATTGAGTATGAATAGAGTTAAAGAATGCAGAGTCATCTCAAAGTGATGGCTATATCATAACATCAGTATCTATGCAGTAAGTTTTTCCCCCCTTCATTTTACTTTTCTGAAAATGCTGATGAAATGCAACACAGGGGACTTAAATTATGCTACAATGTCGCCCCTCGAAGGCCATCATGTGTAATGTCAAAACTACTGCTGAGAGTCATTAACTTGTTAGGGAATGTTTTTTTCTTCAAAACAATGTCATGTTGAAGTCTTTTCTAAGGGATGTAATGCTGATATAGCAGAACTTTGATTTTAGTAACTTCTTATTTAAATCAGGGGGCTTTCACCAGGCTCTTGGAGACCTGAATTTAGCTCAAGGTGCTTGAGATCAAGAGCTAATATCAGGACTAAAGACCTCTGATTTAAATAATATTTTAGTGCAAGCCCAATGCTCAACTCTGGAGATTATATATAAAACCCAAAACCCTTTTCATGGGCTGAGCAAAGACGCCAGGGCTATAATGAAAATGAGGGAGATTATTATTATTTTTTATTTTTAATTTTTAAATTTTTGGTCCCAAAAATATACGGTGATTGAAAAAAAATAAATAAATAAATAAACAAGTAAATAAATAAATAAATAAAATAATGGAGAAAAATACTGTGTGGGGAAAAAAAAGTAAAGGAAAAAAAAATTTTGATCAAAAATCATATGAATCATTTATAAAATGAAAATGTCTTTTCATCTTCTCATCTTCCTCCTTTGTCATCCTAACAGTGTTTTGGTGGCATTCACAGGGCCCCTTCAATGATTTTTACTCCAAATAGTATTCTTCCAGACTTTTATCTCACAATACTGTATATGTGGTAATTTCAGGTATTCTAATTATCTACACTAATCTCTACTGGCTGTCATTTAAGCACTGGATATTATAATCTAATGGTGCTGGAAATAGACAATATGTTATATAATAACATGCTTATGAGTTATTCATACTGAAAAATGAAATGAAACTAATACTTACAGAAGTCTCAGTTTTCTACTTCATTCAATTAATTTAAATTATTTAGCATCAAATTCAGGAACTGTATGGGCATTTCAACAGCATTCTGAAAACTGATAGGACAAATAGCAGTTAGCAGAGTCTTTCTCTCCAAAGGAAGAACTGTGCTATGCAGTGCTAAAGCACCTCCTACGCAGCCTCCTGTCCTCCTCATCCGCAGATCTGTCACCATAGAGAGAGAACAGCTCAAACTGCACACAAACTCACAATAATCAAATCATACTCGCTTTGAGGCACAAAACAGCACCACTGCACAGAAGACTCCACCTCCTCCCAGTGACCAGGTGATGATGCTGACCCCGGACAGCGTGAGGAGATCCTTCAGCAGGATCAATGCACGCAAAGCTCTGGGTCCTGACAACATCCCTGGGCGTGTGCTGAGAGACTGTGCAGCAGAACTCACTGATGTCTTCACAGACATTTTCAACAGCTCACTTAGTCAGGCTGTTGTTCCCACATGCTTCAAAGCTACCACCATCATTCCAGTCCCGAAGAAGCCATCTCCATCCTGCTTCAATGACTACCGTCCTGTTGCACTTACTCCCATCCTCATGAAGTGCTTCTAACGGCTAGTCATGCACCACATCAAGTCTGCCCTCCCCCCCTCTCTGGACTCATTCCAGTTTGCATATCGGTCCAACCGGTCGACCGATGATGCCATCTCAACTACCCTCCACTCAGCACTCACACATCTAGAGAAAAAAAGACACATACGTCAGAATGCTGTTCATAGACTTCAGTTCAGCATTCAACACAATCATCCCTCAACAGCTCATTCACAAACTGGTCGAGCTGGGGCTCAACTCTTTGCTGTGCAACTGGCTGTTGGACTTTCTGACTGGAAGACCTCAGGCAGTACATGTCGGCAGCAACACATCCAGCACCATCACACTGAACACTGGGGCCCCCCAAGGATGTGTGCTGAGCCCCCTCCTCTTCACTCTGCTGACCCACGACTGCACACCGTCACACAACTCCAAACTCTTCATTAAGTTTGCGGATGACACGACTGTGGTGGGTCTCATTAGCAACAGAGATGAGACAAACTACAGGAGCGAGGTGAGCCGCCTGGCCGGGTGGTGCAGTGACAACAATCTCTCTCTGAACGACTTCAGGAGAGCGCACACTCAGCATGTTCCTCTGACCATCAACGGTGCGACTGTGGAGAGAGTGAGCAGCACCAAGTTCCTGGGTGTGCACATCACAGAGGACCTCTCCTGGACTGATAACACTGCAGCACTGGCCAAGAAATCACAGCAGCGTCT
The DNA here is from genome assembly GCF_018340385.1 of Cyprinus carpio. Taxonomy (NCBI): domain Eukaryota; kingdom Metazoa; phylum Chordata; class Actinopteri; order Cypriniformes; family Cyprinidae; genus Cyprinus; species Cyprinus carpio. The sequence continues at coordinate 34,282,567 of NC_056574.1, forward strand.
CTACTTCCTCCGCAAACTGAGGAGAGCCAGAGCCCCACCCCCCATCATGTACACCTTCTACAGAGGCACCATCGAGAGCATTCTGACTAGCTGCATCACTGTGTGGTATGGCGCCTGCAACGCGTCCTGCCGGAAGACTCTGCAACGCATAGTGAGAGCAGCTGAGAAGATCATTGGTGTCTCTCTCCCCTCCCTCCAGGACATTTATGGAACCCGTCTCACTCGCAAAGCCCTCTGCATTGCAGGTGATCCCACTCACCCGTCACACAGCTTCTTCAGTCTGCTGCCATCAGGAGGAGACTGCGGAGTCTCCAGGCCAGGACCAGCAGACTGAAGGACAGCTTCATCCATAAGAATATCAGGAAGCTGAAATTGCTCCCGAACTTGCCCCCCCGTCCCTCTTCTGCCCCAGGCACCACTGAACTATGATGCCCCCCCCCCCAGATCCCACATCTCCAGGTCCTTCCAACCCCCCCTCCCTCTATCATACGATGACATGCACCAGTCACTTTGTGCAGCACTGGTCTGCTCACTACCTCATTCAGCATAGAACTGACATCATTCTACTACCTCATCAGTCAGTTTAAATAAAATAACTGCTCTTGAGCCCATTGTCACTTTAATCAGACTGAATAAGCTTTTTTGCACTAAAAAACTTTTTATCTGCACTGTTTGTTCATTGGTTTGCACTCTATCTGCCATGTGCCTTGCGCTGCTTTTATTTAACCTTATTTTTATTTTATTTTTTTCTATTATGTCTTTTTTTTTTACATTCCCATATTGTATAGTTTTATCTTATATTTTATATTTGATCTAGATTTTTAGGCTCTACTGTTAGTGTTATCTGTATGCACCGGGGGTCTGAGAGTAACGCAATTTCGATTCTCTGTATGTATGTACTGTACATGTGGAAGAGTTGAGGCAAACTTCAACTTTAACATCAACCTAACATTTTTAAGATTTTTTTTTTTTTTTTTTTTTTTTTTTTTTTTTTTTTTTTTTTTCACTTTCACATTTTCAGAAATAAGCAGTAAGGCATGTTTTGGTTAGGTATGTTTTGAAACATGTCAGCTGGTTTGAGCTGGTTTAAGCTGGTCATGTGCTGGTAATAAAGCAACTAGCTCCTGCTCAGAACTAGCTTAAACCAGCTCATGACCAACTAAGGACCAGCTTAAACCAACTCAAACCAGCTGCCATGCTTCAAAACATTCCTAACCAGCATATGCTGTTTTTTTTTCAACAGAGAATGTATTTCTGGGGTGCAGAGTGTCTAATGCCTGATCTTGTCTGATGTAAGTTCAAAGCACATCAATGCACAGACACAGAATACTGATTTAGAGAAACATGAATGTGAGTAAATGGGAAATGTTCATTTGTTATGGAAATGTTTGTTTCAGTTGGTATTGTAAGCATCTGAAGTGACAGGATGAAACTATAAATGCAGGCTGTTAAATGAAGCGTGGAGTCTTTCCGCAGGTGTTTGTGAATTTATACGAGGTGTCATGTTGAACTAGAGTGCTGTTCGTGTAGGATGAAGAGAGCTCTTGGGTGGCCAGAGCTTCACGCTTTCTGCCCACAGCAGTTCAAAAATGGAAAAAAAACATCTCATAAACTCTCCCTCATGCTGGTTTAGGTGTTACATCTCACATCAGAACTGGATCTGAAGCTCAAACATCTTTCTGCAGGCTGAGTTTCCTGTGCATTCAAGAGAAGAGCCAATCCACAGTCAGTGTCAACACTGAGAGATGATCTAAGATCTAGTATTGAGTTGCAACACTGACCTCACACATACATACAGAAGAGAGTAAGCAGTTCTGCAAAGTGACACCCGATCAGACAAAACACACTGGGTCAGTGACGCGCTATGATGATATAATCATCTATTTCTCACCAGTTTGCTTCAGACTTTTACTCACTTTCCACTGGTAACCTTAAACTAATTCATTTCAACAAACAGGCCCATAGTTTTGTGGTTCACAACAGGTTTGATGTTCTGAGTGTTTATGAAATGACACACAATTAACTTTTATACGCCAAACAATAAATGAAGGTCACAAAATAACTCAACTGCAAAACTCAGCAACATATGAAGAACATTTAGGTCTAGCAATTTCAGGTTATACAAAAGATGATACTACTGAAGGTACTGGACAAAACTTTATATTAATAGTGTCACGAATCCTGTCCATGTACTTCTGTCCGCTTGCCACCAGAGGTCACCCTCCCATTATATTGACTCTCACACCACACAGACTGTTACACATCACCCTGGACTACATTTCCCATGCTCCATTGCACTAATCACAAGCTCACCTGAAACCAATCACACACAGCTGCTACCAATAACACACGCTAAATAAATCAGTCTCACACCACCATTCAACGCAAGTATTGAAAGTGCATATCTCTACTCTACTGATAAGTTACGAAGCCTGCTTCATCGTCTAGTCATTGTCATAGTCTTGCCTTGCCTGATTTCCCATGTTCGGATTCTTACTTGAGTATTCTGGATTACCCTTTTGTCTTGTTTTTTGGATTATGTTTGCACCTTGCCTGGACTATTGCTTGAGTTCCTCGGATTACCCCTCTTGTCAAGCCCTTTGGATTACATTCTCCATCGATTGACCCACGCCTGTTTAACGGATTACTCTTGTGTCTTGCCTGTGCCATATCTGTTTGCTGGTGTTTAACCCTGCCTGTTTCTGGTCGTGTCTTCTAATAAAGCTTTGCAAATGGATCCACACACTTTGCGTCTCGTTCGCCCCGCTACAGAATACTCGGACAAACAAGGATTCAGCAGCTTTTTCAATGGAAATGGACAATGGCTAGGTATGGACACTACAAGATTACTATTAACCCTTAGACAAGGCACACAATCACTGGAGAGCTATATTCAAGAGTTTTTAGCCATTGCACACTATTCAGATTTACCAGACATTATTTTCATGGAGTTTTTCTGTGATGGCATAAATCAACCTCTCAAGTCTAAGTTTAGACGTGAGGGTCCCCGTTCATCTCTGAGTTGTTTTTTGGGCTTTGCTTTGCTGTCCGTTGGCTTTTCTTTCACAGTTGGTGTCGTGGAGGAACTCGACATTGCATCCGCTCATGTAATGGCGGTCACGGAGCATACTCACAAAATGGCGGTGACAACAATGTACTGTAGTGATACTAGCTTTGTCCCTGATCCTAAACATGTCAGCTGATCATCTAGAGTATTGTCATGTCACAGCTGTTTGTCCAGAGTCCTGTCTCGTCGCAGCTGATTGTCCAGAGTCTTGTCAAGTCACAGTTGATCTTCCTGAGTTCAGTCATGTCACAGTTAATCTTCAAGAGTCAAGTCACATTTGATTTTCATGAGTCAAGTCAAGTCACAGCTGCTTGTCATGAGTCCAGTTACGTCTCAGCAGTTCGTGCAGAGTCACATCACATCACAGCTAATCTTCCAGAATCTCGTCACGTCTCAGCTGTTTGTCCAGAGTCACGTCACATCACAGCTGAGTCATGGCTACGGAGGCCACTTATGAACTCCTGCTCTGAACCAGCCAAGAAGGCCATTTCTGAACTCTCGTCCTGTCCTGTCACAGCTAAGGAGGTCACCTATGAACTCTCTGCCTGTTCTGTTCTGGCCAAGGAGGCCGTCTATGAACTCTCTTCCTGTCCTGTCACGGCTAGGGAGGCCATTTGTGAACTATCTGTCTGTCCACTAATTTTAAATAATATGTCTGAACTATCTATCTTTCCAGTTTCAGTCACTGATATGTCTACCAGTCTAGTTTCTGTTAAAACACCCAATTTTGAACTGTCTGCCCATCCAGTTTCAGTCAGTGAGCCAGCTTATGAACTGTCTGCCTCTCCAGTTTCTGTCAATAAGCCTGCTTATGAACTGTCTGTCCATTCAGCTGTCATCAGGGAAACTATTGATGAATTTTGTGTACCCTGCCTCGGCCCTTGGGGCCATAAAAGCTCCTGCTCTGTCTGTCTCGTGTGTCTCCGTGTTCCCTAGGTTCCAGTCCATGCCGTGATCTTCTGTCCCACTTCTGTAACACACACTATATAAATCAGTCTCACACCACCATTCAGCGCCGAGTATTGTAAGCGCATATCGCTACCCTAGGTGATAGCTACTTTACGGAGCCTGATTTAATTATCATAGTCTAGTCATTGTCATAGTCTTGCCTTGCCTGCTTTCCCGTGTTTGGAATCTTGCCTGAGTATTTTGGATTACCCTTTCGTCTTGTCTTTTGGATTATGTTTGCACCTTGCCTGGACTATTGCTTGTGTTCCTCGGATTACCCCTCTTGTCAAGCCCTTTGGATTACGTTTTCCATTAATCAACCCATGCCTGTTTAACGGATTACTCATGTGTCTTCCCAGTACCATATCTTTTTGCTGGTGTTCAGCCCTGCCTGTGTCTGACCATGTCTTCTAATAAAGATTTGCAAATGGATCCACACGCCTCACGTCTCGTTACAAATAGACAACACTCTCGATTAATGACTGCTTGGATTTTGCTTACTAGTCTCCTTTAGCATGGAGTATTCTAGAGTTTTCTGTAGTTTTATCATACTAGCAAAATTTCCCAGTGAACTATCTATCAAACTAACTGCAATTAACCATGCGATTATTTTGAAGAGGCTGCAGCAAATTGCATCCTGTAACACTCACCACCATCTTTTCTATTTTGGGATGCATTCTGCTCTCAGCAAACTGAACAATGAATAATTGAGAAGAGTCTTTCCATAGCAATGAACATCATAAAACCGCACACACTATCCTGAAGCAGAGCATTTTGAAGCTGGTCAGTTTTATCATGATCAAAACATTCCAAATTTACACAAAGTGGGTTAATGTCTTTATCACTGAATTGCATGTTTTTTTTTTTTTTTTATTCAGGAGTTACAGAACTCTGAGTAAATTGTACGATTGTATAGGCATTTTCCTTAACAAAGTTACTCTTTTAGAGGTGGGACTGTAGCTATAAGCACTTAGTAAAGTTTTGTGCTTACTGTATGTAAGTGCATAATGTAAAAGTGTTTAATTTAACTGAATGTTAGTGCAAAGTGTACTTAAAATCTTAAAAGTATTTTCCCATTATTTTTCTTATATTTTTTTAAAAAGAACGGTACATACCGATAATATTATTAAAATAAAAAGCCACTTACAGTAAGTGTACACTCCACTTAATAGAGCACACTTTCATGACTGTTTCTTAACACACTTAAGTACACTTTTAAAAACATCCATTTTGTAATAATGTCAAATTAAAAGCTTTACTTTAAAGTATACTTTAAATCATTATGTTTGAATAATCTTTTGTTGTAATTTAAAGTAGGCCTACACTTTTGATGTGTTGACTAACATACTAAAGCACATGTAAACTATCTGTTTATAATTTTAACTACAGAGTGTGATTTGATATTACATTTAAAGTTAATATATTTTAAATGTAGCATAGCCTACTAAATTGCAACCTTATATAAATGTGTAATTTAAATATATATTAGCCTAAAATATAGCTTACTTAAATACATAAAACCTATTTAAATAGCAAATAACAATTAAATAACAAATGTTCGCCTAAGTATAAAGCTACCTCGCTCTACCCTGCCCTATCTATTATGTTTAATATTCTAACATAAAGCTTGAAGCTCTTCAGTAGTTCAGAATCCGCGGTAAGTCTAAAGGACCTGTTTGAGGCATGCCAAAAACTTAAAACATCCGAATCCTCAGAGATATCAAACGTGTTTCCTATACAAACGATGCATGTGAAATCAGCATCGCGCCACTGCGAAACGATTCCAGAAACACGCGGCATGTACTGTATTTTCCTCCATGCCTTGCGCGCGCAATGCCATTTTTAGCACTGTACACATGAAGCAGAGAGTGTGTCCTACCGTAGCTCTCCTCATCCATCTCCAGCGAGCTGACACTGACGCAGGAACAGCTGAAGGTGTGTCTCAGAGCGGCTGCTCTCTTCTGCCCAACCCATGCAGTGTGTGGCCGGCGGAAGAGCCCCAGACTCGCCCCGCTCTCTCTCTCTCTCTCTCTCTCTCTCTCTCTCTCTCTCTCTCTCTCTCTCTCTCTTCTGCCGCATCTCTTCTGCTGCTCAGCCTCAGACCGACCGGCCTCCCCCTCAACACATAAAGATGCTTTCACTCAAAGGATGTGTGTTCGTCTGGTTTCTCTTTATTTGTTAAAACTGATAGTAATGCGAAACCTTGAATAAACTGTATTGCATTGTTTTGTTTTGTTTTTTCTTATTTCTCCTTCAATAAAGTCAATATTTTTCATTTTAGGTGAGCAAATCCTTGCGATGGAGTGACCTCTCGTTTCAAGTGAAGAATGAAAGTGAGAAGCCTTAAAGGGATAGTTCACCCAATAATGAAAGATTCTGTCATTAATTACTCACCCTCATGTCATTCCAAACCTGTAAGACCTTAGTTCATCTTCGGAACACAAATTAAGATATTTTTGATGAAATCCGTGAGCTTTCTGACCGTGCATAGACAGCAATGATGCTACAGTACCACGGTCAAGGCCCAGAAACCTAGCCTAGTAAGGACATTGGTAAAATAGTCCACGTGACATCAGTGTTCAGCCATAATTTTATGAAGCTACCAGAATACTTTTTGTGCGCAAAGAAAACAAAAATAACAACTTCATCCTCTCTTCTAACATGGATAGATAACATGGATCACAGGCCTTTATCTCTGATGTGTAAAATGGATCATCTGGATGATCACTGAGAGTTCAGTCTAGATTAAAAATCTACTATATTATATTGCATATTATGGGCTGTTACATTATGCAAAAGCAACAGGATTTTGGATTTGTTATTTACACTTTATTTTTATTTTATTATTATTATTATTTGCTCAATCTTGGCGATGCACACTTCAGCCAATAGATGGCGGAAAATTACCATATGTTGGTTTTCCAACAGCCATAAAACACCACCAGAAGAAAAAGTCCAAGAGTCCAGCACGACATCAGAGAATGTCTAATATGGCGAGAAGCTTCACTCACACTACACTTCCGGCTTCTGAACTGGTTGCAGTTCCACACTGATTCCATATGAGGTCTCTCACAGGACGAGTGCAGAATGAATGGAGGTCAATGGCTGTATACCCCTCAAAATCCACTTTTCTCAGGATATAATTTTTTGTCTAATAATTTGAATGTTGTATTCGAAAGGAGATGCAAAGAAATCACACATTCCCGGGTGTTGGATTTTTTAGAGTCACTTATTTGCTTTAAAAAGTATTTTAAAATGTCAATGACGTCATACGTTATAGTTCATTCAGCAGAATGCTAGCGTGTTATGGGCAACAACAACTCGACCTGTAAGAAATCGAAAGGACATAAGTACTCGTTCATTCAACTTTCGACCTATAACCCATGTTGAACTTGCAAAACCTACAATCAGATCTGAGATTTCTCAACAGCAATCGGGTGAAAGGGACAAATTTAGCCGTCTAGCCCCATAGACTCCAATTCATTTTGCACTCATGGCGATCGCCCCCAGTGGAACTCTGGTGGAACTGCAACCAAAATTCGGTACAATTGGATTTAATAGGGAGTGGGAAGGCCATACTAATACACACCCTAAAGACAACCTCAAGAATGACAACATACATATTAAACCGTGCTGTAAAAGGCGCACTTATAGTAAGTCTGCGAGCTGACATTCATCCCAATGCATGAATGAGATGACCGAGCAACTCCAGCTGAAGACAACTGAAATCTGTGTGACAAGATGTTTATTAAAGAGGAGAGGGAAGAAACGAGTTGCCCAGATGAGTGCACAACGAAACATGAAGATACTGATGAACAAAGAGGTTTGTGCCCATTTGATTTTTGGCTGTTCGGAGCCATGTTAACCTGAAATATATCTAATGATCTGGCCATTATATAATTTGCAGGTTCTAGTTTTTACATGATGTGTTTTGTCATCTGATATTACAGGAATTCCTCACTTCTATTTGATCATGTGACTGCTTTAATAATTAGGTGGATCTTTTTAAAAATTGTAAATAATTTACGCATACATGATCCGTACAGTAGTGGTCATCGTGCAGTGCATGTAAACTAATATTGCGCTGGTAAAACAGGGATTGTTTTCGTTTTCAATCTGTTATGTGATTATATGTGAAATACTATTCATATTCATATGTAGTATGTCATTGAACCTACATTATACCTGTACGAACAGTCTCCATGCATCAATCTGAGGTTAAACCTGTGGTTCTTAACCAGGGGACCTCAGCAAACATTCATGGGGACCTCAAGGCTTATATTTATTTACTATATCTAGCTATATTTTATTTACATATACAAAATAAAAAAATACAACAAATTATAAAATGTAAATGTCCGTCTTGAAAATAATTTCCTTGTTTGATTTTAGACCGGATAGAAGTCAAACAAGAAAGTGAAGAACTGAATGAAGTAGAGGTAGATTTCATAACTGCAGAAAGATCTTTCAGCGACTCACGCACTAAAAAGAAAAAGTCCCGCAAACGGCCTCCGCGGACCCTCACCTGCCCTCGCTGCGTAAAGACCTTCACACGTAAGGGAAACCTGTTGATTCACATCAGAATTCACAACGGAGAGAGTCCTTTCTCGTGTTTCCAGTGTGGAAAGGGTTTCACGCAGAAAGGAAACCTTAAGAGACACCTGAGAATCCACAGCGGAGAGAAGCCCTTCACCTGCCTTCAGTGTGGAAAGAGTTTCTCGGAGACGGGAAGCCTTAAGAGACACACACGGACTCACACGGGAGAAAAGCCCTTCACGTGCCATGAGTGTGGCAAGAGTTTCACACAGCCAGTGGGTCTGAAAACCCATCTGTGTCCTCACTCCGGAGTCAGATCGTTGAACTGTCATCAGTGTGGAACAAACTTTCCTTCAGCATCAGAGCTAAAAACACACCTGAGGATTCACGCGAATGTGAGCGGCAGAGGAGAGCAGCAGAGAGGCGCTGCGGTGAGATCTCACGTGTGCTTTGAGTGTGGGAAAGCCTTTTCCAAAACCTACCACCTGGAACGCCACCAGAGGATCCACACCGGAGAAAAACCCTACAGGTGCTCCCGGTGTGGAAAGAGTTTCAGTCAGTCAGAATCTCTGAAAGCACATGAGCGAGTTCATACGGGAGAGAAGCCGTTCCACTGCCTTTCCTGTGGGAGGAGCTTCAACCAGCTGGGTTCTCTGAAGACTCATCAGAAAAAGCATTGCCCAGAGTTATTCATTCAGACGGTGATTATTTCTGACGTGATGTCATTTCAGCATTAACAGACAGTAATCCACCGTTTAATTCCCATCTGAAATGTTTTTTTTTTTCTACATATACTGAACATATACAGGGACTGATAAAAGAACATTTAACAAAAATGATGCACACTGTTCAGATGAGCCATTATAATGGCAGCTACAGGCGTGTTTTTATTATTTATTTATTTTTTTTACTTCTTATGTTTACAGTATATAGCTCAATAATTTCCAGGGAGTTGATTAATAATAAATAATCGTGATAATTCACATCCAAAATAAAAGTTTTTGTTTATATAATATATGTGTGTGTGCTATGTATATTTATAAATACACAAACATTCATGTATATGTTTGAAAAATACTTATATATAACAAATATATAAACATATAACATAAAAATATATAAACAAAACATGTTTTTCTTAAATATTTACATGCATGTGAGTGTATTTATATATACATAATAAATATACATACACAGTACACAAATATAAACATGACTATAAACCAAAATATACATATAAACTAGTGCTGTCAAACGATTAATCGTGATTAATCACATCCAAAATATGTCTATATATTGTCTATATAAATACATATACAGTATATTGAAAATATTTACATGTATTTGCACGTACATATTTATATTCATGTAATTTATATTAAATATAAATATATATAAACAACATTTCTCTTAAATATATACGTGCATGTGTGTGTATTTATATATAGGCTATACATAATATATACACACAGTACACACATATATGTCAACAAAAACTTTTATTTTGGATGCGATTAATCGTCTGACAGCACTAAAATTTATAAACCGAAATATTACTTCTATTTTGGATGCGATTAATCACAATTAATCGTTTAACAGCACTATTTTATATAAAATATCAGTTAAATATAAACGTGTTTTATATTTATATACATATTATATGGAATAAGACAGTGTGACTGAGTACATGAGATACAGAACGTCTAACTTTGACAGAACGCAGTCAACTTCAGTCAGGTCTTTGCCATATTCACAGAGGAGTTGTACAAATTTCCCTTCACGGACCGTTTGTCTGGCTTACTACATCACTGTAGTGATGAATCAGCTGTCATTCTTTGTAAAGGGACAGCAGGAACTAGATGTATAAGGTGAGTTTATAACAACTTTAGATCGCCGTGTTTTATTGCTGTGAAATGCCACAACTTTTCTAGATGCTTTTCTTTTATGGTTGTGAGTAATAATTGTGACAAGTTATATTAGCAATAAGTCGTTTATCGCACCAGTCATTTCAATTTTTTCAGTTTAATTTATTGAACGGTATGGAGACCTAAAAAGATTTTTTTTTTTCACAGAAATCACTAAGTGACTACTCTATGAGGGGACAGATTATAATATGGTGTTTAGAGAATAACCTGTAAAAAATACAGTAAAAATACTTGTAATGAAATAAGGTAGTGATAATAGTGTACAGTGTGCTGAATGTACGTGAAATTACCAGAAATAAATGCAGAAAAACCTTGTCCTGGATGTTTTAATAAGCAGAGATAATAATGGATAATTTCATGATTTACTAATTGCAGCATAGCTGAAATATATACCATTTCATATGTTCTCCTGAAATTGCACCGTCTTGCATGTGTATATACAGTGTTCTAAGTACGGTTTTATGTATGTATGTATGTATATTATATATATATATATATATATATATATATATATATATATATATATATATGTTGTGAGTGACTAGAGGGGCATTCAGATTCATTTACACAGACAGATGTAGTTGAAATAGAGCACAAATGCATTTACAATGCAAAATTATAACAGCATAAATAATGTTGTGAGCTTGCGGTTTAAAAGGTTTTTTTTTTTAATGCAAAGACAAGTTACTATGAAAGTAAACCACCAGTAGGTGGCAGCAAGTGACTGTCTTAATTAATGAGTCGGCGATGCATGCCTTCAAACGATTCATTCAGATGGCTGATTCATTCAAGAACAAATCAATCACCCTCATTTATGAATGCACCACTGAATCACTGACTCAAATGATTCAAAATTCAAAAACGCGAATCATTCAGTAACGAAACACAGATGTGTCTTGCTCAGAGAGGCGCGACTGTTCTGCTGTGATCTTTGTTCAGAACTGTTTTCATTAACCAAATTGAGCAAAAACAGTCAACGTTGACAGTATATCCTTTCAATAAATTCAAACTGAAATTTTTGAACTAAAATGTATTTTAACTATGCCAAATTTGCAGTCATGGTTTTCAGGGAAAACTTCGCTCTCTTGGTCGTGTCAAAAACTATAACAGTATTGTTGCATGAATAATAAATGACTGATAAGATTATCCACCCTTAACTGTAGTAAAGTATTAACAAATTTTGATGCAATAAATAGGGTATGATTTAAAAATGATCAATGACCTCACTAATTTAAAGCCTGGCTACGACCATGGGTGGTACTATCATGGTTTGGGACTGTTTTGCTGCATCTGGTCCAGGACGGCTTGCCATTGATGGTACAATGAATTCTGAATTATACCAGCAAATTCTGAAGGAAAATGTGAGGACATCTGTTCAAGAACTGAATCTCAAGAGAAAGTGGGTCATGCAGCAAGACAACGACCCCAAGCACACAAGTCATTCTACCAAAGAATGGCTGAAGAACAAAGTTAATGTTTTGGAATGACTGAGTCAAAGTCAGGACCTTAATCCAACTGAAATGTTGGGGAAGGACCCGAAGCAAACTGTTCATAGAAGAAAACCCACCAACGTCACAGAGTTGAAGTGGTTCTGCACTGAAGAATGGGCTAAAATTCCCCACAAGCCATTGCACTGGACTGAACAGCAGTCACAAGAAACGTTTAGCGGCAGTTATGCTTCAAAAGGGTGTCACAGCAGATACTGACAGCAAAGGTTCACATACTTTTGCCACTCACAGATATGTAACACTCGATCATTTTTCTCAATAAATAAATGACAAAATATAAGGTTGTTTGATCTCTTTGTCTACTTCTAGGACTTGTGAAAATCTAATGATGTTTGGGTTATATTTATGCAGAAATATAGAAAATTCACAAACTTTCAAGCAGCAAACACCTTGTAATATATATATTGGGTCAGACTGATGGCTCATGGTCCACCTCCATGTCCTGAAAAGGACATATACTGTATGTCCAGGTCATACAGCATTCTGACCCATAATTACGATTTTTTTTTTTTTTTGCAAGACAACAAAGCCTATTATATTACGCAAGCCTTTAAATCAGGAATTTACACTTAATACAATCGTTTGTTTTTTTTTGTTGTTGTTGTTGTTTTTTTTTTTTTTTTTTTTTACAGAAATTAATGTTTTTATTCAGGAAAGATGCATTAAATTCATTAATAATGACAGTAATCTTTTGCTATAACAAATGTGCTTCAGAAACACAGTTAAAGCAGTCAGAAAAGCATTAAAGTTAAGAAGTCAAGGGTCAAGAGCCCAACTAAAGCAAGCGTTCATCTCCATTATGGTGACTTCAAACTTTATTATTTTCAATAAAACAGCACTAAGGCTTACATAAATATACATGAGGGCTATATATATATATATATATATATATATATATATATATATATATATATATATATATATATATATATATATATATGTCCGCTTTATGGCGGAGCGCAGACTTATAAGTGCATTAGATAGAGTGTCAATGGTCCAAATGAGAGATAGGTGGCAGTAATGCACTTATAAGGTCTGCAAAATACCACAAACACACAAGAAAAAGATTAAGCAGGCTGCTGTGAAGCGAGTTCACAAGAGTTTTAACAGTTCAGACATTGCGTGAATCAGAGGTAAAAAAAAAAACCTATATAAATACTGTTCAGTTTCTTGCACAGACCGATCATTTTGTGTTTTTTATCGTCACGAGCAGCAGGGTTTAATTTGGATTTTTCTGTGCATGTTTTTTTTTCTCTCATAGATTCTGTGACCATTGACAAGCATTGTACAGCTAAAAGACTGCAACGACTGAAGTTAAAAATCATAATTTGTGTTACTGAAGAAACAAAGTCACTTACATCTTGGATGCCCTGGGGGCAAGCAGATAAACATCAAATTTTCATTTTTGGGTGAACTATCCCTTTAAATTTCGGGAAGACCATTAAAGCATTTAGATCACAGACTGTAGTCCTGCTGGAGAAAATAATTGTCATGGGACTTTGTTTTGCTTTCTTTAATCCATTGCTGTTGAACATTGTTTAAAGTTGTACTGCTTTTGTGTACAATCATTATATCTATTTATTACATTTGAAACACAAGGTGTTTTTTTAGGAATTGGACTTGCTTCTTCAAGCCACAAAGTTTGATGTTTTATGCTTTTCAGACACTTTATTTCTTTATTTATTTCTGCTTGTTTATGAACATTTCAGATGATTGATGTGAAATAAAATGTGAAAATGTTAAAGTGGGTGACAAAGGGCATTATTTTGAAGACAATGAGCACATTATGCCCATATTGTTGCAGTAGTCTACTCTAAAGCAAAAAATAATAATCATATTCTCCAAACAAGATGATTTTTCTATGTTGTTAAATTATAAGTGTAATTCCTAAGTTTTTTTCTTCTTCTTACATTATAAAAAATGGATTACAAAAAAATACACATACATAAAAAAGTGTAGTCTGTTAGAATACATAGACGTGTCACAGGGTGAGCCTGCGACTATGCATGGACTACACACACATACACCTGTGTCATGTATTGTAGTCTGTTAGCCGACATAGATTCATGTAGGCATGGACCTGTGTAACATTCGATGTCACTGTGTGTTCTAAATTGGCTGTATGATGTCCTGTATGTAGTTTTTACCTGAGTTATGTGAGAACTAGTAACCATAACATGAGTGCCTATGATGATAGCATAATATAATTGTCTTTTCGCATATATAGAAATAAATCACCACTACAAGTATTTGATTCACATAATTTATTGAATACAGTGTAAGAGAGATGCAGATTATGCTTACCACAGTTCATTTGTCCATGTTATTTCCAAGAGTCATTTGCCAAACCTGTTCAGTTAGACATCCGGTCTATTTATAGGTCTCTGTGTCCGCCATCTTGTTCCTGTGAGTGATGTCACCGGAGAGTCCATTCTCATAGCTGTAAGGGAGGAAGGTTTTTCAAGTTATTTGTTTTCTTTGAATATGTATGTTATGTATACTTGTGTATGACTTCTAGTATGTATGTTTATTTGTATTTTATTATCTTTGTGATGTTTTTGTTATTTTCAGTATGTATTCGTATGATGTAGGTGAAACATGTTACCTTTCGTATGGTATGTTCTGGAGTAGGAGGAGTCGGGCCTATAAAATGGCTCCAGAACGTTAGCAGGATAGTTCAGAGATAGGAGGCGAGGAGAGAGTCTCTGGGGAAGTGCTGCTTATGTAGGGGCAGTTGCACATACAGGTCAGGTTGTGTTTATTGATATAGATTGCTTTGACCTTATGTTTGGTGCAGTTTATATTCTGTTGTATCTAAGGGTTTTTTTTTTGTTGTTTTGTTTTTCTTCCCACCACTATTGAGTGACTGTCGCTGTGCACCGTAATAAAAAGCACTGTTAACCATGACCAACTGTTTCCTCTGTCAATCGGAGCCTCCAACCGCTCGAGTCATTCATAACAGTTGGTGTCAGAAGTGAAGCTTCGTAACAGTTGGGGGCCAGCAGTAAAGTAAAACGTAACAGTTGTTGTCTAACAGTGGTTAAGGGGCAGTGACTCAAAAATGCCACCGAAGACCAGGGGTCAGGTGACTACAGATGTGGAAACGGAAGGAGATCAGGGTGCAGTGGGTGGCGTTTCAGAAGAAGGTGTTCAATCTGCTGAGGTCCCAACTACCACAGGTGATGCAGCTGTGACAGCCCTGGCGGGGATGTTTCAGGCCTTCCTGCAATACCAGAAGGAGAGGGACGAGAGGCAAGAGAGGGAGTCAGTACGACGGGAGCAGCAATACAAGGTCCTCAATCATCAGGTCACACAGATGCAGATGGACGGGGAGCGTGCCAGGCATAAAGTTACCTGTTTAGATCAGCCAGGTATGCGAATGCTGAATCATGTGCCTCTGTTGCCAAAACTACAAGACAGTGATGATGTGGAACATTTTCTGACTACGTTCGAGAGACTGGCAGAGGTGTACAGGTGGCCAAAAGAGGACTGGGCGGTTCATCTGATTCCCTTGCTCACTGGAAAAGCGAGAAGTGCTTTTGTCGCCATGGCGCCTGCTTTTACCTCTGACTATGACAAGGTTAAAGAGGTGATTCTTAAGAAATATGAGATTAATCCAGAAACGTATAGACTGAGGTTTCGTTCATTGAATACCGCCGAGGATGAGTCTCCAACAGAGTTGTACGTTCGCTTAAAAGACTTATTTTCAAAGTGGGTCCAGTTGGATGTGAGGAGCAAAACAGAGAGATGATGGAAACCTTGGTGTTGGAGCAGTATATGAGAGTGCTGTATCCGGAGGTGAGGACCTGGGTGAAGGAGAGAAATCCCAGTACTGCAGGAGAAGCAGCTGACCTGGTAGAGTCCTATATAGCAGCACGGAAGGGATCTTCTGGGACCTTTCGGTATTCTGGTGTCTTTCCGGAGGCGAGAGGTAAGTCTGTGGGGTCAGGGGGTAGTTTGTTCTCTCAAAGTCAAGCCCAGAGTGTTAAAGTCACTGACTCGAGGCCTTCACTACCAGTAGTCACACGCCAGATATTGCCTAGAGGCGATATAGTATGTTATAATTGTGGAGAGGTAGGGCATACTAGCCCACATTGCACTTTGAGAAAACCCAAATCTGCCAGTTTGTGTTATGTGCCCCAATCTAGCCCTAAGCTAGTGGTGAAGCCGGATAAGGAGCCCACTATTTCAGTGTTGTTGAATGGTAAACCGCTGATGGCGTTGGTAGACACAGGGTGTACACGTACATTAGTACAGTCACAATATATAGCCAAAGAGTCATGGACTGGGGAAACTGTTACGGTTTGTTGTGTACATGGAGATAAGTCAGAATTGCCTACCGCTGAGGTGTATTTGGAGGTTAACAAGCAGTCATTTTTGATGAACGTAGGGGTTACCACAGATCTGCCCTATCCTGTGTTGCTAGGGACTGATATGCCCATATTAGCAGACTTAGTGCAGGAGACAGCGTGGTGTGGGATAGTTACGCGAGCACAGGCTCAAAAGGTTACTGACATAGCACGAATTGAAGATTCTGTAGATAGCACCCTTCAGGAGATGCCATTTTTTCGAGAGGGAAGGCTGAATGAAGAAGGGTTGTCAGAGGAAGATAGATTGGACCGACGCAGGAAAAGAGTTGCAGATTTGATGGATAGCTCAGAACGGACAAAGTTTGAGTGTGAAGAACCGGAGATTGATGAGTCAGACTTTGTCATACCCAGTGAACTGGGACAGCTTCAGAAAGAGGATGTTACCTTGGCGAAATGTTTTGGGAAAGTTAGCGAAGATGCAACTGTGAGTTCATTGTATGGTGAGACGTTCAGGTTGAAACAGGGTCTTCTTTATAGACAGAGTGAAGAGGAAGGTTTGCAGTTAGTGGTACCCAAAGCTCAGCGCAGAAAGGTGTTAGAGCTCAGCCATTCAATTCCCTGGTCGGGTCACATGGGATTTATGAAGACATTAATGAGGGTTTCCAAACTGTTTTATTGGCCCGGTATGTATACTGAAGTGAAAGAGTATTGCAAGACTTGTCCTGAGTGTCAGTTAGCAGTTGGTAGGACACCTGCAAAGGCACCTCTTATTCCAATACCTGTAGTGGATACACCTTTTGAGAGGATAGGGGTTGACATTGTGGGACCTGTGGAGAGAAGTCAGAAAGGGAACCGGTTTATTCTGGTAGTTTGTGATTATGCAACCAGATATCCCGAGGCCTACCCTTTGAGAGACGTTACTGCGAAACAGATTGCGGCTGCATTGTTAAACTTCTTCTCACACGTAGGCATCCCTAAAGAAGTTTTGACTGACCAAGGCCCCAATTTTATGAGTCGCACCCTAAAACAGGTCTATCAGTTATTGGGCATTAAGAGAGTTCGTACTACTCCGTATCACCCCCAGACTGATGGTCTGGTAGAAACATTTAATCAGACCTTAAAAGGCATGTTGAAGAAGTTTGTGTCTGAAAATGGAAAAGACTGGGACAAATGGCTGCCTTACCTTTTGTTTGCTTACCGTGAGGTTCCCCAAGCATCCACCGGGTATTTCTCCTTTTGAATTACTGTTTGCTCACCAGATCCGAGGTCCATTGGACGTTTTGAGAGACAGTTGGGAAGCCAGTGATAAGCCTACCAAGCAGAACATTCTTTCGTACATCCTCAAAATGAGAGAGAAGTTACAACTATCATCCACCCGGGCACGAGAGAGCGTGCAGGAGTCACAAGTAAAGCAGAAGATGTGGTATGACCAGAAGGCCAGGTCTCGAACTTTCCAGGTAGGAGAGCAAGTTTTATTGTTACTTCCAACGTCAGAGAACAAACTGTTGGCCAAATGGCAGGGTCCGTACCAAGTGAGGAAGAAAGTTGGTCCGGTAACATATGAAATTTAAACTCAACACAAAAAAAAACAATACCAGACTTTTCACGTCAATATGTTGAAGAAGTGGCACAGTCCGTCTGCACAGCCGGAACCAGCAAGAGTGGAGGTGAAGGAGTTCTTGGTGAGGGCAGTACAGGAAGAGGACGAAGTGGAGGAGCAGTTCTTGCCTGTGCGTGAAAGTGAGGACCCTTTAAATCTTCAGCACTTGACCATGGAACAAAGAAATCAGCTGCAAAGTTGTATACCTGAGCAGCTGTTCCAGGACATACCTGGGAAGACAGACCTGGTACAGCATCATATTTATTTGAAGGAGGTGAAACCGATTCGACAACCAGCATACAGAGTTCCAGAAAGGCTGTTGCCCACCATGAAGCAAGAGCTGGAAATGATGCAGAAACTGGAGGTGATAGAACCGTCAGCCAGTGAGTGGAATAATCCCATTGTGCTGGTTCCTAAGAAAGATGGGTCCCTAAGATTTTGTTTGGATTTCAGAAAACTCAATTCGGTGAGCAAGTTTGATCCTTACCCTATGCCCAGAGTAGATGATTTAATTGAAAAGCTTGGCAGCGCACGGTATCTCACAACTCTTGATCTGTGCAAAGGCTATTGGCAAGTGCCCTTAAGTCCAGACAGTAAAGAGTTTACAGCATTCAAGACTCCGTTTGGGCACTATCAATTCCGCGTGCTTCCTTTCGGACTGCATGGGGCTCCGGCGACTTTTCAGAGGATGATCGATCAGATCCTTAGGGGAACTGAGGGGTACGCGGCAGCATATTTGGATGATATTATCATCTACAGTAGGACATGGCAGGGTCATCTAATACATCTCAAGGAAGTGTTAACTCTAATAAAGAATGCTGGTCTTACTATTCGCTCAGACAAGTGCACGATAGCTAAGGCAGAGACCTGCTATCTTGGTCATGTGCTGGGGCATGGAGTCATACGCCCTCAGGTTGGGAAGGTTGAGGCAATTAAACAGGCGGAGCGGCCTGTAACCAAGAAGCAGGTGAGGTCTTTCCTTGGCCTGGTGGGGTGGTATAGACGCTTTATCCCGAATTTTTCTGAGAAAGCCGTAGCCCTTACTGAGCTCACGAAGAAGAACAAACCCAACAAGCTTAACTGGACTGCAGACTGTGAGCGTGCTTTTATGGACTTGAAGGATGCATTGTGCGAGAAGTCAGTGTTGCAGAGTCCAGAATTTGACCAAGTTTTTACAGTGCAGACTGATGCTTCACAAGTTGGCCTTGGGGCGGTACTTTTGCAGGGAGAGCAGGGACACTTGAGACCCATTGCTTTTGTCAGCAGGAAACTCCTTCCGCGAGAGACCCGGTATTCAACCGTAGAGAAGGAATGCCTGGCTGTCAAATGGGCCTTAGACTCATTCAGGTACTACCTCATGGGTAGGAGGTTTAAATTAGAGACTGATCATCGGGCACTGGTTTGGCTTGGCCGAATGAAAGACACGAATGCCCGTATAACACGATGGTTCCTGGCTTTACAGCCATTCGACTTTGAGGTTGTGTATCGGACTGTCACAGAAAAATCCACCGAATATTCACTCACCACAAAAACACACACCTTTTCCATGTAATGTAGACTAATTGTCACAGGGTGAGCCTGCGACTATGCATGGACTACACACACATACACCTGTGTCATGTATTGTAGTCTGTTAGCCGACATAGATTCATGTAGGCATGGACCTGTGTAACATTCGATGTCACTGTGTGTTGTAAATTGGCTGTATGATGTCCTGTATGTAGTTTTACCTGAGTTATGTGAGAACTAGTAACCATAACATGAGTGCCTATGATGATAGCATAATAGAATTGTCTTTTCGCATATATAGAAATAAATCACCACTACAAGTATTTGATTCACATAATTTATTGAATACAGTGTAAGACAGATGCAGATTGTGCTTACCACAGTTCATTTGTCCATGTTATTTCCAAGAGTCATTTGCCAAACCTGTTCAGTTAGACATCCGGTCTATTTATAGGTCTTTGTGTCCGCCATCTTGTTCCTGTGAGTGATGTCACCGGAGAGTCCATTCTCATAGCGGTAAGGGAGGAAGGTTTCTCAAGTTATTTGTTTCCTTTGAATATGTATGTTATGTATACTTGTATATGACTTCTAGTATGTATGTTTATTTGTATTTTATTATTTTTGTGATGGTTTTTGTTATTTTCAGTATGTATTCGTATGATGTAGGTGAAACATGTTACCTTTCATATGGTATGTTCTGGAGTAGGAGGAGTCGGGCCTATAAAATGGCTCCAGAACATTAGCAGGATAGTTCAGAGATAGGAGGCGAGGAGAGAGTCTCTGGGGCAGTGCTGCTTATGTAGGGCCGTTGCACATACAGGTCAGGTTGTGTTTATTGATATAGATTGCTTTGACCTTATGTTTGGTACAGTTTATATTCTGTTGTATCTAAGGGTTTTTTTTGTTGTTTTGTTTTCTTCCCACCACTATTGAGTGACTGTCGCTGTGCACCGTAATAAAAAGCACTGTTAACCATGACCAACTGTTCCTCTGTCAATCGGAGCCTCCAACCAGAATTGTCAAAGTGGTTCAGAGATCTGAGAGCTCAGGGCATGCTGATGTGCGCAAGAAGAGTTGTTTTAAATAATCATTTAATACATGAAGATTCGACAAGTTGTGCTCTTTGCTAAGGCACTTATAACTAATATTGTTGTTCATAACACAATAGAGCGAAAAATTATTGCATCTTAAAAATTCTGAAATATTTTTGGGATAAAGGGCTTTCAAACATCATATTGGACTGTGGGCAGCCTTATGAATTATGTGTTTACTGTTACAGGAATATTGTGTTGCTTTTTGCTGACTTTAGGTTTGTTGTTGTTTTCTTATTGATGGTTATTTGTGTTGTGATGTTAAACACTCATCTTTTTACATTTGCCGATTGTCTCACCTTTCTTGAGGTTTGTGTGTCAAGTGCTGAAGTCATTGAATTGAGGCATTATTGCCAATACAAAGTAGTATTACTTAAAACAATTTTGAGAAGTTAACAATATAAATATATTAAATATATTAGGTTAAATTTGTATGAACAGGTATTTTTTTTATTTTTTTTTTTACTGCCTTGGCAACCAGCTACAGCACCAGAGCAGTGCTTTAATGTGTGGTCACGTTTACAATTGTTTGGCAGATTTCCATAGCCATCTCAATAGGAAGTAGTGTGATCTGGAATTGAAGATAGTTTGTCAGATGACTGGAGGATATAGTGTTTTGTTCCAGTAGCCAATTTTTCAACTGATTTCCAGTCGTAAGATTAATTTATATAATTATTAATAGTTTCAAGATGCTGTCTCTATTTTTTTTTTTAATGTAAATCTTTTTTTTTTTTCTACTGAACATGTTCTATATATTGAGCTCTGAAGTAATAAACATACAGTCATATACATTTATGGGATGAAAAGGTGAATGCTCTTATTTCGGTTAGCTTTGTGTGAGAGGAAATGTGCAGAAGAAGTAATAATAAATTTTAAGGTTGTAATTTGGCATGGTAGTGCTTACAGTACATGCAAATGGCATCTGAACACTTCAAGATTTTGACACATTAGTGTGTCAGTGCTGCTTTACTTTCTCATCCATAGCGATGTGGACATACTTTAGTAAATATTTAGACACAACTATCATTGCTAAAAGCATATAAATAATTGTAGGCCAAGCAGTTAGCTATGTGATTGACAACAAAACAAAATTTTAGTCTAGTATTTTAGACTAGAGCTTAATAGTAAGTCCAAACGAAACCACAGCAAAAAGAAAATAGAAAAAAGGAGGGTGTATGTGTCTCAAAATACTTGTCGGGACTTTCATATAGTCATCACATCCTCCCTCTCTTCATCATTTGACTAACGGGGGATTAGTATAATTAGTTCAGATTTGTGTTAAGCATTCATAATTAGCTCGAGAACACATTCTTAATTTGCCCGTGAAACAAATGTGTCATGGCTGTCGAAATCAGCGACATCTAGTCAGACGAGTTTCAGCCTTTGAAGTTGTCGTTGGTGGCCTCAGCGTAGCTGATCAAACTGGAAATAATATACTGTATAATATTCCACAACAGGCATGAGTGTGTGTGTCAAGTACTAGGAACCATGGACCATATGTGTCATAGTTGTGTTAAAGATGATGCAATTTTTCCATCATATGTACAGTATAAAAGAGTATTTAATGCTTCTCTGCATGCCTGTGAATGTGCTAATGGAGACCCAGGCAACATGGAAAGACTGAAGCATAGACTGTCGTGCGCGTTTAATATATTATTAAATATATATATATATATATATATATATATATATATATATATATATATATATATATATATATATATATATATATATATATATATATATATATGTTTATTTATTTATTTTGCATAAAAAAAAAAGATGCTACAGATGTTATTATTTTGGTTGATTCTGATACTGGTTGCTGGTCTTAAACAAACATATCTGTAAGCATTTGAAATCAGAGGCAGAACTGCATCTTACTCACGATCCAAACAAAGATGCTACATACGTTGCCTGAGGAATGTGTTTATTTGAATTAGATTGTATAGTCTGACTTTAGCCTTTTTTTGCTGCATAAAACACATATGACACAAACGTGGTGTTTTTTTTTTTTTTGTTTGTTTTTTGGCTACATAAACATCTGCATGAAACAAAAACAGCAGAAGGTCTGAATGAGATGCAGATTCACTCTCATGTTGCACTAGCAGTTGTTTTTGGTTTGAATTAGGCCTAGATTGTACAATTTCAGGATTTAAAACAAAAACAGAATGGTCTGACTTTAGCCTTTTTTTTTTTTTGCTGCATAAAACACATATGGCATAAAACATGGCATGAAACAAAAACAGCAGGTCTGAATGAGACGCAGATTCACTCTCTGACAGCAGGTGGCGCTTATGAACCAGCCGCAATAGAGCGTTTCCTTGGTTACTGCTGGAAACAAAGCAGAGCTGCGCTTTATACGAAGAGGAGAAAATGCCATTACTGCCATCGAAACATTTCTCACGATAGTTCCTTTCAGTGATGTATTAATATAACCCCATGCTCCCAATTCAATATTTTCTTCATATATTTCGACCATCGTGAACACAGTGAGCTGTAGTTGTTCTGTGCCTGCTACAGTATTTTCTCCTCTTTGCGTTCGTCTTCAGCGTCTCTGACCTCTGTTCACTGTCCTAGTAGCTCCCGAAAATAAGTAAAAAAATAAATAAAATACAGTTCAAATTGAGAAATGTAATGCATTTTTTGTACTTATTTTTACTGTTATTTTCGGGATCTACAGTGAGATCAGATCCCAGCCGATTGGGATCGACGGGTTGGCGACCACTGCGCTATAGGGACAGATGTTTTATTTAATCAACACTGCCATCTGCTGGTCAGTAAAGAAATAAAATACGAGAAAAGCCTGACCTCTAGTGGCGGATTTAGAAAACTCATATCACATTTTATATAATTTTTTTTTTAGATTTGTATATGACGATGCATTGATTATAAAATCTGTTAATAAAACAAAATAAAGCCAAAAAAACCCAAAATTACTTAATATTATTCATGATTTGGAATGAGTCTCCATTGAAAAAACCTCCACTGTCAAAAATCAGTAACAAAGCAGGAAAAGCAGAATCTTTTAAGTTTTCTTAGAAGATCTCCAGGACATGAGTGTGTGGTTCTTTGTAACACGAAAAGCTGTTTTATTATCATCATTATAAATGATTGCATAAGTATTCACATCTGCTGTTTAAAGTGTAACCCAGATTTTGTTAGAGAACATACCTGAACCACAAGCTTCTTGAAAAACGTAGAGCAAATCGTAGAAGTTCAAGAGGAGGTGAATACCTTCAATACACACTCCTTCACTGTCACCTTGTAGGTTCTTTTTCTATGCACAGTGTGTGTTCGTGGTCTTCTAATAGCCACAGCATCATGATCAAATAATATAACACATTATATATTGAATTCATAGCAACATATAGAAGATAATATAAAGCGCATATGCAAAGCAGCTCTCATGCATGGTTACTTGTGTGTGTGTGTGTGTGTGTGTGTGTGTGTGAGGGAGGGGGTTGATCTGTGCAGGTGTGCAGAGTACTTGGGTTTCTCCCCTTTAGCTATATACAGAGATTCAGAAAGGATGAGGAACTGAAACACACGCCCAGCACCTGCTTCTCTTTTTTTGCTCTCTCTCTCTCTGTGTAAGCTACTTTTTTTTATAAAAGACTTTTGTATCTGAATGCTCTCAGATCTTCTCTGATCATCTACACAAGGTAAAGCCATGATGATCCTGAACGCTGTGTCGGTCACTGGACTCCTGCTCTCCCTGACCGGTAAGACTATCACTATCAAACAACGCTAGTATTAACTTACAAATTATAAATTGACTTGAGGAGTAAACCACTTGTGGGCATTCGGCCAGAGCAGAGTAATCAACGACGCAAGGATGAGATGAAGTAGAGCTCCTGTTATGTTTTTGTTAGTATGCAAGTCCAAATTAGTGCATTTATTTAACGTTCATATCCCTCTTGTATCTTTCAGGTTTAGCGGCGTATAATTTGAGTCAGGAGAAGACCAATTCTGAGCACAAACTACAAAATTTCATGGTACCAACAAAAACCAGGTGCTGCTCCTCAGACATTTCATGGTACCAACAAAAAGCAGATGCTGCTCCTCAGTTTCTGCTTCGTAATGACATAAGAGCGAGTGATTTACCCGACAGGTTCACTTACACTGACTCGGGCAATCAGGATTATCTGACCATCGATGGAGTGAGAGCTGAAGATGAAGCAGTTTATTTCTGTGCTTGTTTTGACAGTACAGGAGAGCCACAGTGCTCCAATCCAACAGAGCCGTCGTACAAAAACCTCCTGCATCACCTCCTCTGAAGCGTGTGCTCAGAAACCTCCATGACTGTGAAGTAAGTGGAATGCTACACATTACTCTTTAATTAAAGTTTTGTTGAACATGGCACAAAGTTGAAAATCATGTGTATGATTCATTAATTTGATTCATGATTCATTAATTTTCACACTAATCATTTCTCACACTGGACTTTACAGGATTCATTACTTCACACTGATCAGAGATAATGAATACAGGCTTTATAGAAAGTGTTAGAAAAGCCTTGGCAATGGGCTCTGTACTAAATCCACTAAACTTTCTGCTCTTTTGTCCATGTTCAGGAGTGGTGAAGTGTTCAGATTACAGTGCTGAGGTTTTTGTACTGAGCTCGAACACCGTGAGCCTATGTGTTCGCTCAAGGCACCAACCTTGGTAAGCAAACATTTGTTTTATTGATTTAATCCTTGTTTCAATGTTTAGGTCAACATGGGTGAATAAGTACATTATTGACAGAAGGTTTTTTTTATATAATTTTACAGCTGGCAAAAATGTACAATTCTAATTATTTTTAATAATAATAATAATAATATATTCATTTTCAAAGTCAAAAACCTACACTCCAATATTTACAATCCCATGTTTTACTAGTTTTATTTTTTTTTAAAACAAAAAAAGCCTTCATGGCATTTTAAACACTATTGATAATATACATTTTAATATATGTAATTATTTATTATTATTAAATATAAAAATGAATGAATTAATATATTAAATAAAAAATGAAGTCTGTGCCCTTTTGCAAATCTGTTGAATGGAGCTAAATATAAAAAAAATTACATGACAAAAAAAAGCAAACCGAATGATTAGAAACAATAAATGACATTTTGTAAAATAACGAGCAAGTAAATAATTAAGCACTGCAATACATTGTAAGTAATAATTAGACATACTAATTAATAGAGAAATTAATAAGTCTTGAAACCTCTCCAGATCCACTGAATATACTTTTTAATCCAATTTTGATCCTAATTGATTTTATCCTTAACAGACTTAAGCCTTAGTAGACTGTTTAATACTGAGTAAACTTACAAGTGAGTGAAGAATAGCAACAGTGTTCCTTGATGGTGGTGCCACGTTAAATCACAGTTATCTGTCCCTGTACTGTAGTGATATCTGAGCGTCCGTCGTCTCCTCCGTCCCTGCTCCTGCTGGCTCCTGCTTCTCCGCTCTCTGAGGGTGATGTCAGTGTGGTGTGTGTGGCTCAGGGCTTTTACCCTGACAGTGTCACCGTGTCCTGGTCTGAGGACAGCAGCGGCGTGACGGGTGATGAGGTGCAGACGGCTCCGTATCAGCGTCAGGCCGACGGCACCTTCTCCCAGACCAGCGTCCTGAAGCTCGGTAAGCAGCGCTGGAGCTCCGGGAAAACCTACACGTGCCGCCTGAGCCACCCGGCGCTTTCCACACCGCTGAGCCAGAGCACCAGCCTGAACCAGTGCATGTAGAGAGATCACAGAGCTGCAATACTGTGACCATCAATAAACATGCATTAAAGAAGTCCACTTGTTCTTTACTTGCTTGCTCTAGAAAAGTATACAATAATAAAGTTATATTGTAATTGTTAACCTGTGGCCTTCATGGTGTTCATAATTCTACCATTTTATTTTCCCAGCGCACAGCAGTGCAGGCTTATAGAGCAAACTTCTCAATGCATACACTTCAAAAACAAGTAGCTATAGTAAAACATATTGCACTATAAAATGTCTTCATAAGAATAATGCAAACATGACAGGCTCTGAATTCCCAATTCTGATTGGTCAGAAGGAGTTGATTCATTTTCTGTAACAGTAGTTCTGACACTAGCTCCAGCGGGAAAGTCTTCAGGACAGAGACGTTAACAGTTTGTAGTTTCATGGGCGTTTTTATGACTATAAACTATAGATGAATACAAAAGTATGATGTGTAGTTGGTTGCTGCAGTAGGGTTAATATGAACTCCTCACACTACCCCACATCTGTATTCTTATAAACTTACTGCTTGAGTGTCTACAGAGCAGATATAAACAGATAATGGTGATATTAAATAACCTAACATTTATGAAACCTTCATGTTGCCATGACAACGTACGCCCAGTGTTGCAAGTACGGTTTTATATATATATATATATATATATATATATTATATATATATATATATATATATATATATATAGGTTAACTTGTTATAAGGCTGTACACATGAAATATAATTATGCCACAGGTTAAGCGTTTGATCTAAGATAAATAATCAGCCTGACTTTTTACTGTGAAATGAAATTATTTTCATCATCAGATTTGTGGCTTGTTAATAAAATGTTCCTATTTATCAAAATAATTCTGGAGCTTGTCAATGACTCCAGCATTCACATCATGCTGTTTAATAAATCAGAAAAAGCGAACAATTCTACTTATTTTGGAACTGATGAAACCAGCGATCAGAGACAATGTCTCAAAAACAGAGCATTTATTACAGATATTTAATCTTATACTGTATCCTACAACTTAAAGCAATTAGCACATTTCAATTAACAAACTGCTAATTTGTAGCCACTCGCTTTCAGCCAGTGTTAGCTTAGTATTTGGGTCTGAATTGTTAGCAGACTAGATATTGCTAGGTAAGAAAGGCACGTAATCAAGCAACATATTGTCTATTTGCTCTTATTTCTTGTCTTATGATTGAATGAATGAACAGGACGAGTCATTTTGGGCTCTTTGTGGAAAAGCTGTGCATATAAAATGTGATTTTAATGTTCAGTGAAGCGAAGCGATCTAGTGGAACAAGTCAACCGTGCTCAAACGAAAAAAGCCAGAACAGAAAGTGTAGGCAAATTCACAGATGAAACTCTATTAATAGAGTTCTGCTTTCACCAATGAAGGACTAACAGACAGCAGTGTGCACTTCTGAAACAAAGCTAATCAACAAAATTACTGTAATGTTGGTTGGTTCTCATATTATACAGTTAATTTTTTATTGGTGTTTTTTTTTTCCATCACATTGTTAAAATGAAACTTTAACAGTATCTGAAAACTACTGAAGCTCTTATCACCATATTATCCAGCAGCGAAGTGCTAACACTGAGATATTCAGGGAAGAAAATGAAATTTAAAAAAAGATTAATAGCATTGATGATTTATTTGTATTGTTTTTTTTTCAGCATCTATGATAAGAAATAAATCATCAGCTGGCATGCCAGAAAGTTTTTTTTTTTTTTTTTTCCCTATAACAACACATCCTGAGGTGTTTTATTCCTCTTAGACCGCACAAATGTCCCATCCTTACGATCGTTATTTACTAATGAACCCCGTCATATCTTTTAATGAGTGTGGAAAGTCTGTGAAAT
Source organism: Cyprinus carpio (assembly GCF_018340385.1). NCBI lineage: Eukaryota > Metazoa > Chordata > Actinopteri > Cypriniformes > Cyprinidae > Cyprinus > Cyprinus carpio. Next base: position 34,310,673 of record NC_056574.1, read on the forward strand.
GAGTTAGAATCTTTTTTAGTCTCTTTTTAGTAAAACAAATACAATTTGTCGGCAACAAACTGCAAAGCACAAACTCCTCCTACAAAATCTGCTTTAAAATCAAAATCTATAGAAACTGATATTATAAATAATTAATCAACAGCACTGTGGTGTAGCAGCAAACAATCCACTCTCAATAAAATATTAATTTTCTAGAATTCTTTGAAATTAATTTAATCTTTAAATAATATGTAGTAAATTTCTGGTATTATTACCCACTCCTTCACCCTCACCGATCCCGGCCCCCATTTTATTTTTTTATTTTTTTTTACATGCATGCAAATTTGGAGGTGCACTGATGGTGTGTGTGTGTGTGTGTGTGTGTGTGTGTGTGTGTGTGTGTGTGTGTGTGTGTGTGTGAGTGAGTGTGTGTGTGTGTGTGTGTGTGTGTGTGTGTGAGACAACAAGTGGTCTGCCTCTCCTTATAAACATCAAGCATCTTTAAAAGTGCAGGAGAAACACACTGGTCTCTAATCCCTGATCACCTCCACCAGTAACCATGATGATCCTGAGCACCACCGCTCTCGCTGGACTCCTCCTCACTCTCTCGGGTAAGACATTTTTTTAATTCAATTTTGTTTCCCAATATGAACGCAAAAGTTCCTGTTTGGTTCTTGCCCTCTAAAGCTATTTTTACATTATAATGAGTATTGTAAACAATGTCCAGGTTATTTGAGAGAAATGACATGGATCATGTTTATATTTGGGATTCTTGTGTTTTCCCAGGGTTTGAGGCCATAGTGCATTTGACCCAGGAGAAGATCATGAACGTGAACACAGGACAAGATGTAAAGATTCTCTGCAGGAGAGATGATAGTGGTAGCTGGGGCATTTCATGGTACCAGCAGAAAGCTGGAGATACTCCAAAGTTCTTACTAGTTGATAGCTACAGAGCCAGTGGTCTGTCCAGCAGATTCACATACACAGACAATGGTGTGGACGAGTACCTGAACATCGCCCGAGTGGAAGCTGAGGACGAAGCGGTGTATTACTGCGGATGCATCATTTGTCAAAGCCATCACAGTGCTGCAGTTCAATGAGCCACTCGTACAAAAACCTCTGAGTGTTTCAGTCATCCTGAAGATCCGTCCCATTTAGTCCAGGAGCTCCAATCCAGGCAGGAGTGACTAGGAAACCTTCTTTATGATTTCTCATGCCACACAGATGAAATTCCTCCTGATTTGTCACTTTGAGCTTCAGTATTGTGCACACTGAGGCGTTCAGTGTGAGCAGCAGCAGTGTGCTGTGGAGACCAGGTTTTTGTACGACGCTGTTGCACAGTGCCATGGCAGCATCGGCGGAGGCACCGAGTTGAGGATCGGTGAGTCATTATCTTTTCTTTGCACTTACTGAAAAATAGGAGGACTGTTCATTTTCATAAAGACAGACATACAGTAGTTAAATATGATTTGATTTTACCCAATTATAACTTAGTGGCCATGTTATTGTCCCATTAGAATCCAATCATATTCCACCAACTATTTTAAACTGTATTTGATTCAAATGTTTTAGAGTATTATTATTTGAATTTAAATAATTCAGTAATAATTTAATCAATTCAATTAAAAATATATTTTTATTTTTATATTATTATTTTTTCTTAAGTGACTAAATGATATTTTGTAACAGATAACCACTATGACTTTTATTTATTTATTTATTTAAAATAAACAATGAACTCATGAACTAATGTACTATTAAAAAAAAAAAGAAATAATGCAGACTTTCTCTTTGTATTTTTTGTTTCTATTTCTGACTTCAATTTTTTAAATCAAAACAAAACCAATCAAAAAATTTGAACTGTGTTCTTGTGGCTCAGTGGTAGAGCACTATGTTAGCAGTGCAAAAGGTTGTGGGTTCAATTCCCAGGGAACACATGTTAGGTAAAAAATGTTAGCCTGAATGCAATGTAAGTCGCTTTGGATAAAAGTGTCTGATAAACGTAAATATCAACATTCTCACTGACTCTAGTTTTAAAACTCATTCCTTCTTAGCTCGTCCGTCGTCTCCTCCGTCCCTGCTCCTGCTGGCTCCTGCTTCTCCGCTCTCTGAGGGTGATGTCAGTGTGGTGTGTGTGGCTCAGGGCTTTTACCCTGACAGTGTCACCGTGTCCTGGTCTGAGGACAGCAGCGGCGTGACGGGGGACGAGGTGCAGACGGCTCCGTATCAGCGTCAGGCCGACGGCACCTTCTCCCAGACCAGCGTCCTGAAGCTCGGTAAGCAGCGCTGGAGCTCCGGGAAAACCTACACGTGCCGCCTGAGCCACCCGGCGCTTTCCACACCGCTGAGCCAGAGCACCAGCCTGAACCAGTGCATGTAGAGAGATCACAGAGCTGGTGCACCTCTCATGTGTTGCATAAAGAGAGAAATATATATAACGCACCTCAGTGAACACAACTTGTCTTTAATAATGAGTGTGCTGTCCATTTAAACAAGTTCTTCTGTTATTGTGAAATGAGTCTTGTGGAGCTCTACTTTGTTGCTTACTCTAGTAAATAAAGCATTTAAAATTTTCAAATGAAACTACAGAATCTATTCTAAATGTTTTGCAGGGTTTGTTCCCTTTTTTTCAAATTATAAATAAAAGTTTCGTTTTCAGTTTTCAGTTTTCTTTTCACATGAGATCTGATTTGCATATGGTTGCTCATCAGTGCATGAAGAAAACAAGAAAGCCTTATTTGGACAGAGAATTAACAATGCAATAAGGACATTTAATCAAGAGTTTATGATAAAATTATGCTGTAATGCAACAACTGTTTGTGCAGTAGAGTTGATCAGATTGGGTTTGTGGATATTCTACAACATTAAATGTTATTGACAATACTCCTCAATCTATCTATTGACAATACTCCTAAATTTTTTTTTTTTTTACAGCATTCTACCTAACGACAACATAAACAATTTCTTGAGCACATTAGCTTATAAAGACTAGCATCTAACAATTAATTCATAACAGTTATGAAAGTTCCCAGGTGAGTCTCCAGGGGGCGCAGTGTGCCTGCACGCCTCCTTTAACCTCTCGTTTCCAGTAGTGGTAATGACTTCCTGGTGCACTCTTGACCCTTTCTGTTTTCACGTTAGCTTTTTCTCTGGCTCCAAGACTGTGTGTTTATATTACACATTTAATACAGTCAGAAAAGCCAAGAGAAAATATTCATGGTTTGATGATGACATAACCATGTACATAGTTACGAAACAAGGAAACACTGATCTCCATGATGGTGATTTCAAACAGAACAATAAAACATCAGCATCTAAACCTCTGCTGATTCTCAATAAGAGCTTCTATAGTTGTCTGACAGAAATAAAGTCAGTCTGGTTAGTAATAAGTGAAGCTGGTAATGCTGATTTTGGAGTGGTTTAATTCTCCTCTGTTGAGATCTTGAGAGATTTAATGTCTTTTATTTCAGTTGATTTCATCTTCGTCTGTGGCTGCAGTCAGTTGTAGTTCTTGTGTTTCTCTTTCCTTCGGTGATTCTTCTTGTTAACAGCAGCTGTTCATCATTATTGCTCAATCATCACATTATTATCTCATTAACTCCAACACTGCTTCAATCACATTTGTGTTCATTAATTTATGTTAAAACTATGTAATCTAAACGCATGGGAAAAAAATTATGCAGTCGAAATTCATACAATTTAAATTTAGACCGAAACATTTTTTTGAGTGGTACTGTTGGAAACGCTTTAACGCTCTGTTTATAGATAACGTATAATATTTGTTTGGTCGTAAACTTTACTGTAGTATTGATTTTTTTTTTCAAAATTTCAAATGAATGTTATATTTATCATTTAGTTAACTTAATAGGCTTTAACATAAGTCGAATTGGTCTGCAAACGGGTCTTCAAGTCTGTTACACAAAACCCACTGAGTTAATAAAGTTCACGCTGCTAATGCGCTTATAGCTAACGGCTTTTACCTGTTTGTAATAAATACAATTAATTGTTTGAAAACAAACAGACGAATAAACAAACAAATCAAACTTAACTAAATGCCACACATTCATAATAAATGGCAGTTATGGAACGTTACATCGGTTTGTTTCTCGGTTTGTTCGATTTTATGGTTGCTAGGAAACGGAAACGCTTTTCGCGAGAAACGGACTGAAGCCACAAATAACGAGCTCTTATCCTGCGTCACGGGGAGTAAAATTCTTCATATTAAAAGTTAAAAGGCGCACGTTAACATACCATATAAAAACATGAAGTAGAACCAACAACTAAATAACGTTTTCTAAATAAAACTACTGAATTTGACAAATTTGTGACGAGGAAAAGATATCTACTGTATATTACAAGTTGTAATATAGATATGCTGCATGTAGGATTAATGAACAGTAGGTGGCGGTATATGTCTATGTGGTGCTGAAGAACATCATCCAGCATTACGAGAAACTATAAAGATCCTTGTCATAAGTGCTGGGAATATTCTCATCATTGTAGGCGACAAACTTCCGCTTCAAACGAGCATAAGTCCATGTGAAGCGACTGACATCTGTGCAAGATACGTCTCAAAAAATAGAATAGTGAAGTTAATAACCTATGATCTATGATGAGTGCACAACGAAAGCTGAAGAAAAAAAAGCACAAAGAACAGTGAAGTTAACAGGTGACTCAACTAAAAAAACAAAATGAAAAGCCAAATAACCATAGGCTATATGCACACGGAGGTGATGACGTACTTCCGCTAAAATCTCAGCCTGCTAAGCCATTTCCACTCGCGCTGAGGCGATTGTTTACAAAGCGATATAACAGCAACTACAATATGACTAGTAAGAAAACGTTCAAATTTCAGCGAACCATCTATAGTACAGCCGAGCATTGCTGTGTGCCTCTGTGTCAAGCTTCGAGCAAGTACAACAGTTTACTTAGTTTTCATACATTTCCATCTGACGCGGAAATCAGGCGAAAATGGCTTGTAGCTATCCGGAGGGACAAATTCACAGTTACTCCCCATACCCGAGTATGTAGCCGACATTTTAACAAGGAGGATGTTCGTGAGCCCTTATCAGAGACGGGGAGGCGGCTATTAAACAAGGGAGCTGTATAGCTGTCACCTTTACAGAGCCAAGTTCCACTGTAGTAAGTAGTTATTTACATGGCCCATACAATAAAACTTAAAGGGATAGTTCACTTCAAAATTAAAATTCTGTCATCATATACTCACCCTCAAGTTTGTTTTAAAACCTGTATGAATTTCTTTCTTCTGCTGAACACAAAGGAAGATATTTTGAAGAAAGAAAGAAATTCACTGAGTATATGATTTTCATTTTGAAGTGAACTATCCCTTTAACAAAGATCAGGGCTAATAGAGGTTGAGAGAAACATAACGCAAATTGTTTTTCTTTTGAACAGACTCGTTTCCTGCAGCCCATTGATGAGATGTTCATGTTTCTCAATTACCTGGCACTGGGTTCAAAACAGCGTGATCTTGCTGACCGGTATGGAGTCCACCAGTCCACAGTCAGTCGGATCATTACAACATGGAGCAACTTTCTGTACACTGTGCTAGGGTCTGTGAGGATCTGGATACCAGAGGAGAAAATAAGGGCACATCTGCCAGCTGAGTTTAAGGACTATGCAGACACTACAGTCATCCTGGACTGCACAGAGTTAAGGTGCCAGTGCCCTTCATCACCTCTTCTCCAAAGTGAAATGTTCTCAGCATACAAGTCCCACTGTACTCTCAAAGGGCTGCTTGGAGTGGCTCCTCATGGGGCGGTCACATTTATTTCTCAACTGTACGCTGGTTCCATCAGTGACAAACAGATCACGCGTGAGTCTGGAATTCTCTCCCTTTTGAGACCTGGAATGGCCATCATGGTCGACCGAGGTTTTCTGGTTGATGACCTTGTACCTTGCAAGATTTATAGGCCAGCATTTCTCTCTGGAAGATCCCAGATGTATGCCTGTGAGGTCAGGGAGACCCAAGCAATTGCACGCCTCAGGGTGCATGTTGAGCGCCTCATACGGCGTGTTAAGGAACACAAGTTCTTTGACACAGAGATTCCACTTCGGCTTTTTGGCAACATTAATCAGCTGTATACTGTTGCATGTCTTCTGACGAACTATGAAAACGGGCCTCTTGTAAAGGCTTGGGCAAAGAAGCCAGAGTAGCAGCAGTAGAAAAAAAAAAAAATTAATAACCTATGACCATTTGTATAACTACTTTCTTTAAATGTACCTTTGTAAATTACTTTGTATAAATTGAATTTTATAGTTAATGTTATGTATGCACTGCTGTACATTGCACATACTCTTTGAATAAAGAACTACTGAATTATTTGCATGTTATATGTACTTTACCTCACCAGTGCTTTTAAGCCATCTGTAATATAAGAATAATACTTTCATGCACAGTGAATTATTTACTGAATAACATTTATTTAGGGCTCCCAATTTACAAACAACAGTTATAAAAATACTATTTTTAGGTAACCAATTATCAAAAAAATTAATCGGAAGAACATGTAACATGTAATTTAATAATAGATTAGTATTAATACAACAAGAAACATAGTAATACAATTAAGAAAAAATATAAAAACTTGAATCAATATATATGTACAAATATTTTGAAATGGATTGAACTAATAAGAGTTACTGCCAGTAAGAGAAATGGAGAAAAAAGAAATTAACAGCACTCTATAAAGAAGTGTGACAGGCAATCAGAATCTAATTATTTATGTAAGCAAAGAGGTAACAATAAAAATAAAAAAAAAATCAATTTTTACTTTCATTGTTTTGGTGATTTCATTGTCTCTGGGAATCCTCTGAATAAACATGTCCTCCTGTGTGTAGACAACAAAGTCACACCAGTCTAAACCAGAAATCAACATCTGGCCCTGGATTTGCCAAAAGTAGGAATGAGATTTCCTTAATGTGTGTGTGCCCTCACTGATCTTAATATATGGGCAGTCAACATAGCTTGCAACATTGGGGCATTTAATTTCAACAAGGCCAAACACTGTCTGCCCCTTTGGATCGTACACAATGCCATCAGGTGATGACCCCATCCAGGGTGCATCAGGGTGGATAAGAAAGCCGCAGGGATAGTGGTTAACCTCCCTTGTACTACAGGACTCCTCTACAGCAGCAGGTTCCATGTCAAGCCCCCTCCTCAAGTCTGCAGTCTGATGACTAGGTCTCAGAAGTCTTTTGGCAAGATTTTCAGCAGAGCTCTGTGCCCTGGTGTGACATACCTCTCTGAACTTGGAGGAGGTGATGCGGGGCCGCCTCAGTTGGTGCCACTCGATGCAGGAAACTCTGCTCTTTTGTGCTGTTGGCAATTTTGTGTGCGTTCTCTAATGTTGTTTCAAGGGACATCATGTGGTACTGCTGATGTTCAGTGCAGACAAAAGAGCAGGTAGAGGGTCCCAGCCTGTAACCCTGAAGTGGCAGCTGTGGGGGAGAAGGAGCATCTGTGTGGGGACAGGTTTTTGGAACTCTTTTTGCTGGCATATGATAGGATAACACACTTCCTTCTGGCACGTTTCCAAATGCAGAGTCAACCAGAGGAACATTAATGTCCATAGCCATAGTTGTTATCAGTGGAGCCACATCACTTGGAACATCATGGTAGACTTCATCCACCCTGAGTGTGGAAAGTTCAGGCAGAGCTGAACTGACACCCTTATACAAGTTGCTCCTATGGAAAAAACAAAATAATGTTTTTTTTTTATTTTAATTTTTTTTTAAATGAGCCATAAAGTAAGTTACATATAAGTTGAATGAACAAAATAACAAAAAAAAAAAAGCTTTATTTATTTAAACATACAATGTATCATATGATGAGATTACTACTTTATCTGAGGTCTCACTGATTACTACAGAAAATGCATTACTACTATATCTGCACTTGAGAGCACTTTGACTCGGCGCAGTAATATCCACAGAAATATCCTTTTAGGAGTGATGATATTACTGCGCTGAGTCAAAGTGCTCCCAAGTGCAAATATAGTAGTGTTCCCAAGTGCTATTCTGCCATACATTATAGTTATCCAGAGCAATTAAGTGCACGCACTGAGACGAGAGAGGTATGCATCAACTCATCTTAGTTAAGGGAATAACATAGTTTAATATGAAAAAACAGTGGAGTGTTCCTTTAATGATAATAAAAATAATACTAACCTAATGCCTTCCATCAGTTTTCGTTCCTTGGGTCTGGCTGAAAGAATCACCATGTCATTTACAAGACCAGGTTTAACACCCTGCATTTGAACAAAAAAGGTTTTCAATAAACACAAACATCCATAAATAGAAAATTAAGTAGAAAAAGTACCCTGTTAAAAACATTAGTTACCATGGATCTTGGCTTATGCCACTTCTGTTCAGTCTCTGTGCAGCTGTGTGTTGGGGGAACAGAGGTGATGCTAAGCTGGCAATAATGTGCAGTCTGGTACAACAGTGCTGCCACATGATTACACACAGCTGTACCTGCCACACAGGTACACTGGCAGCTTTGTAGCTGCACAGGACGGGCATCCCCAAGCACAATCTGAAAATACACAAATCTGTTATAATAGAATAAAAGTGCAGTTTTTTAAAAAGAGAATACATGAGTACAGTGAGAATGTTTAACAAAACAAACAAGATTTGAACCATCGACATATAATTATTAACTACTAAAACAATTAATAACTACTAAACAATTTGTATGAGCTAAAATTGTAGCCACAATATTATTTATATTATTATTTATCTCACTTTACTCATCATCCCCAACAGTGGACACAGAACGTGTGTCAATGCAGTGACAAAACAGAACTCAGTTTCTGTGAATCCCAGTGATTAGCGTACATATTTAAATATCGATAAATATTCCAACACACCAGTGTTTATTATGGTATGGTAAATGAAATTTGTCTTTAAAATAACCTTTAGCATTATTAGATGCAATGATTCACAGAAACTTTGATCTGCCAAACGTAACCTGTCTCATGAACCATGAACCAATCTGCGCTGAACCTGCAGTATAACTTTCTCTTACGCTTAAGCTGTGAGGCTTTTGGCTTTTTCCTCATAGATCTGTAGCACTCAGCCCTAATCGTTACCTCTCCTGTGCTTGAATCCTTGTTTGAAACTGACATTGACAAAGGCGTTAGGAAAACTGGCTGTGATTGACACATAATAGTAAACATAGCCTACGCTGCACCTGCTGCGCTAGCACTAGATAGCATGCATGCTATGGGCATGTAAACACAGAACACGTCCAGATCTTACCTTCAAAATTGTGGATGTAGCTTGACACATACAATTTGAAGCCCTTCTCTTTCTTGGTTGTCGAAGTGTGACATAACTTTTGTATGATTCGACTCACGTCGTTGACCGTTACCTTTGGGACATCTTGAAGGGACCGAGTGAAAAATGCCATAGTTGTTATTGACGCTATGTGCGCCGTCGACGCCGGATGTAACCTGGCTGGCCGACTTGGAATGCGGAAGTGAGTGTGCATATAGCCTATAGGTGGCTGAAGTTATAAAATCAAAGGAACAGTGAAATAACCACAACATTTAAATCTGATAAAATGCATCTAACCTCATAATCTCGAATTAAAAGTTTTATTAGCATTAACTCACATAAAAAAAAAAAAAAAAATGCATTTCAAAAAAATCACAAATCTTAAGCCTACTAAAAAAAATAAAATAAACAAAATCTATAAATATCATGGAAAATTTACATATTCTTTAAATATTATGATTTTTTTTTTTTTTTTTTTTTTTTTGTAATATCACTGATGTATTAGGTTTTCCTCTGTGTGTATTTATAATACTATTTCCCCCTTTTATATTCATTTTTTTTTTTTTTTTTTTTAGTTTTGTTTGTGAAGCTTTACATGCAGATTTGATGTGATTTTATTCCTGTGGAGGTTCTGTCTTTTCTATAAGTTTACTGTTTGATGCATAATGACAATATTAAATAAATAACTTTAACCCGAGTAGTGTTGGGGGGTAACTATGTAACAGCGTTACGTAAATTAATTTCAAAATAAATGTAAGTGCAATCCATTACAGTTACTGAGAAGACTCATAGTAAAAAAAAAAAAACATTATCAACAAGAGCAACAATGAGCAACATGTGGGTAAGGAATGTAAATGATGTGGCGTTAATATACAAAACCTAAAAGTGCAGTTGTATCGAAATGGGTCATTTGTTCAGTTCAGTTACCTGTATTGATCAACAAGTGGTAGAACAAGGTTATTTTGGCTAAACAACTGTTTTAGCAGAACAGAGTCAAAATGTTTAATGCGCAAACTACAACCTATAGTTAAAATGTAGCTGAATTGAACCCTTCATTAAGCCCGGTTCTATGAGTCTATGAACAGCCTGTGTGTTTGGATACTTTACAGAAATAAAGTAAACTCGTCATTTGTTGCCAGGGTCTGCGCTGTCATGATTAAACAAAATTGGGTGAAATCTATTATTATTGTTATTTCAAAGCCTGTAAAATTCACAGAATCCGTTCACAAAACAGGAACAGTAATTGACTTTTTGCTTATTAATTTGCATCTTGTCTTCATCTTCAAGAACTTCCAGAAGGTCAGGCACCACAGCTTCATTGATCTTGTTGTGATCCTGTCTTTTCCGCATCAAAACCATCAAAAGCACCTTCTGAACCCCTCCCAAATCATTCAAATCAAATTAACGCCTTGAAAAACATAACCAATACACCAAAAAAATCAAAATGAAAACACTATCTCTAAACCACCCTTACTGAAACACCTGCTCTATATTCAGCTTGTTTGTTGTTTTACAAGCCGGACACTTTCTGATAAGATCCCTGCATGCTGAACACATGTTCAAGAGAAAGCTGTTATACATGTTCTATATATATCTGACACTAATGTTGCCATTTTGATTTTGAAATGAAAGTATGTAATTTAGGTGTTTCAGATTCATGTAATTCATTCAAACGTGACAAAAAACATTAATGGAGCCGTCTTCTGCATGTTCTGCATAAACCCACACATATACACACATTTACATATAGTAGCCTTGTTCCAGACCCAGAAAATCCACCATTAAAATAATCTAAACACATAGTGGTATATTCATAGTTTAAAAGTGATTTACAACAATATCAGTGTGTGTGCTTTAAAGCCTCTTGCTTGAAGTCTGTGCACCTTGACCTCTACATTCTTCTGAAACCATACACTAGTTTTGTGTGAGAAACATCCAAACTCACATTTTCTGTTCTTACCTTAAAAACATGCGGGAGAAAAGAAATCCTGAAAACAAGCCTTTCACAAAAATCACAACTTTATTGCACCAGTATATCTATATTGATGTATTTGCAATACTGAATGACGTCTCATTTTCAGAAAAGGTATTAGGTACAGAACCATCGATTCAAATATGACAAAGACACCCTCGTGTTCTTCAGCTTTCAGGCTTTTTGAAAATAACCTTTCTGAAGTGAACTAAGAGAATACAGACATCCTACAGAACGTAGGCCTTTCAAACACACATCTACTGGTTGATAAAATTTCCCATTTACAATTCCACAAACCTTAAATACTTTAGCAATGTGCATTTTAACACGGTTTAATAAGTATAATTTGCAATATGTTCTATTCATTTTTAAAAATTAAACCAAGGCAACTTTTCTAAAACCCAAGGATTCATGAGGGGGTGGTTTGTAACAACAAGAATGACTGGAGGGGGCACAGAGAGCACAAGGTAGACTGTACAATGTCCTAAATAGGAAAGCTTCAACATTGGTTTACTCCTATGACAGCTCTTCGGTGGATAAGCATGTACATCATTTTGACCCAGCGCTGCTAACAGACATGGAACGGACAGGGCGTTTACAGCTCACACAGATGATGTTTGGACCAGCTTTTGTCTAGTTTTTCCCTGGACTGACCCCTTCACAGAGCATCCATGGGATTGCTGTAGTTGCATAGAGAGTAGAAAAGAGATACAGGATGTGACGCGCTAATTCAGCCCTCCTGGCAAAAACACAGTGGTTTGTGTTAAGGCCCATGTTTTTTTTTTTTTGTTTTGTTTTTTTAGCTCACATGGATGAAATGTATTGCATTGTTATATGCAGCACTGTGCATAAAACAGATTTTTGGATTTTGGAAAATCTGAAGAGATACTGTCACAAGAGAATCGGTTCCCTTTAAAAATGCTCATGTATTCCAATGGGACAAAAACAAAACTCTGCTTAGGTGAGTTTGAGAAAGATGAGCTAGTATTTAAGCAGGCAAGACCTGAAAATATACAATCACAAGCAATAAATGTATTGCAATGTAAGACAGCAGGGCTGTGAGTCTCTGGCAAACTAAAAGGCAACACAACTTCCTCCAACAGAGGAGAGGAATCAGATGATCCAGTCAGGCAAGTGCCTAATAATATCCAGCTCAAATATGAAAAAGCTAAATAAATGAGTGAACAAAAGTTGCATAATGGGAACAGTGATGTTATTTGTTGAGTCAGATTAATTATGTAATAGCATTGGAGAGAGGGGCTTCATTCTGCCGTTTTTTAGAAATTTTGAGGATTCTCCTCCTAATAACAGACCCCAGATCAGGAAGCTTTGCTCACTGGCCTTTACAGATGCTCGCCAAGCTGTGTAGTCTTTCCAAGATAAAACTGGCCCTGGTAAATATTTGTTCTTATGACAATAAGAATAATCGAGATCAAAGGTCAAAACTGCAGTTTGTCCTATTTCCTATGATCCTAAGATCATAAGGGCACCATTACTGGCGTGTATTTTGGATTTCAGACGGTGACTAAAGCCTCAGGAGATGACCTCAGCCTCATCGCTTTATTTCACAGTACTGTTGCACTCGGGGTGGACTTGGGTTCTTCAGAAGAATCTGAGACAAATCCGACTGCTGCTGATCCAGTTAAGTAACTGGTCTGGTCAGGGCACACGGTTGGGATCCGCACCTCAAAACTGCAATGAGACAGTCAAACTGCTTGTTATAAAAACACAGCTTTTTTTCTCCAAATTACAATTTACGTTATTTGTTACATTTCCCAATTTAAAGAAATTTCATTTCAAGCTGATTGATACTGTTCTTAACAAAACAGAAGTCTAAAGGAAAAAGATACTTCACGTTCACTTTAGGGCTGCACGATTATGACAAAAATCATAATTATCTATTATTCCCTTGACATTGTAATTGGGATTATTAAGTACGATTATCACAATTTGCACTGAATGATGTTTATATCATTGTTTGATGCAACTGCATGCTGTATTTTTATATGAAAATAAGCTGAAAACACTCTAACTGAAAAACCTTTAGTGCTTTTCTATAGTATATTAAGCTTCAAATGTCAAATATACATCAGATTGGTTTCTTTATAAAAAAGTAAAAATATGGTATTACAATGTTATACTAAAACTAAAATTAAAACAATGGGAAAAACCCTCAAGATAACATGTAGAAAGAAAAAACGCATAAGCGAGCAGAATAACATAAGTGGACTTTGAACGATTAATTTGCCGCTTTGAGCGTAATTGTGGCATCCATAATTGTAATTGCAATTAGAAATTCGATTAATTGTGCAGCCCTAGTTCACTTATATTTTTAATAAAAAAAACAAAACAATATTTGGACCGCAAAATCAGCAAATGTAATTAAAACAGTTGAAGGATGTAACCCATGTTTTTACACCAAAACGTTTTTTCCCTAGGATGGTGTATTTTTTCAGTTCTTTTCAACGGGAGTGCTTTGTTTTTTTTAAACGCCAGGAGCATGTCGAGCGCTGAGCGTCTGTTTAATGCTAAGCACTCTCTCATTTTTTGTTTGTTTTTTCTTGGCGCCAAGAGTTGAAGAATGTTCAACTTTGGAAAAAACGCACTGTCACACATTCTGCTTGTACTACGGCTAAACAACGATGGAGGAGACAGATGGAGAATTGTTTAGCACTTTTGTAACCTGGCATAAAACCAGTGTTTATTATTTGGACTAGGGAGAAAACAAAGGTGTCAAGAGTACCTTTCAGTGGTGAAACCCCAGACTGCTCCTCCTGCCTCCCGGCGTGACTGACCACATGTTACGATGCTCTTGGATCTTCTGGAAGACATTTGCATTCCTCCTCTTCTCCTTTTTGTATTTTTTCATTTTCTTTACCTATTCAATAGGAAAGAAATGAAATGACTTTGCATATAACACTAATATATGTATACGTGTGTGTGTGTGTGTGTGTGTGTGTGTGTGTGTAAGTGTATAAGGTTTTCATAGTCCTAACAAGTCAAAATTAACTTTGAAAAATAATGAGAGGTCAAAGTTATAGTCCTCACTTTTCCACTGTCAAACTCCATGTCCCACTCGTCAATGACAGTCTGGTTTTTGGCATAGCGTGCATCCTCTAAGGCGTCTCTGCTGATGGATGACGGATCTCCTTCCCAACTGAGGACTGATGAAAGAAATTAAGACACCATCGATATTTCAGGTCATGGTAAGAATTCAAGCACAGGTGCGGGTGAGAACTTTAAGAGCGTTTGAAGTCATATACTTAATCTTAATTCACTTTTCCCTCTTAAAGCTGTGCTTCACATAAACATAAAAAATGCAAAATGCAATAATTCAACTACCAATTGTGCTCTGATTTTCCCCAGTATTGTTCTGAACACAGAAACAGGCCATTTAAAATGCATCACAACAGAAACAGAGATCGTCCGTTTTCATTTGAAATGCCTGAAGAACAAGTTTAGAATTGCTTGAAACTTAATTTGAACTTCTCCACTTCAAGAAAACGGAGAGGTTTTGTGCACAACTCACTCTCAGTTCCATAAGCTTTATCTGAGGAGTTCTTGAGGAGCTCCTCGACTACATCACAGCTCCTCTTGCCATCCCAGCCCATAGGAGCAGAGCACGGGCCTTTCCTCGACACGCCGTCTGCTTCTTGATGATTCTGCTCACGCTTGTAGCCATCCTGAACCTGGCTGTCCCAAACGAACACTGCAGCTGTAACAGAAAATGCCAGAAGTTTACCTCGGAGATATGCTGTCAGATTCTGATACACACCAAGAATTGCACCCAAAGCCATAAACTCTGCTCTGGTGTACAGTTTATTTGATTTGAACACAATTCAGCCTAATATGTTTGAGTGAATATTTTGTTAAAATGTTCAGAGCATATAATACCTGTGCTGGGTTTTCCAGGTTTCTGACGAGGCAACTCGACTCCATTGGTCTCTTGAAGCTCAACATCAAGTTGTTCTTCATCCCTCGGTCTCTCCTCCTCTTCTCTGAAGTTTTTTTGTTTTCTCTTTTTCTTTTGCTTCTTGGTTTCTCCAAGGTATTCAGTCACAGCATTTGCACCACCAACCTCTTTTACAACAGCACTGGAAGAAAAGAATAAGCCATTTCCAGTTAAAGTGAATGAAGCTGTACAGTTAACATGTTATGATCATGAGCCAAGCTCAAAGACTCAGTGGCCTGTAATTAAACATTTCAGTAACCAGCTCACCACTTTGAAACGGTGACTCCATTGCTGAGCTCTTCCAGCTGCTCTGTGTGTTTGTGCTTCTTTTTCTTCTTCGGGACGGGGTCTGTCTCTGGCTGGCCGGTCGGAGGCACTGACTGAGGTTTGGTCTCACGATTCTCTGCCACTTTAGATGACTCAGACTCCTTTTCTTTGGCTTCTGAGATGATACTCCAAGTTTCTCCAAGACACCAGTCCTCATCCCGACGGGGCTCGAGATGGGACTGTACACACTCTCTGTGTCCCTCAAGACCATTGGCCTCTTGTTCCCTTTTCCTCTTCTTCTTTTTCTTCTTCTTCCTGATTTCAGTACTTGGCTTGGGTTCTTCTGGGGGCGAGGCTTTAGGGGCATCCTGCTCGACTTCCAAATGTCGTCGTTTTAGTTTCTTTTTCTTCTTTTTTAGAGTGGGACTGGTGAGCCCCTGGGGTAGTCCTGTAGTTGAGGCTGACCGGTCCTGGCTCTGGATTGGTCTAGGTGTACTGGGCGGCTGGGGCTTAACGCCATTGGTCTGTGGAGAGAGAGCATGAGCGGGCGGATCCAGAGTGGAGGAGGGCCGTTTAAGGGGACTTGATTCTTTAGGAAGGCGAGTCGAAGGTGGAGATTGCAGGTTGAGCGAATGAGAATCAGAAATTCCCAAATTTGAAAATCTGCGCAAAAGACAGAAACATTTGAATTTTTAGGAGTAGAGATGTGGGATGTACTCTGATACCAAATTAATAGTAAAATAAGAACAGATATAATGATATGTCTTTCTGCAGTCCTGGCACTACCAACAGATTTGGTAAATGTATCAGTTTTATAAAAAATGTTACTGAATCAACTAGATTTATAATCAGCATTTCTTTCACAACTTGTCGCAGTGATTTCTGGGGTTTTCTTGTCAGTGGAAATATTTGAGCTTTTCTGCTTTAAAACAGAACCTCAGCTTACTAGGTTCTTTTTGGCAGGGAACATGTGGGATGTGCGCAGCCGAAAGCGAGCAAGATGTGTGCCGAGTGTCACAACAACAGCAAAGCAGCTCTGATGCGGCAATTTATTCACACACAGAGCCAAAGCCTTAACTTAAACGTAACTTTAATAACAAAGATGGGGATTTCATCTCAAAAGGGAAGTCAAACTTAAAGCGAATCTGCTCTGAAGTTCAGAGCGAGGGAGTACCTGTGGTGCGAGTGGGTTGAGGCCCGGCTGAGAAGGTGTGTGGGGTCACTGGACAGATGAAGAGATGAAGGGGGCGGAGCCTCAGTGCTGCTGCTCGGGCTCTGCCAGGGACTGGCCTGCAGTTATTGACATAAATAAAAACTTTGTGGTCTAAAAAAAAATATAAAATAAAAAAAACATAGCCATGAAACGTGACAATGACAAGGGGACCCATGTGGGGAAGAAATCAAGACCAAACAGAAAAGAAAGAAAGAAAAAAGCAGGAAGGGGGAGGAAAAAAAAGAAAGTGTAGCAGAGAAGAATTAGAAGTTGTTAGGAAAAAAAAGAGAAAAAAAAAGAAATTTTTAAAAAGGACAGCATTGCAGACTGCGAACCGACAAAACAGACATGAGCTGGAAGTAGTAAACGTATTATCATTATTATTATCACAGGATTAATACTGGCCAGTGTGAGCAAAATCTCAGAGCTTTTTCAACACCAGTACATCTATGAGGAATGAAGTGGACAAACATGGGAAGGCGAACACACAAACGGTCTTGAACACCACCAGCAGATGAAACGAGGGTGGATGGAGCTGGTAGACTGACCTTCTTGGCGGACAGGGCGAGTCGTTTGGCGGGCGGGGGGGACATGGTGCTGACGGGCTCTGACGAGACGTTGGTGAGGGCCTGGGGTTTGAGCTTCACCACCTTCTGCTCCTCGGAGTTCACACGCTCTGTGCTCTTAGCTGGAGACGCTGGACCGATCACTCTAGAGGCATCGCCCACAGGTGCGCTCCTTGTGCCAATAGACTCCTGAGCGGCAACACAAACAACATCTGAGGTGAACATCAAGCTCCGGCTGGACGATGCGCCCAAAAATATTAATCACAATGTTCATCACCTAGCCTTGCATCAAACTACACTTATTTATAATATTTAATGAATATGTAGTGTTAACTAAATAAAGGGAAACATCTTCAGACCTGAATTTGGTAATCAGGGATAAACAGTTTCTATTTAAATATATCATGTCATCATTACCAAAAACTCTTGTATGACTGTCAAGTACTACAAGTCCACAGAGACTTACTTTAGACTCAGAGGAGGTGTCTGCCGAGGAGGTGTCAGACAGGGATTTGAGTGAGGTAGATGATGGCAGGCCGCGGCCCTCGCTGTTGCTCCTCTTGTCGGTGTCGGGTTTGGAGAGGCCATTGGATGGAGCAGGAGTGCCGTTGCGGGACTGAGGCTGAGGTATTGGCTTCTTCACTTTCTTAAAGGGCTCCTCGATCAGTGTGGGTCCACCGGGCGGCTTGGGCAGGGCATGGGAGTTCCCCGTACCATTAGACAACTTCAAAAACCAAAAACCTAAAAAACTCCACCCAACTGGAACACCGACACACCAATACACAAAATAGATACTTCACCCAACAAATCTGGATCAAGCCAAAAATCAAACAAAAACAAATCACTCTTCATATGTCGGATTTGTTCACCTGATTCTTCCACAATTTGAACAATTTTTCCACGAGTTATTTCTCTTTCCAGAGCCTTACCTCAATTCATTCACTTTTAATCCCTATATTTGCATCCTTTAATGTGGTAACATATAAAACATTGTATATCAGATATATATTTACTTGCCAAAATAACAGAAGTAATGTTTTTCAAGCATCATTCATGGTTTTTCAGTTGTTGGTGAATTACAAAATACTGCTCCAAATAACACAAAGAGAAATGTCATAATTCCACAAATTCCAACACTTTATTTGCTTATGAGTTATACTAAACAACATCTTCATCTATTATAATGCAGGAAATTCCTGCAAATATTTCAGCGTGAAAGACGTTCGGCACAGATGACGGAATGGATAATTTGCACATGCTTTTAAATCTTACAATTTTAAACATTCAAGCATCTGAGAGCACACAACTACAGAATGAAGCCGCGTTGTGCCTTGTGCCGGCCAAATACGTACAAAATTATATCGAAACGCTTGTCTTGATGTATATTCACGTAAACAGTCGATTTATACTAAACATTGTCGGTATATAAGCTATTAAGTGAATGTAAACAAAATGTATGTGTAACAGTTACAGTAGATCTGTGCATGAGCTCTTAAAGAGATAGCAACCTAAATAAACCTGCTGCTGTCTGTCATTAATGTTTATTTATACAAGATTAACCAGTGTTGTTTTAAAGATAAATAGATTTACCACAGTTTCTGTTATACCTACCTGAAAAACTTAAAGCACAGTTCATTTTAGTTGTATCTTGTTGTTGTATTTGTTTGTGCCATTGCTTGTCATTTGTTGTCTTTTTTAGTTCTAATAAATTCAATTCAGAGTTTGAAATCAAAGTTATTTTTAAGTATCTTCCTCAATTTAAATATGAATCAACAACATTATAAACTGTAAAACACAAATACACTGGGTGACTAAATATTTAGTTGGATGATTTAAAAAAATCCCCCCAAAGAGCCACCTAAAGGGGGAATTTTCCAAAACGAAATTCAGGCTCTGGTTTTATCTGATGGGCTTCACTTTTTTTTTCTCCTCACATTTAACTTTCACATCGTTTGTGCTTGTTAGGCACATCAACTTTTTCTGTACTTTTCCAGATGCAGGTAATTCAGTTTCACTTTAAATTTATTAATATAAAAATTTATATTGAATGCAAATAATTTATTTTATATTTATATTTTTCATTCTTGCTCTGTATACAGTTACATTTTTTGTGAAGTGAAGGAAACTAAAATGCATGTTTATTAGGTTTGTAAACATTTTGTTTTAATGGATTTATTTCACATTATTTCTAAATTTAATAAAATGTGACTACTGCTAGTTTTTTTTTTTATATTCTTATTTAATTTATATAAAAAAAAAACTGATTCTGTGCAGCTTTCTGTTCAGCCTTCAATGTAAACATCTGTGATTTTGTTTGGTAAAAACAGGCAAATTCCTCTGGGTTTATTCATATCATATCTCCAGATTGTGTCAGACGTGCCTACCTTTGTAATCTGTGGTGAAGACAAAGGTCCATTAAGTGTGCTCTTCTTCAGCTGCTCCGATGTCATATTAGTTCTCCCAGAGTGCACAATGTTCTGCTTTGTATTTGAAGCATCTGTATTTTTCTTTTCAGGGATCCTACCACAGGAAAGATGTGACTGTAAAAATCAGGCCTATCTGCTGGGCTACTGCACTATGAAGCGTAGATGAAAGAGCATGAATATTACCTCAGGTAAAAGAGGACATAGGCCTGCTGATTAAGAACAACCTTGATGTTACTGGAATGCACCATTGAGTCATTCATCTGGTACCACTGTCCATTACTGGCCTATGAAAGAACATTTGCATCAGAATATTAGCCTTACAAATGAAACATGAAAAAGACATCAGGAAGCAACAAGCTCTCTCATCAAGATCTTGTTTCTCTTATTGGCTCCTTGATCTTCCGACCAATGTTTTTCACTTTAACTTTGACTGACTGCCATCTTTCAAAATACCAACATAATCTGAAGTCATTTTAGTAAAGTCAGTGGTCAGTTTTTTTTTTTTAACAAACAAATGAGTTTTATTTAAAAGCCCTGGCGTGGCGCTCACCTTGACGTAGCAGTAGTAGTGTCCAGCATGACAGCTGTACCCTGAATGCACAAGGACAGCATAGAGGCCATACATCACAGGATCACCCGTGCTCTGGGACATGTACGGACGAATGTTCAGGAACTCTGGGTAGCCAACATCCTAACAGAAAACCATCAATCAGTGATTGATCACAGACTACAAGCCTGTTTGTGTGTCAGTCAAACCAATAGGCTGATACCTTGGTAATTTTTCCGCCACTGAAGTTGGCGAAACGTTTTAGGGACAGCGTCAGCACATTTGATGTTCTGTGGACTGTGAACCTCTTAGTCGCTGGAACTTTCTTCTTACATCTAAAGCGAGAAAACAATATGATGAACAACTGATGTCAAGCTGCGGCTCTGGAGATGCTAACATGGTCTTCTGGGTGGTTGCTAACTGGATCAAAAACTCGACTGGCCTGCATGAAAATGTTTTGATGGTATTGTATAAACTGCTAAGGAAGATTATGTGTGGTTATGGGTATACAACTCACTTGGCACACATGTAGGCATTCTCGCCGCTCAAAACATCAGGCTTGACAAATAGCTCCAGAGCACGAACGATGTTGGCCGCTTGCTGAAAAGAAGGAAAGAGAGAGGGAGTTAATGTTATTCAGAGGAGATTTCAGTCTGGGACAAAAGACATTCATCATTCTTAAATGACTGAACCGCAGGGCTCTGAAAAACAGAGCCAGAATCTCACCCGAATCTCCAGGGCGATGTCCAGGTTTGGGTCATACGTATCCGACACGCTTTTACAAATAGAGCACTTCACTGCAAAATCAGAGGAAACAATGTAAAGATCTCACGCTTTCCAGGAAATAGGAAGCAGCACAACTATTTTCAACATCCATAGAAATAAATGTTTCTTAAGCAGCAAATCAGCACATTAGAAGGATTTCTACAGGATCATGTGACACTGAAGAACTAAGCAATGATGCTGAAAAAAAAATTCAGCTTTGCATTACAGGAATAAATTGCATTTAAGATACTTGTTCCAAAAACGTTTTTAAAAAATATTTCAATCATAACCTCAAAATTAACAATAAAATTAGCTGGTTCCAGCAGCCAGCAAAATCCTCCCACTTTTATTAGGTAACACAATCTTGGACCTCAATGCACCACGTTTGCCTGTGATATTTGTGCTTACCTCTAGACCTCAGATAACCCCCAAAAATCTGGTGGACCAGCGTGGTGGCCTGTGTCTGTCTGTCCAGTCTGTGAGCAGAAGGGCTCATTATTCCTCTGATCCAATAAAACTAACTCTTGGGCTTTCTGCAGTAACTTAGTTACGGTAGTGGTCTTACTTGGGATATCCGTTCAAGCAAGCTTTCTGCATGGCGTCAATGGTGTAACGCAGAAACTCGTGAGCATCCTCTTGGCTCCCAAATCGAAAATGCCGAGCAATTTCTGAAGGATTTGAAAAAAGTCCGGTTATGTCAGAGGATAATTGCGGAAAGTGAGAGAGAGAAAAGGATAAGTGATGTGATAATGAGCAGAAAGGACACTCTCATGAGCATCTGGGAACACAATCTCATGACTCAACACGCTACCATAGTGTAGTCATCAGCAGCACTTCCTGTAACAGCTAAGTCATCTCTTAGCCTAAAAAGACTTTTGGAAGTGCCGCATGTTTGCTTGAACAAATTCGAGGAAGCTCTTACTTTTCAGATCTCGGATGAATGATACAGGTTTGATGGCATTGCCCGTGTTGGCAAAGGCTTGGATGATATGGTTCTGCATTACACAAATCATGCAGAATCCCGACTGGTGACCTGAAGGAGACAAAAGAGGGATTTTACATCAGCATTCATGGTGAATTCCAGACATGAAATATTCAATGGGACAAACTAGCTACCTCTACAATGTTAGCATTTTTCATTTGTTTCTTTTTTTTTTTATAAATATGTGCAACACACAGTCCAAGCATTCACATCTGTGCAGTAGCTAAAAGTAATATTGACTGAAGCTCTTGCTCACAGGATCGGCTGTGCTCCTTTGAGAGCAGGTAGTTGGCCAGCGGCGGGGTGTAGGTGAGACACTGCACAGTAGAGTTGAGGAAGCAGGTGTTGCCCAGGTTGTGGAGGCCGGCTCCAACCCGATACACCCGCTCCCACTTCATGGACAGCTTGTTCCCAGGGAAAAGCATCTTCTGCGGAGCAGGGATCCCATCGCTCTGCCCAACACTCAGGTTTTCGGAGACTGTAATTTAATGACAATTATGGAAATATAAATCCTTACTAACAATTATAAACCAAACTGAAAAATGAAATACTGAGACAGTGGGCCTCAAGAAATGTTGGTGATCTTACTTTGTCTCTTAATCTGAGCAGGTTCAGTCTGTCTCTGTGCCGCTGCTCCATCGTTTTTGGGATTCAGGATCACATATTTTGTCTTGAGGGTCTCCAGCTGGTAGCTGAAGCCTTTGCTGGCAGGTTCAAACTCGATCTTCTGCAGAAGCACTTTCTTGGCGGATGAAGCCAGCAACTTGTTCAGGTCGCCCTCGTCGCTGGAGTCCTTGCGGCCCGGCTTCAGGGCCTCTTTGAGCTTGTCTACTATCGGCATTATGTGTCACTGATGAAGAACAACAAAGAACAAAAATTGGAAACCGACTCACGGAAATGAACACATATGATTTGGTTAGCCAGAAGCTTCAGTATTACTTATACAAAATTAAAAAAAAATCCCAAAGATTACCTATTCTTCAAAGCCAGTATAAAGTTCATGCAAAGCAACAAATCTGGCGTATCTAACCAGCTCGTTGGCAAGTAAGATATTCTAGCAGAATAGATATTTCATGAAACTTATCTGGCCAACCTAGCAAGACGCAACTGAAAAACAGGAGCCTTCACATCCGCTCAAACCAGTCAAGACACCAGAGGCAATACAAAGTGTGATTTAGCCACAAACCACAAGACTGCACTAACATTGCTTTCGCTTGCCTTGCAGATAACAACCTGCACAAAGATACATGAAATGCAACATCCAAGCATTGCATCTCAACTAAATCAGGGCTCTAGAGTGCGACCTAATTTCTCAATGGTGCGACCAGCCGTTCGAGGGGAAAAAAAAATCTCTGCGACTCTGAAAGTCTCCCTGTGGTTCAACAACAGACACTAGAGCTCTGCATTTCAGCCCGAGCCCGACGGGCCTCGACTTTTTACGCCCCTCTTGCTGGCCTTCAGGATAATTTTCATGTCATAATTCAGATGCAGGCCGGGCCTCCTGCCTGTTTTAGACTTCCCCTTACTTTTATATTGTAGACATCCAGCAATTAGTGATGGAAAAAATAAAAGAATTGCCGCGCTGGTGGAAACAACACGAGACCGTGCTACCGGGACTGTCAAGAGCGGCTCGATTGTGTTTAGTGTCCCGCAGCAGCAGCGCAGCTGAACAGTTCTGCGTTCAAATACACGCAATAGCCTCAAGCTTGCCACAAAGCACCGGCAAAAGTAATTACCATAAATCTGACGGGGAAATAGTTAGGAGATATTTGAATTATTTACTAATAAACTAGTGTTTCCTGAGTCTGTCGCAAGGATGAAGTTGCTGATCCTGACCCGCCATCTCCTCAGACACACCTTTAGAGAGAAGTGCATCTTTACGGATTATGATTATAATGAAAGTTTTTGTTTTGTTTGATTTGTTTAATTTCATTAAGTAATCATTTAAAGCTTTCTATAGACATACTAATAAACTAAAACAAACATTCTTTTATTATATAAAACACTCGGTCACTATAGTTAAACCATTGTAACCACAAATTATCTTCTTTATTTTACAGAAGCACAACGTTTTGTTGATATTGTGAGCGCACACAAATAAAAGTAGACCCTTTGCAGTTACGAATGATGTATTACTCTTACCTTTATGTTCAAAAATGAAGGCATGTCTACCGAAAAAAAATGCAAGTGATCACGCTGGTGTCTCCATGTCCTGAAGTGTCTCCACACAGACGATTGGATATAGCGCACATTTATCTGGGTCTAACGTTTAAACATTGTTATATGCTTGAACTGTTTTAAATCTATAGATTTTATTTTAGGCGAGTCGTGATGATTTGAGAAGGATAAATTGATCAAACACAGGCTCACGGTCTTAACGCTGGCCACTTGGTCATTACTTTTAAAAGAACTAAAACTTATATTTAACAAACAGAAAAATGCTCCATACGTTTTTCTAAATTAACTTGATAAAAAAAGGAAACGAAATACAATAACTTTCTATTACATACAAAACTGAACTATTTTAATAGCTGAAACAGTAGACTAAGCTGTTTAGGGAGTGTTTAGCTGTTCAAATCAGACACTAGAGCATCCCTTCATTCAGACACAGTGGAAGATCTGATCAGAATCAGTGTAGAGGGGCCAAGTCTGGAAGATTTTGCTGCTAGAGAGAGAGTGTGTCCAGCTGGTTTAGCCAAGGCCAAAGATCAAGAAGACCAAACTACAGGAGCTGGTCATCTGAGGGGCATGTGACTGCAATGGAGGATAGTTCATAAGACATTGAGCCATGAGATGTTCAGTCTGAAGCCCTTGAAACACTTAATTTAGATTTTCTTTTTATTTCATTTATCTTGAGATGTTTTAAGTTTAAATTTCAGCTCAGTGAAGCACTTTAAGCACCAACACTTTTCAGTAAGTCACTTTTCTTGTAGAATTGTGCTTCAAATAAAGAACTTTATGTTGACTAGATTGTCAATAAGTCAATATTGCCTATATGGACAGCGATTTAAAAAAAAGTGAACTTGTAAAACTGCGGTGTTAAATGTGATGCGGTCGAAAATTTGGGTGCACCTAACTTTTGTGCTGGTGCACCTAAGAAAAAATATAGGCGCACCAGTGCAACCAGTGCAAAAAGTTAGTCTAGAGCCCTGTGAATCCAATAGGTGAACAGTAAGGACGTGGCAGCTGTGTTGTTACATAACAGTAACAGCACTGCTTCTAGGGAAAAGTGCACACCTATCAGGTATTGCTGTGCCTGCTTTTGAGAATAAACAGAATTTGATGTAAAAGAAACAAACAGACCATCTAAATGGTTAAGAATGTTACTTGAATTAATGCATGCATAATATCACATAAATAAATGCACTGTAGCAGATTAAATGAAATACACAGAGGTTCAAGTAATTGCAGAAATCACTACATTGTTTAATCACTAAGTTCTGAACTAAACTATGAATGAGCATCAATTACCTCATTTTCAATAGTTCAAAAAAAAAAAAAAACTACATTTGCTGAAAATTTACTCAAGCTTTAGAGACATTTTCCAATGCAGTGAATGGGTGCCGTCAGAATGAGAGTCCAAACAGCTGATAAAAACAACAATCCACAACTAACCTACACCATTCCAGTCCAATACAAGTTTGTAATCCATAATAACGCTTCCTCCAGTGAAAAACCCATTCCCTGTTGTCCTCTCACATCAAAATCCACCAATACATTGGTTTAAAACTATTTTGGACTGCTTTTGTTTGTGTGCTTGATCTGTGCACATTTCTCTCCTGATTCAGACAAGATGACTTTTTAATTTACATTTGAACGCAATATTATGGAGAAGACTCAAATTTTAGCAACATTTCAAGTTAAAATGCCGATGGACTGGAGAGGTGTGGGTTACTTGTGGATGTTTGTATCAGCTGTTTGGACTCTCAATCTGACGGCACCCATTCACTGCGTTGGAAAATCTCTTCAAATCTGTTCTAATGAAGAAACAAACTCATCTTAATCTTGGATGGCCTGAAGACGAGTACATTTTCAGAACCACATTTTCATTTGTGGGTAAACTATTCCTTTATAACGTCAAATAACGGGACCTTATAGTGAATCTTATCACGTTTACATGATCGTTCTTTTGGATTAAACAAAGGCATTAAAAATATCAATCATAACCAGGTTCTTTAGAATCAATCACAAAGCATCTCTTTCAGCTGGCTGTAATTCATTATGCAGACAAAGCCTTAATAGATCTTCAGAAAAAGACTGTAGGATGCACACTTTGGTGCATTCAGGACACAGAAGACCAGTAAGGCTGAGTCTGGTCCTGCATGGGCTTACTCATCAGGTCTAGTGCTGACGTACAGAGCAAAGGAGCAGGCTGCACATGCATCACACCACAAGGGCAGACTAACCTTCATGTGCGCTTGCGATTAATGGTGACACAGCCCTGCATGAGCTGCGGTCAGCTGAATGCAGTGATGTAACAACCTGCACCACGTGTGTGCCGCTCGTGTGCATTACGACATTCATCCTCACGGGCATCTCCTCACTCTACTGCCAATATCACATGCACACATTCAGCAGCAGATCTTAAAATAATCACACCGAGCACGAATACAGATTCCAACAATATTATCCACATTTATTTAACTGCGCTCAAAGAAACTAGAGAAACCTCAACTGCACACAGAAATGATAAACAGCAGGATTTAATGCTAGAACGACTTAATTATTTACAACAGTATGAAATAAAAACAACACGACTCTACAAAGAACACACAGATGAATAATAAACGAGCATTTGACAAGAACATCAAGCGAATGAGGAGAATCAATACGATTAATATTTGATAATGTAGCTTGAGTAATGTAGCTGTCAATCATTTGAGAGCCACACAAACACACACACACACACCAATCCAGGAATGCTTCTAGCCTTTCCTCAGCAGGCCTCCCCACCATATGGATGTTTATATACTTTTCAAGGAAAATGATTCTCAGGTCAATATACACCATAAACATGACTCTACACCACAAAAAGCACTAATTAATAACAGTTTGTCCATGTTTTGTAAGGGCTGTTTTACCGCCCTTGTCATGAACACAATAAATAATAATTTAATCATTTACACCCACTGATCTATAACAGAAAACGTATTTAAATGTATTAATTCAGAGTTTATAACTCATACCAGTTTATACAGGAGAACCAGTAAATATGATTACCATAAAACTATCCGTCTTAAAACATAAGAGACACAACACACTAACAAATGGCATAAAGCTGCATGTTTGTCATTAAGCAAGCCTACATGAAAACGTCTTCTTTCTTTCTTTCTGCGTCGCACAAACGTAATCACATTACATTACTGACATGCGTTTGAGATACTTGAAGATGAATGGTACAGTGTCTCCCTGAGCTAAAGGACTTCCGGCTAAAAGCACGTGTCCCATGAGTGCTGCTCATGGCATGCGGTATATAACTAGCACTATTACTCTTCAGCTGCCGGGTTTATTAAATCTGTGTTCAGCTCATCTTGTTTCAGTACACTGTTAGACAGCGGGTTGGTCGTGACATGATGCCTCGAAGTGCTCTTGGTAGGCAGCTAACGTTACATTTTTGAGACACAGCCTGAAAATGTATCGCGTACCATTTCGCCGCACTATATCTATGCGCTTATGAAACGCAAAGCTTGGTCATAAAAGTAAGAGATACTAGCTCGGGTGGATGACATCAGCGAATGACAACACACAGTTAATTTACAGTACGCTAGCCTCACAGATTATCATCGGTGCGGTTAGAAACCTCTGATGGTCAAGGACATCGTGATGACGGGTTGAATCTTCAAGTTTACCAAACGCCTGCACTGTTAATGTGAATGTAGAGAGCGTGTTTTGCGCTGCGAGCGTCAGAACACGAGACGCGGGCGCTGTGAGCTGCTAGTCACTCGCTAACAAGCTAGTTTAGCATCCGATTTAGCGTAAACACTGCCGTGTTCTTCGACAGTCCCCGCCGTTTCTGTGCATTCGCGCAGTCAGCGTTGGTGAAATGCAGCGACAACGACCGAGCTGGCTGGAAGTTTCGGGGAGATATAAAGGGGTTCAGTTCCTGAGCTGAGCCGCCTCTCAAAGCGAACGTGGCGCTCGTACTGCTGCAATGTGCTCCTAGCCCTCACACAAGCTTTTACTGAAGAACGAGCACAAATCCGTCCATCATTCGCCACCACACGCATGAGAAGAACATCATGTACGTACCCATCGGTGAGTGACCGCGAATCGTTTGATCTGTTTTGGTGTTAAGACTATATTCCGCTACGAAGCCTTCATTTTGTTACGTTCTCTCCCCCATGCTGCATTATGAAAGGGCGTGTGCATGCGTGATTGACGTGACGGAGCGGCCAATCAAATTTGAGCACGGCTCTGACGACACACTTCATTCATGGATCCAGTGTCCAATCAGCGGACGCAAACCGCCTGCCGTCGAACTTTTAACACGGAGCCTCTCAGCTCATGCATTGTTTACTCGCGGAGTAGTTAGGAGCTGGCAGAGATTTATCACCCGAGGAGACCGAAGGAGTCGCTAGAGGGCGCTAGAAAATGGAAGATGGACAAGGTTATTGTGAAAAACGCTATGCAAATTTGGATTACAAATGTATCTCTTCGGATTTATATATCTATGTATTATAACCGTGGATAGAAAAGGTACAAGGCAGATACTAAACAACTTAATTAAAATAAATACATTTAAGAGGATCATTCGCAAAGGGACCATCATATGAGGGAGTTTAAAAATAATAATAATAATAAATAAATAAATAAAAATTGGGTAAATTAGGGTGTATCATTAGCAGGCATGTGTCCACCGGGACAAAGGAATGCATGAATTAAGGACTAAGTTTGCTATAGACGAAAGCATAGACTTCAGCCCT
This sequence comes from Cyprinus carpio, assembly GCF_018340385.1. Lineage (NCBI taxonomy): Eukaryota > Metazoa > Chordata > Actinopteri > Cypriniformes > Cyprinidae > Cyprinus > Cyprinus carpio. Next base: position 34,339,565 of record NC_056574.1, read on the forward strand.
CCGCGAACCCAAAAAGGCTTCCTAAAAACTGGGTTAAAAGTGCGAAGTGTCATGAGTGAAAAACAATAGCAGTACCGCTAGGGGGCGCTGTGATAGCAAGTTCCCATAGACTTGCATTGATTCTGTCACATTGACCTCCTGGGACCCGGCACAGACTTTTGTCTTATTTAGAGGACATTGTACTTTAGTGAATTTCTCTGAGACGCTACGTGCCACAGTTTTAAGTCCGGATGTCCTGAGCACATTCGGGGCTTTTTATGGGATTTCAAAAGTTTGGAGGCTTGTGATCATAAACACCTTCTCCTTGGACTTTAAAAATGACTGATATTGACAGAGTGATCAAATTTAGCACTCTTAGGCAAATATGCTAATATTTTGTGATTATCCTTTAAATCTTACTGATTTAAAAAAAAAAAAAAAAAAAAAAAAATATGTTGTGGGGTTTCAAATCGGAATATAATTTTTTTTGCTTTGAAACGGGGCATAATTTTCATACATGTCTTCTGTGAGGACACCAGGACAAACATTGTGTTAATCAGGCATTTTGGGGAAACACAACAGGTCAATAGGGAAAGAAAATATAAATCAATATTCCTATGAAATTTGAGATATTCTTATAAAAAAAAAAAAAAATAAAAACAAAATGAAAAGAATAAAAACAAACCACTAAAAATTAAAAAAAAATAAATAAAATGTTGAGAATAAACACTTACTCTAAATTTCAAGAAAATGTAATGTTTAGAATGAACTAATTAAATTACGATAACATTTTATTTATACTTTTTTCTACATTTAACAATTTTTTTCTCTAAATGTTTTTTTCTCGTAATTTAATGAGTTTATTCTCAACATTTTATTTCGACTTTTTTTTTTCTTCTAGAAATTTAATGAGTTTAATCTCACATTATAAAGACTTTAATCTCGAGATGGGTTTATTATTATTATTATTATTATTATTGTTTTTTGGCCCTAATCCTCTTCCATATTAACCAATGTAATGACATAAAAATAAAAAAAATCACAAAACTTTTTTTTTTTTTGGTTCTCAGGATAGTATGGACACTGTCACACCACATCATTACAGTTTTGTTGTTGTTGTTGATGTTTTAATGCTTACATAGTTTTTGAAACTATGGCTCCATTTCTCAAAACTCTACACACAAAACCACAAAACACACACGACTTGCAAAAGCAAACACTTCTTTCAAAACTATTTTAACTCATCTAAAAGTGGTATTTTTGTGTAGTAACTCAACACACAAACATAAAACAATTAGCCACACGCATGTCAAACTACACACAGATGTGAACAATGTAAAACACCTCTCTAGTGTGTCTTTGGCTTGTTCAGAGTGCAGTGGAGCACAGGAGTTTGTCATAGCACTCCACACATACATGCATATGCACATATACACTATATACAGTATGCATGTACAACTGATGAATTTTACACAATTATGCAACTGAACTGAACACTGAACTGATTTGAGCTATATAGTGACACTAATGACTCGCTGCTTTACAGCAGAATTTGAAATTAAAACTATTGTGAAACTGCTGTGAAACAATCTATGTTGCATAAAGCACTTTAGAAATAAAGTTGGCTTTCTGACTTGGCTTGTATGCATATTCAGTGTGTGTGTGTGTGTGTCTCTACTGTACATATACACACATAATATATAATCAAGATATAGATACACACACTGTAAACAGAGATGCAAGGGGGTAAAATAATTTCTTTCTCAAAACACTGAGTTTTGATTTCTAAGTGAACAAATTATGTTTGTTTTCACACATGATGACCGTAGGCTGTAGGTCATCAGTAAATGAGTGTTTCCCAAATGAAACAAAAGAGCTGTTAGTTCTGAATGATGTGTGTAATGCAGAGAACTGAGTTAAGAGTTTAGCAAAACTTTTGTATTACAATTTTTGCACGTGTCCTTATAATTTCATAAATATACTGTATAGCTGACTTTATATTTTAAGTGTGAAATTCACAAGGGGACCATCATTTGAGGGGTACATGAGCTGCATATATTAATGACCAGATACTGCAAAATATTAATTGTTCAGTGGACATTTCTGCTCCTTTATTCATGAATATCATAACAGTTATCACAATGGGTATCAATAAGTTTTAAAAGGCATGCAAAGGCTATCTCTCAACAAGTCTTCCCGAGTGGTTCCAGCACTGGAAATCTCGAAACTACTTCAAAACAGGATGAAACACAAGTGAAAGAAATGTACAAAAAATATCATGGGGGAAAAAAATCTAAAACATATCTAAGCCTTACTAGACATAACTCTTAATAAATGTATTTTGCTATGAAGAATGCAGGATCATAAAATAAAAGCTATTACTATTACACATTACTATAAAAAACAAAACAAAAAAACAACATCAACAACAACACTGCACATACAACTGCATATATTTCTGGACACATTCAAAGAAGAATCATTTTGATATAAATTAGAAAATCCTGTATATATTACAAAATACACAAATTATCGCCAGATCTATGTATGTTGCTATATGCACAGTACAGTATAGAATTTACATCTCACTTATGATTTACATTCCTTAGACACCCATGAACTCATTTCACTTTCTGGTGTACACTACCTAGCAAAGATCTGGAGATACCTACTAATTCTGACTATCATACCAAATCTTTAATCTTTCTCCATTTTAGAATAATAGTTAAGTCAAAACTATGAATTAATACAAACAAAGTATGGGATATGTAATATATATGGCACAATTACTTCAGTCTTTATGCTTTACACTGTAAGAACAAAATTGACAGCATAAAGGATGAAAATCTCTTTGCTCAATCTATGCTTGAGAAACTGAAAAACAATGTTGTAACCAATTTCCTCTTTATTGGAGAGCAAAAATATAGCAAAAAACACTTGCGTCCTCAAAGTGCTAAAGAAAAAACTTTCTGCCTGTCACTAGAGGTAAGATTCACTTCATATATTAACATGCAACCAAATGTATGCATTCTATCACGCCTGGGAAAATATCACACATACATTATATTTTGCATTATATTTCTAGTATAATCCTCATTCCATCGTCTGGATGTTTTACTTTATTAGTTTGTTTGTAATTCTCATTCTCTATGATCTAAATACTGTAATACAGTAATGAGAATATATATTTGGAATACCATAATGAAAAGTGGACGACGGGCATTTTTATGATCTTTTAAACTTTATTTTCTCTATATGTAAAATATGATTCATTATTATTTTTTTTTTAATTCATTCATTCATACAAAAATATTACCATATTATATATTTTTCCTTTGAATTTCGGGTTGACTCTTTAATGGCCCAAACACATTCTTGACAGGTTTCATGAGCTCTACAATGCATAAGCAGGATTAAGGTGTGAGTTTAAGGTCAGGTAAACTGTGTTGTGGGGGATTTTCTGAATGAGAGATTGAGCTGAGGACTTGTTTATGGTTCTTCAGTGTCCATGAACTCTTTTTTAGGTGGGGCAGATCCACGGTACCAGGCACAGCTGCTGTCACTCCTCTTAATGCAGGTGTAGTACTGAGCCTGTGTGCCCTGAACGGTTCCCTCCACCACCCAATCAGTCCAAAGACACTCAGCGTTGTCGTGAATGGAACAGGGAATCGTAGGACACTGGACGACCTGCACAAAGACAAGAGAAGAGCTGTGAGAACGTGAAGACAGAAGATAGATAGACAGACAGACAGACAGACAGACAGACAGATAGATAGATAGATAGATAGATAGATAGATAGATAGATAGATAGATAGCAATACCTTGCAATCACAGCCCATCTGGTAGCGTGGACCAAAGCTCTTTTTCTGTGTCAGACTCAGAGACTCCCAAGATTCAATGTAGTTGCAAAGATTTATACGCAGTGTGCCATTTGAATCCTTATTACCTGTGCATATTAATGAAATGGTGTTGGTATAAAGATATCGCTTCTACAGTTTACAGAAGCAAATGCTGTTTCTTGAACACTATTTTTCACAACATTTTAATTCACTCTTACCAGTAATCAGGTATTCCTTTTTGCCACTGCTGTCCAGACTGACCCCGCACAAAGCTGATGAGGGGCCCGTCAAGATGGCATCAATATCTCCGTCAGGACCCTTAAACATCTAGTGAAAGAAGATGGCATGAAGAAGTCAAGAAACAGTCTTGGCTTTCTCGTTTGGTTTAATATTGTAAACATTCTGTTTTCATGTATCAGAATTACAGTCAGTTATATGATTCCTAAGAACAGTAAACGTCTTTGTGGCACTAATAATTAAAAATTATATTTGGTATGCCGTCTTTGTTTTTCAATATTTTGCAAAGAAAATTAAAAGGTTAATTTATAATATAAAGATACTACATACATATGAAGAATTTATGTAGCTATTTTTTTTAATGTAGCATTCTGATAACATTAGTAACAAAGTCGATCACAGATTCATTTTGGCAAGCCAGGCTTATTAGAAGAATGTGCCTGTGGCAAAATGATATTAGGTTGCTTATTGCACATTTTGTGACACTTTCAAAGTGAAATATCTAGTGAGTAGCGCTAAAAGCAATTCACAACGTAAGTGCAATGCTGTACCAGGTGTGCTTTCGAGCAAGTTTACTTTGTCAGAGAAGCCATAAATATGGAGCTGGTTATGTGATGTAAAGGTCAAAATGTATTCGCTTACAATTCATGCACTATGGTAAAGTCTTTTGAGGTCATACCCTTGTATCGTGTAAGGAACTGTGCAAAAATAAGTAAATTAATCAATAATCTGCCTCTGTAATCATAATTTGTTTTAAAATGATTTGAAAGTTGTCTGTGTTTTACTGCCACTAGTGTACATTTGAGCTGGAAACTGCATTGAATTATATGTACAGGTAAGTTTTTGGAGTTTTGGACAAATGTTTTTCTAATGCCGCGGTAACAGTATACATGTCATAATCATGGTAATTCCATAATAACACAGCACTAGTTTTGTGTTTGGCTTCAGGAAAATAAAATGAAAGTGATGGATAGCAACAAAAATAATATTCTCCATTAACCTTTATCTGTTTGACGTCATATCGGATCATTTTGATTGGGTTGCCGTAGGTATCATTACCAGTGACCACCTCCTCCTGTCCAACCACTTTGGCTCTGATGACTGAAAAAAGGCATAGAACAGAAAAAGCCATTAAAATACCATTTTACCATTTAAAAACCATTTAACATGAAATCTCTCTTGCACATTTTACCCCACTGTAATCCTTCATGTATAGAGTAAGAAGTCTTATCTAGCTGCTGTTATTCTGCTCTGTACTACAGGTGCTGGGTGTTGTGTGTATGGAGACACATGAGTATTTGATTAGTGGAGGGCAGTGCAAGGAATTTGCTCCCAGCCTGATATTCAGGAAGCCAGTCAGCATTCTGACTCCAGCAGGCAATTTGCCCCCCGCTCGCCCTGCCGCTTTAATCTCCACCCTCACACTGCCTGTTGCCCATAGAGCTGCTGACATACAAATACCAAATGCTCAGTCCAAATTCATCTCTCCATTAATAAGCAGATTCAGTCAGTAGGATCACATGCTTTAAACAAAATAGAGATTAAAAGACTAGATTTTTCCATGAGCGCTGCTAAGGTGGGCGCTAGAGCATTGCTGTGTGGTTCCCATGGTGTTCTGTGCCTTGCTAAGGCATTGCTATGCATTAGAAAGGTTGTAAGCATGCTTCTGTGCAGTTGCTTGGATGTAAGGAGAGGTTCTAGAGCAGTGCTATGTGGTTTCTACAGTGCTGGGGGTAATGCATTACAAGTAACTTGTGTTACGTAATCAGATTACTTTTTTCAAGTAACTAGTTAAGTAACTGTTAAATTGACAACAAAATATCACAAGTTAGTTTGTTTTCCATTTATTGATTGAGACCTCTCTTGTTTCCATGTTGAGAGAAATCCGGAGTAATTGCAGAGGCACTGTGTGCGCTTGTGTAAACATGATAGTTATTCTAAATGTGAACATGCATTTACTCATCTCACTTGCACAAAAACAGATTCAGTATTCCTAGAATTGAATAAAAAACAGTAAAATGCAAACTAAGAATATGACGTAAACCTGCAATAATTAAATAACGCAATCCTGAAATAAAGTATCATGGGTTTATTATATCAAATCAGCATATTATAATGATTTCTGAAGGAAAATGTGACACTAAAGACTGGAGTAATCGGTGCTAAAAAATGAATAACAAGAATAAATTACATTTTTAAATATTTTCAAACAGAAAACACCAAAATAAACACAAATCAATGCAGGATGAGAGAATAACTTTAAAAACATTTTAAAATCTTACTGACCCCAAAGTTTTAAGCTGTAGTGTCAAGGAATAAGAGAGATAAAATATCCCTATAAAACACTTCCCCTCATGCATCTGATTTTTTAGAGAGCCATACATACCGTCCGCATATTAAGGCCCAAACACAGAGCGTCTTTTCTACTGGCCACACACTCAGAATGCCAAATACACCCACAGGATCCCAGTCTCAAGTGAGGCATGCCTCTCTCATCAGTAACCACACACACAGGGTTTATGCTGGTTTAATCACAGCCTCCCTTTCCCACACATTCATTCCACACCGAGGCGGAACATACACACACACAGTGCGAGTGCTGTTTTCAGCTCCAGGTATGTGAGGGGAAACCCGAGCCCTCCACATCATTCATTAACGGGTTCTGTAGGTCACGTGGAACATTTACACATGTAAAGGGGAATCTACAGGTCAGGCTGGACACGCAGCTCTAAACATCTACTGGAGGAAAAGTTAAAACAACATCATTAACAACTGACAACTTCTTTCTGAGAGTCATTGTATGTAGGTGTCATTACATGTTCGACACTGTTATTACCCTGAACTGAATCAACACTGAACAGACTAGAGCTGAATAATGACACCATTGTCTTTACAGCTGAACTTGAACTTGTTTCATAATGAATGATCTTTACAACATTGACGCTGGTATTGAAACGTATTCAGCCAAAAATGCAAACTTTTTATGCATTTTGCCTGTTCGTTTACACAACAACTGTGTTTTCGGGATTGAAAACATATTCAATATTTAAAAAAAAAAAAACAGGTTTCAAAGTGCAAGTTTGTTTTCCGTGTAAACACCCAAAACGGGAATCTTTGAAAACGGTGACGTCATGTGCATGCGTAGTACGTGTTAGGTATATAGACATGCGCAGTACCTGTCGATTTTAAAGCAAGCGTGAACAAAGTTTCTTCAGCAAAGTGTGGATTTACTTCACCAATATTACAACCAACAGCAGAGACGCATCATATACATCACTTCCCTACAGGTACTGTTCACTAACAAGGTGACAGCGCCAACTACTGGCCTAGCATATGTAAAACAGTGTTTTTCGCCGTTTCCGCGGATGTGTGTAAACACAAATCGTTTTGAAAATGTTGTTGTGTATTTGTGAAACTTTTTAAAAATGCAAGGGAAAAACGTTTCTGTTTTAAATGTAGCCTAAATTGAAACATTGAGCAGAATAATGACTTGATTTTCTTCTATATTGTTTAAATAAATATGACTTGACTTGACTATAGGCTGAATCTCAAAACCATCAGGTCAGGGTCATGTGGGAGTTTCAAACAGCCAACATCACAGAGCCGATGTTGGCTAAACGCATAGGTGGGTGTGCCGATAATTCGGGTGCATCATGACTGTGACTGACTCCAGAAACCCAAGTCATGTAATGACTATCTATCTAATGTCAAAGGCAAACCACAATATGTTGCTAGCATGAGACAATACTTTCTTCATTTTTTGAAGCTGTAATCAGCCTGTTGAAAGAGGTCTTAATCAAAGGGCCACAAACAATGGAAAATGCATAGGTCATGTAATGGCAGGGTACTGAAGGAACACTGAAGGTCAAAGCATCACAGCCAGATCAGAGGCAGGTTACATACAGTGATGCAGTAAAGCTAAAATTAGCCCTAAGATTATCTCCCATCACTTCAACATTATTAGATTTTCAAGTACATACTGCACAATAGTGGTACAAACTCGCACAGCTATCTGCTTTATGTTATTTACATGTTAGAGTGATGCATATAAATGGAATAATGCAGATAGAAAGAGTGTGTGCGTGTGTGTTAAGAATTAGCAGAACTTGTTTTTATTAAGGGGTGTATGTCATACAGACTGTGTTTGTGGTAATTTATTGTTCCCAATATCACACCTTGATATTGTTATGTGAATAGGTGTGTTAAATTGATTTAGAATGACTTTTGATGTGACTCATCCATTTAGAGTTTAATGTCAGAACCACCTTTTTTTTTAAATAATGTTAGTTTGCTTTCAAGCCTTTTTTTTTAACTAAGATATTATATAATGTAAGAGTCATCAGTCATTTCTTATGAATAATCTTATCCTTTAGTTTTTGCCCATGAAGCTCCAAAGAAAGAGAGAAAATAATATTTTTGAGATGTATTAAGTACCTTTCATTTCTGTGGTATTTCATTCACTGGATTATATAGAAACATTAACACAAGAAAAAAGAACTATATTGTGATTTTATAGTTAATTAACATTATAGGGTTAGGGTTAGTTGCTTGTAATTATGGATAATTTACTGTTACTGCTATATTAAGTATATGTAACGAGTCACAATGACTCTGTAAAATAAAGTGATTAAAATAAGAGTGAATTAAACTATAAAAAAAAAAAAAACTAAAATGCTACACTGTTTTCAAGCTGGAAAACCCTGTTTGTGCCTAATAACAGCATAGCACATAAACACTTTTAATATTCTGAACCCAGAGGTATTAGAATCTACATCTGTGGTTCTGTCCACTACTATAAATGAAATCTTAAATAGCCTTAATGCGAAAATTATTTCCTTTGGCATTTTGAATTAAATACTAGGCCTATTGAAAGCAGAATAAAAATGTAAAATACTTTACGAAAACATTACTTAAAATTTTACCCTATTTTAAGATAAAAGAAGCTGTCAAGTGCTGTCTATTATATTAATCACACACACACACACACACACCATATGAACAGAGTATTGATATAATACAGATATGGTTATGGATATGAAATAGTTAAAAGCATGGAATCTTACCGACATCCGCATTGCAATACGCCTGCTGAGGATGTTCAGGAGTGCAGCTGCAGGCTTCGGCAAACTCTGCGGCTCCGCACAGCACTAACAGCAGCAGAGTAACACAGCGCGAGCGAGTCATCATCTTCTTCACGAGGAAATGCGGACACAAACAAACGCGTGGATTTCCAAAAACAAGTTGCCTCCAAAGACAAGGTGCCTTTGAAACGCTGACTTCAGAGTTAGACAAGTGCCGACCTGGTGAGAGCAGTCTAGTGTCAGGACAGTGTGCGCTCTGGCTGAACGGCACTGCTTTTATTCCCATCTGAACTCCGCCCATTTTAGACTGCGTATGACTTTTTGCGCCGACTTAGTCATCATGTCCTCATTGTTTAGGTCGTTAATTTATATTTTGTCATTTTGAACGTTGGCAGACTAAAATATGAGTAATATTGCGAATTAATGACTATTGCAGAAACAGAATTGGGTAATGCTGAGCCTCTGACGTTTGGCGCGCCTTGACCTCTCAATGACCATTGATTTCCCTGTATTAAAACCTCCTGACTACCAGCTATGGAGTTTTTGTCCTCTGTAGTAGACATTATATTTTAGCGATTTCTCGGAGACGTTACATGTCACACCTGTACAGAGCCCATTCATAGCTTTTCAGAGGTACCAAATTATTTGATGTTTCACCATGACCACTCCCTCTCCTTGGCCTTTAAAAATGGCTGACATTCATTTAGTGATCAAATGTAACACCCTAATGGAAATATGATAATATTTTGTAATTATAATTTAAATCTGACTAATTGTCAAATTGTTTGTCATAAATCAACATCTCAGGAAAATGTTATAGGGTTTCAAATCAAAATATAACTTTCTGTTATGAAAAGGGACATCAATTTCATGTCCACTGGGTCCCACTTTATATTAAGTGCCTCTAATACCTGTGTACTTGCATAGTAACTAGATGTGTACATACAGTAGTATATAACCACAGTGTAAGTACACATTGGTACATAGTATCTACAGCTATTATGTTTGTGTAACTACACACATGTAACAACCCACTGAATGGTATTAAGTACAAATGTGTAACAGGACACTGGTAACAACACTTTTTGGTAATGAAAGTACAAACGTGTAACAGGACTAACAGCACTTTTTGATAAAGAAAGTGTTACACTTTAAATTAGATTTACCATGTAATTACTCTGATGTTACACAGCAGCAGCCAGTAAGTTAAGCTTTACATATAAATTGTGGTTGGTATCCAGAATGTTTCACTTTATATTAAGTGGACAGTTCCTGAGGAGTTACCATGTAAGTACACCGGTATTACTGTGGTGCACCAACTCCAACTCGAGATCCAACTCCTCCCACTTTACATATCCCTAAACCTAGCCTTCTCACCAGCTGGATCCCATCTCCACCCCTAAACCTACCCGTCTCCAACCCCTGGATCACATTTCCACCCCTAAACCTACCCGTCTCCACCCCCTGGATCTCATCTCCACCACTAAACCTACCCGTGTCCACCCCCTGGACCACATTTCCACCCCTAAACCTACCCGTCTCCACCCCCTGGACCACATTTTCACCCTTAAACCTACCCGTCTCCACCCCCTGGACCACATTTCCACCCCTAAACCTACCCGTCTCAACCCCCTGGACCACATCTCCACCCCTAAACCTACCCACCTCCACCCGCTGGACCACATGTCCACCCCTAAACATACCCATCTCCACCCGGTGGACCACATTTCCACCCCTAAACCTACCCGTCTCCAACCCCTGGACCACATTTCCTCCCCTAAACCTACCCGTCTCCACCCCCTGGACCACATTTCCACCCCTAAACCTACCCGTCTCCACCCCCTGGACCACATCTCCACCCCTAAACCTACCCACCTCCACCCGCTGGACCACATCTCCACCCCTAAACCTACCCGTCTCCACCCGCTGGATCTCATCTCCACCACTAAACCTCCCCGTCTCCAGCCCCTGGATTCCATCTCCACCCCTAAACCTACCTGTCTCCACCCGCTGGACCACATTTCCACCCCTAAACCTACCCGTCTCCACCCGCTGGACCACATTTCCACCCCTAAACCTACCCGTCTCCACCCCCCTGGATCTCATCTCCACCGCTAAAACCTACCCGTCTCCACCCGCTGGACCACATTTCCACCCCTAAACCTACCCGTCTCCACCCGCTGGACCACATTTCCACCCCTAAACCTACCCATCTCCACCCCCTGGATCTCATCTCCACCGCTAAACCTACCCGTCTCCACCCGCTGGACCACATTTCCACCCATAAACCTACCCGTCTCCACCCCCTGGATCTCATCTCCACCGCTAAACCTACCCGTCTCCACCCGCTGGACCACATCTCCACCCCTAAACCTACCCGTCTCCACCCCCTGGATCTCATCTCCACCCCTAAACCTACCCGTCTCCACCCCCTGGATCTCATCTCCACCGCTAAACCTACCCGTCTCCACCCCCTGGACTACATCTCCACCCCTAAACCTACCCGTCTCCACCCCCTGGATCTCATCTCCACCGCTAAACCTCCCTGTCTCCAGCCCCTGGATTCCATCTCCACCCCTAAACCTACCTGTCTCCACCCGCTGGACCACATTTCCACCCACAAACCCACACACCCACACACCCACGACCACATTTCCACCCCTAAACCTACCCGTCTCCACCCCCCTGGATCTCATCTCCACCGCTAAACCTACCCGTCTCCACCCGCTGGACCACATTTCCACCCATAAACCTACCCGTCTCCACCCCCTGGATCTCATCTCCACCGCTAAACCCTACCCGTCTCCACCCCCTGGACCACATCTCCACCCCCCTAAACCTACCCGTCTCCACCCCCTGGATCTCATCTCCACCGCTAAAACCTACCTGTCTCCACCCGCTGGACCACATTTCCACCCCTAAACCTACCCGTCTCCACCCCCTGGACCACATTTTCACCCTTAAACCTACCCGTCTCCACCCCCTGGACCACATTTCCACCCCTAAAACCTACCCGTCTCAACCCCCTGGACCACATCTCCACCCCTAAACCTACCCATCTCCAGCCCCTGGATTCCATCTCCACCCCTAAACCTACCTGTCTCCACCCGCTGGACCACATTTCCACCCCTAAACCTACCCGTCTCCACCCCCTGGATCTCATCTCCACCCCTAAACCTACCCGTCTCCACCCCATGGATCTCATCTCCACCACTAAACCTACCCGTCTCCACCCGCTGGACCACATTTCCACCGCTAAACCTACCCGTCTCCACCCGCTGGACCACATTTCCACCGATAAACCTACCCGTCTCCACCCCCTGGATCTCATCTCCACCGCTAAACCTACCCGTCTCCACCCCCTGGACCACATCTCCACCCCTAAACCTACCCGTCTCCACCCCCTGGATCTCATCTCCACCGCTAAACCTACCCGTCTCCACCCGCTGGACCACATTTCCACCCCTAAACCTACCCGTCTCCACCCCCTGGATCGCATCTAAACCCCCTAAACCTACCCGTCTCCACCCCCTGGACCACATCTCCACCACTAAACCTACCCGTCTCCACCCCCTGAACCACATCTCCACCACTAAACCTACCCGTCTCCACCCGCTGGACCACATCTCCACCCCTAAACCTACCCGTCTCCACCCCCTGGATCTCATCTCCACCGCTAAACCTACCCGTCTCCACCCCCTGGACCACATCTCCACCCCTAAACCTACCCGTCTCCACCCCCCTGGATCTCATCTCCACCGCTAAACCTCCCCGTCTCCAGCCCCTGGATTCCATCTCCACCCCTAAACCTACCTGTCTCCACCCGCTGGACCACATTTCCACCCCTAAACCTACCCGTCTCCACCCGCTGGACCACATTTCCACCCCTAAACCTACCCGTCTCCACCCCCTGGATCTCATCTCCACCGCTAAACCTACCTGTCTCCACCCGCTGGACCACATTTCCACCCCTAAACCTACCCGTCTCCACCCGCTGGACCACATTTCCACCCCTAAACCTACCCGTCTCCACCCCCTGGATCTCATCTCCACCGCTAAACCTACCCGTCTCCACCCGCTGGACCACATTTCCACCCCTAAACCTACCCGTCTCCCCCCCCTGGATCTCATCTCCACCGCTAAACCTACCCGTCTCCACCCGCTGGACCACATTTCCACCCCTAAACCTACCCGTCTCCACCCCCTGGATCTCATCTCCACCCCTAAACCTACCCGTCTCCACCCCCTGGACCACATCTCCACCCCTAAACCTACCTGTCTCCACCCGCTGGACCACATTTCCACCCCTAAACCTACCCGTCTCCACCCGCTGGACCACATTTCCACCCCTAAACCTACCCGTCTCCACCCCCTGGATCTCATCTCCACCGCTAAACCTACCCGTCTCCACCCGCTGGACCACATTTCCACCCCTAAACCCTCCCCGTCTCCACCCCCTGGATCTCATCTCCACCGCTAAACCTACCCGTCTCCACCCGCTGGACCACATTTCCCCCCACTAAACCTACCCGTCTCCACCCCCCTGGATCTCATCTCCACCGCTAAACCTACCTGTCTCCACCCGCTGGACCACATTTCCACCCCTAAACCTACCCGTCTCCACCCGCTGGACCACATTTCCACCCCCCTAAACCGACCCGTCTCCACCCCCTGGATCTCATCTCCACCGCTAAACCTACCCGTCTCCACCCGCTGGACCACATTTCCACCCCTAAACCTACCCGTCTCCACCCCCTGGATCTCATCTCCACCGCTAAACCTACCCGTCTCCACCCCCGGGACCACATTTCCACCCCTAAACCTATCCGTCTCCACCCCCTGGACCACATTTCCACCGCTAAACCTACCCGTCTCCACCCGCTGGACCACATTCCACCCCTAAAAATGTTTTTTAAAAATATCTTTCATTACATAGTTGAGAATCATCTTTATATAAAGTTTGGTATAAAAATAAATGAAAACTGATTTCTGATTAAAACAAAAATCCCATTGTTTTTGTCTTTTAATGTATATTCATGTCTTTTTATTAAAAAAAAAAAACAAACAAAAAAAACAGGACTTTTTAAAGTCTCGATGTCCTTTACAGAAGACAAGGCATAACATATGAATAAAATAATTTTTCAAAAATGTTTTCTTATGCTCTAAACAATGTAATGACATGACAAAATACTAAATTCACAAAACTGTTTTTTTCCTTGTAGTCAGGAGGTTAAACTAGTTACTAATGTCTAGCATATTTACTGATCACATTCTGAAAGGTTATCCCCTTATTAGCTTAATAATGATATAATAATAATAATAATAATAATAATATTTTTTGATTTTGTATTTTAAAGCCTTTCGAATGTAATTTGCATTTAAGTAAATTTTTCCACACAGTATTTTGAATTTCTATTTTCATTTGTGCCCATCTCTGTATGTATATGTATATATAGGCCTATATATATATATATATATATATATATATATATATATATATATATATGTATATATATATATATATATATATATATATATATGTGTGTGTGTGTGTGTGTACGGAGGTAACATCAGTGGTTCCCAGTCCTGGTCCTGGAGAATCCCCAGCACTGCACGTTTTTTGGTGTCTCTCTTATCTGACACACACATTTGATGTCTTGGAGTCTTCTCTAAAGAGCTGATAAGTTTAATCAGGTGTGTTTGAATAGGGAGACATCTAAAATGTGCAGTGTTGGGGGTTCTCCAGGACCAGGACTGGGAACCACTGGGTAACAGATTACAAGTTACCCTGTTTAAAATGGAATAAGTAATGTAACTATTTCAATTACTTTATTAAAGCAACTGATTACATTTTATTACTTTTTAAAACTTTTCTAAATTTTGTCAGTTTGAACGTTAGCAGATTAAAATATGAGTAATAATGTGAATTAATGACAGTATTGCAGAAACAGAATTGGGTAATGCTGAGCATCTGACGTTTGGCGCGCCTTGACCTCTCGATTGATTTCCTTATATTAAAGCAGTTACTAATGTCTAGCATAATTACTAATCTCATTCTGAAAGGATATCCCCTTATTAGCTTAATAATAATATAATATAATATAATATAATATTATATATATATATATATTGATATATATATATATATATATATATTGTTGGGAAGGTTACTTTTGAAATGTAATAGGTAACAGTAACAGATTACAAATGACCCTAATTAAAATGGAATAAGTACTATAACTATTTCAATTACATGGCTTCACTTAATAATCAGTAAGATATTTAATATACTGACATACTGCACACAGCAATTTCTATTTTTATTCTATTTCTATTTTTATTTTTATTTATTTACTTTTTTCTCCTCTATTGCTGCTATATAGTTACCCTGTACAACCTGTTTGCACATTCTTCTCTTGTACATTCCTGCTCATCTTAATATTTATTAAGTCTACAGTATATATATCTTTTATATATCTTATTCCATACTTATATTTATATATAATAATATAATTATCAATTATATATAATGGAGTGGACACAAAGAGATAATATAGAGTATATATTCTCTATATAACCATGTATGTGATGAATAAAAATCTTGAATCTTGAATTACATCATTAAAGTAATGTAACTGATAACATTTGGTTACTTTTTTGATTACTTTTCTAAATTTAAATTTTATATATATATATATATATATATATATATATATATATATATATATATATATATATATATATATATATATATATATATATATATATTTGCCTCATGCAATGCCTCAAAAACAAAAAACAAAAAAAAAAAAACAGTTACTTTAATAGATAAAGCATATACACAAACCCAAACAGGAAATAAAACAGTTTTCAAAGAAACATGTGTCCTGTTTTGTAGTATATATATATATATATATATATATATATATATATATATATATATATATATATACGCACTCATCATTGACGTTGGAACGTGAGGTCACACAAGTTCAGACAAGATCATGGTGCAAAAGTGATTTGCGCATTTGTGTTCATCCATCAGAATTTCCCAGACTGCCTGTATTAGGGTCAACCTTAGTTACAGTTGCTAACTGTCTCATAGTTATATTACGTCTTTAATTTAATATAGTGTGACGTGAGAAGAAATGTGCTCCATTTTTGTCCCGTTTTACTGTTTTATTGTTCTGTCGCTTTCGATTTATGATTAATTTACTATCTTTAAGACGTGGTTTGGTGCCCTTTAAAGAAGCTGACCGATATTTCCCATCTTTGAAATGTTAAGTTTGAATTCTAAGGGAAGAAAAAATGTCTTTCAATGTATAAGGACAATGTGTGTCAGTTTAATTTGATTTAATGAGAGAAACAACAGAATGCTGTCTGTCAGTACTGTTTTGTTATTTCTCAATGTAAAGAGAAATAAGGAACTCAGAACATCCGGAACATAATGAAGGAAGTCCGTCTTGCAAGATTCTCTGTTGAAATCACAAGCATTAGCCTCAGACTCAGGGAAACACTTCTGCATCTTCTGAACACTATTCAAACCTCCTCCCACTCTTTCCTTTCTCTCTCTCTGGTGACTTTCTTCTATGATACATGCCTTAGCAGTCACCACTAATGTAGGGTAAATATGGTGTTTTCAGACATATTACGAAATCAAACATCACTACATGCTTTACATTTAGACAGGGAGACCCCGTTAGTCCTAATGTGAGCTTTAGGCTGTTTTTAATTTTTATTTGCAAGAATTGGAATGAAGGGGAATTTTCAAAGTTTAATTCTGATTCAATTTCCCTTAAATCTAATTAAAAACAAAACGTGAGTGAAACAATCCTTTGCCTCATAATGTGTTATTGTGGTTCACCCTTCATTTATTAGTTTGAGAAGCCATGGTGTCATTGTTTTAAACTCTTTCATGACTTGTACGTCATAACAAATGTCTGGGTTCCAGTGAACAGATTTGTAGTTGTTATGATTTCGTGACTGCTCATTTACACTGTTAGTGTGACAAATTGGTTATTGCTCATTGTCTAAGTGGATATTTTGGCTGGACTGCCAGATTTACACCCATGCGCTCTATATAAACTACATTTATACATTTTCTGTAAGTATAAAGGCTAAATTGGCCTCCACAATGCTAGGGTGTTGTGGTTTGTTTCCAGGATGTTATTATGCAGTGGCTAGGGAATGACTAGGTGGTTGCCCACTAGCAAGTCTCAATATATTTGGTATCTTGATATGAATAATATGATATAAATGTAAGTCTATGGGATGTTTTCACCTGTGTTATTATCTACCATCATCCATTCAAGTTTAAAAGTGCAAAAATCTTGGTCTTGGCTGACTTCCCTGCTTTTTACTAGCTGCATAACAGAAAATAACAATAAACTTTAAAGCAACTGTATGTTGTTTTGTTTATTTTTGTAATTTTGGAGCCCCCTACAATCAAGCAAGTGTAATTTATTGTCGTATAACTAAAGTGGATAGATGTACCAGAGATTATCTTTTTATTGAGCAATACCAAGGTTTGCAAAGAAACAGCCAACTTAGATTACATTTGCCTTGATAACCAATTAGCTTTAACATCACTGAATTTCTATCAGAGTTGTGCGAACATCACTGTTTTCGGATACCATAGAAATGAAGGAGAAGTGCCCTAAACTGTGTAAACTGTCTAAAAATAGATCAATCTAAAAGGAATGTTTAGTGGAAAACTTGTTGAAGATTACATGTTGTTGAAAACATGTTGTTCACTAACTGATAAGCTGGCAAAGTTTGTTCTTGATGGAAATTATCTGCCATGCTGCTGCTGAGGCAGAGCAAGTACAAAGACTTGCTACTGCCAATACAGACATACTGCTGTGAGCACGTAGGAAATACTGCTGCTGCACATATAACATATATGAAATAACCACCTTATATAACATACACGACATTACCCATTAGCAGATCTATACAGGTGGAGCTGGGGATGTGGAGGGTTTCTGAAGCGTGCTGCCACTGCTACAGCAAACACTAGCCAAGTATTTGGCTAGTCAGCTGCATCTGAATGATGTGATTATATCAGATTATATCATGTGATTTTAGCAAATCGTCCTGGGCCATCTAAAGTTTCATGACGGAACTTTGTATTTTTTTAAGCCTCTCCTCATTGCCATCCATAAAGCGCGGCCTCTGGTTTCCTTCTGTATGTACCACAGCTTTATGCTTTTTTGCTAACCTTTAAGGCCTTTGAGGCTTGCCTTAAAGTGGCTTTGGCTGTAGACATCCAACTTTTTCGTGGAATTTCGTACACACTCACAAAACTTAGGGTGCATCTCAATTAACTCCCTAAATCAGTAGTCAGGGCACTTACAATCAATTTTTAGATAAATCCTTTCAGTGCACAGCAACTTTCACACCCTGAAAAATCCCACAATGCACTGCATAAACTAGGGAGCTGTAACGACGGAGTCATGGAAACACAAGGCAGAGGATCCACTTGCAGTGGGATTAATTAAGAGCATAAACCAGAAACACGGAACAGGAGCTTACACCAGGAAAACATACACCAGGAACACCAGAACAAAGACTGACAATGAACAAGGCAAACACAGGGGTATAAACAAGGGCTAACAAGATTAACAAGGCTGTGGAACCAATGAGTTGCCAATGACAACAAACAAGGTAGAACAGGTAATAGGAACTAAATACAGGAAGTGAAGACAGACACACTGGGGGCAGAGAAACACTTTAACATAAAAAGTCCTTTGAACACAAGACGGAAGAACACAGACTGGGATCATTACAGGAGCAGTGATACTCACTATGCTCCCTTACCAGAAATTACATCACATTTCTGAAGCATGAAACATAAAACGCACAAGCAAACTAAATATGATGATATGGAATAGAAGATTTGAACAGACAACCCATTTTTTGTACTTTGTACACATTTGTAATTTATATTCTTCTGAAATGTTCTGAAAGGTCCTGCCTGTTGTTGATTAATGCCAGCAGTGACGTTCTACGTTTACGTTATAGACATATCGCCGGAATACCCCAAAGACAAAAAAATAAAAAATATTATATTGACCTACATTAAGAAAGAAAATACAAACCCAATTCCAAAAAAGTTGGGACACTGTACATATTGTGAGTAAAAAAGGAATGGAATAATTTACAAATCTCATAAACTTATATTTTATTCACAATAGAATATAGATAACATATCAAATGTAGAAAAAGAGACATTTTGAAATGTATAGCCAAATATGGGCTCATTTTGGATTTCATGAGAGCTACACATTCCAAAAATGTTGGGACAGGTAGCAATAAGAGGCCGGAAAAGTTAAATGTACATATAAGGAACAGCAGGAGGACCAATTTGGAACTTATTACAGTAGGTGAATTGGCAACATGATTGGGTATAAAAAGAGCCTCTCAGAGTGGCAGTATCTCTCAGAAGTCAAGATGGGCAGAGGATCACCAATTCCCCCAATGCTGCGGCGAAAAATATGGAGCAATATCAGAAAGGAGTTTCTCAGAGAAAAATTGCAAAGAGTTTGAAGTTATTATCATCTACAGTGCATAATGTCATCCAAAGATTCAGAGAATCTGGAACAATCTCGGTGTGTAAGGGACAAGGCCAGAAAACCATACTGGATGCCCGTGATCTTCGGACCCTTAGACAGCACTGCATCACATACAGGACTGCTACTGTAATGGAAATCACAACATGGGCTCAGGAATACTTCCAGAAAACATTGTCTGTGAACACAATCCACCGTGCCATTCGCCGTTTCGAGCTAAAACTCTATAGGTCAAAAAAGAAGCCATATCTAAACATGATCCAGAAGCGCAGGCGTTTTCTCTGGGCCAAGGCTCATTTAAAATGGACTGTGACAAAGTGGAAAACTGTTCTGTGATCAGATGAATCAAAATTTGAAGTTCTTTTTGGAAAACTTGGATGCCATGTCATCCGGACTAAAGAGGACAAGGACAACCCAAGTTGTTATCAGCGCTCAGTTCAGAAGCCTGCATCTCTGATGGTATGGGGTTGCATGAGTGCGTGTGGCGTGGGCAGCTTACACATCTGGAAAGGCACCATCAATGCTGAAAGGTATACCCAAGTTCTAGAACAACATGTGCTCCCATCCAGACGTCGTCTCTTTCAGGGAAGACCTTGCCTTTTCCAACATGACAATGTCAGACCACATACTGCATCAATTCCAACATCATGGCTGCGTAGAAGAAGGATCCGGGTACTGAAATGGCCAGCCTGCAGTCCGGATCAGAAAACATTTGGCGCATCATAAAGAGGAAGATGTGACAAAGAAGACCTAAGACAGTTGAGCAACTAGAAGCCTGTATTAGACAAGAATGGGACAACATTCCTATTCCTAAACTTGAGCAACTTGTCTCCTCAGTCCCCAGACGTTTGCAGACTGTTATAAAAAGAAGAGGGGATGCCACACAGTGGTAAACATGGCCTTGTCCCAACTTTTATGAGATGTGTTGATGCCATGAAATTTAAAATCAACTTATTTTTCCCTTAAAATGATACATTTTCTCAGTTTAAACATCTGATATTTAATCTATGTTGTATTCTGAATAAAATATTGAAATTTGAAACTTCCACATCATTGGATCCTGTTTTTATTCACAATTTGTACAGTGTCCCAACTTTTTTGGAATCGGGTTTGTATATTAAGTATGGTATGGTCTTTATAATAAATAATCTTTTTACTTAAATGTTTTTCACTGAAATTCTGCTTTCAATATTAAAGCTAATAGGGTGTAATTACATTGTAAAATGGCACAAAAATACATTAAATAACATTTTGGCTTATGTCTAAAGAAAATATATTAAGTATGGTATGGTTTTCTTAATAAATAAGCTTTTAACTTGAATGTTTTTTTGTTTTCTTTAGGAAAATAAACATTGTTGATTAATATTAAACAAAACCTGAAGGTTTGAACCAAACCAGTAATATAATTTTAGGGAAAAAAAAAATTGTAGTAAAAAATAAGTGTTTTTTTTTTTTAAGTTTCTTTTAATTTTTTCCAGTGTATCATTCATGTGTGTAGCAATAACGTGGGACGAGTTACACTCCAAAGTTAATATAGGGTTAGGGGTTTGTTCACATCCTCAATCCTAAGCATGAGTAATAGTAATAATGACTTGGTTTTATAAAATACCTCTCCACGTCATGTTGGAATAAACACCACAAACCTACGTAAACCACTGTACTGAGGCCAATACAGACTTCTAAAGACACCCATAGACAAAGGTTTCAGGATTAAATGCGTGTAGACTGTGGCATGTGGAGTTGTAAAGCATAATAGGTTCAAGCTGACCACTTATCCTTCCACTAAAGCTGCCCACATCTGGTTTGCTTCCCATCGGATGTGCATCACACTTACTGAAAAGTGAAGCTGCGGGCTCTTTGATCACCCCCTGGTGGCTGGCTGCAGTACAGGTCATAAACCCCACCCTCTCCGTGTAAATGAATAGGGCTTGAGGCAAAATAAAAAAAATTACACTTCCAATACAATTTTCCAAAAGATGCTTTCGGTCTAAGGTAGTTGTTATCACTCTTATATATGTTCAATTGTTAGTTTTTGTGCTATAAAAACAGGGCGTGTCGTTATGGTTGAATGGGTCTGCGGGAGTTTGATACCACAGCTCCACCTCAGGACACTAGTGCGCAGACTCTGGCTACAAACGAACCTCTACTGTGCAGACTCTGGCTACAAACGAACCTCTACTGTGCAGACTCTGGCTACAAACGAACCTCTACTGCGCATACTCTGGATCCAAACGAACCTCTACTGCGCATACTCTGGATCCAAACGAACCTCTACTGTGCAGACTCTGGATCCAAATGAACCTCTACTGCGCATACTCTGGCTCCAAACGAACCTCTACTGCGCAGACTCTGGATCCAAATGAACCTCTACTGCGCATACTCTGGATCCAAACGAACCTCTACTGCGCAGAATCTGGCTCCAAACGAACCTCTACTGCGCAGACTCTGGCTACAAACGAACCTCTACTGTGCAGACTCTGGCTCCAAATTATATCATTTACTCAAGATGGCAGCGGCCATACTGAGATGCTTTGGCTTCACTTTTCTATAGTGCAAGGAAGTGGAGACGCATCATACATAGACTACAAAAGACCTTACTGGTGACATCAAGTAAGAGAGCAAGTCTTGCCAGCTGCTCACATAAATAGTGTAGATACACTGTGAGGTATGCGTACCAGGAAGAGTATCCAATATAACTCACAGGAAAGAATATCAGTGAAAGGGCTTTTAGGAGAGCAATGACAAAAAAGGAGAGTAGCCATTAGGAGAGTTATGAGTAATGTGTATAGTATGAGCAGGTTTGCATGTGTCATGAGCAATATGCCTTACATCACTGTTTGCCTCAGTCCCTCTGCTCTCTGTGATCTCCATCAGAAGTTTCCACTATTTCTTAATCCTTTCTGTCTTAAACATGTGAAATAGACTTTTTTTGTACAATCTCTCTCTCTGTCTTTCTTTTCCTCCAAATCATATACTTTGAGGGGTCCTGCTCCAGCTAAGCAACTGGCATTTAGGTCTAAAAAGTGCCCATTGAGATTTTAAAGATTAAAGATTAAGATTACCTTATGCAACCTTTATGTCCTTTTTGAATCCACAAACTTATAGAGCCTATTGACTTTCACTGTATGAATAAAAACGGATGCAAAACAGCTCAAATATCTTCTTTTGTGCTCCTCACAAGAAAGTCATATGAGTTCAGAATGACATGAGAGTAAGTAAATGACGGCAGAATTAAAATCTTTGGCTGAACTTCTCCTTTAATCTAGACAAAGGATGAAGAAACACGTTTTTTTTATGTATTTCACATTTTTTGGTTATTACATTGTTCCCATTCTTGTGTCATTACAAAGATTTTACTTTTTATACTAAAATGTGGGAAATGATATTAATGAGTAAGTGTTTCTTTTGACTAGTGATATAGTGATAGTGATAGAAGGAATACCACCAGGATGATACATTTGAAAAAAGAAAAAAAAAGTGTACAGCTCACAGTCTGACAGATTACGTATCTCAATGAATAAACAGTGGGGGGAAAAAACAAAACAAACCAAAACAAACAAAAAAAAAAAAAACATATTAAACAGTGACCTCTACGGAATAATCAACTTCTATGGTAGATTTCATTCTTTCTTGCCTAAGACCCCTGAGAAAAGTGTGGGCTTGAAAGAAATGAGTGTGTGGAGCTCGACATGGCAATTAAAAGCATGAAGGGGAAATGACACACTCAAGATGAAATGAGCAGAAATCCATGCCTCAATTCCTTATGGCACGCGACAGCTGGAGAAGACAAACAGAGATGTCTACATCTGAGGACAGCGTCACGCACCATGCCCAGATTTCAATCAATTTATGTCTGATGTGGCAGGACTGGGGTTTTTCTTCAAGATCCTCACCTGATTACAGCGCTCTGGGATTGCAAGATCTAATCTATTCCAGGAATTCTGGTTCATAATGTTCTACTACTGGAACTGTTTGAAATACAGAGAAGATTTTAAACTAAATTCAGAACACATAACATACTGAACATTTTATGAAGCAGATAATATAGGGGAAGATTAGTGAAGATTCCCTCCTTAAAACAAAGAGCATTTGTTTTTAAATTGATAACAATTTTTACACTAGATGAGGTTTTAGTTTGTGCAGGATGACGATGCATCAGCCAATGTGTTATTAAAGGGTTAGTTCACCCAAAATGAAAATTAGTCTGTGTTTTAAAGCATCAAAGCATCCTAGGTGTATGTGAATTTCTTCTTTCAGACGAATCCAGTCGGAGTTATATTAAAAATTGTCCAGGCCCCTCCAAGCCTTTCAATGGGGTAAGCAGGTGTTAGTTGTCAACAGTTCAGAAGATGTGAAATAAAGTGCGCGTATCCCTAATAAAAATGTCCCTCTGAGGGGGAGGGGGGTTGGATGTTTGAATAAAGGCCTCCTGTAGCGAATCCATGCACTTTGTAAGATAAATAGCCATATTTTAAACGTAATAAATACTTTTTTCTCACTTCCGCTGACTGTGGTACGCGGAAGTCGTGCAGGCGGATGGCGAAAGACATATGAGTATGCACATTATGCAAAACTATGCAACAACATTAGAGAAAAACTGAAGCTTTATGTAAGAGCCCTGAAAAGAGAAGTGATACTAACTCATGTTAGTTGTCGTAGTTGTTGGTGATGCTATCATAGTGAACTTTTGAACCAAATGTAGGAAATACCATTGAAATACTATTCATTATTTTCTAATTTCTAAGAAGAAATCCACCGGACCACTATACAATGAACCCACCTTTTTGAAGATGTGGAAAGATGCCTCTGGCTAACATGGGCAATATTGTTAGATTTAATTTTTACATTGTAAAAATGTATTATTATTTTTTTTTACAGTATCCAGTTCAGTATCAATTCCGTATCCCATCCTTCGAAGTATACTAAAGCACTGAGGTGCCTCAAGGTTCAGTTATTGGCCCGTTCTTCTTCTAATCATTCATAGATTTTCCTACCACTGCTGAATCGTTAACTTGCAGCTCTATGTCATTCCAGCCTAACAACACCAGATCCTGTGAGTGAATTTGGACTTGTATGTGGATAAAAGAGAAGCCCCTCCAACTCAATCTATCATATATTTTGAATGGCGTCATCAGAGAAAGATTTTTTTTGGCGCAGATATATATTTTTCTTTTTAAAATCTTGTTCTGGGAGAAGAAACAATAAAATCTGTAGATAGAAGATTTTTGAAAATTGGCAAAAATAAATGAAGGTATGGTTAAAAAAAAGTATTATTTCCAAGTGAGTAAGTCTATTTCCAAGTATTAATGTTTTAATTATTTTATAAACAAATGCCTGGGTATAGTGAGCTTAAAGTGTAACTGCCAACAGGTTATTTCATTCCCAAAATGAAGAACAAAGCACTATTTTATCCAGACACCAGTAGTGCCCTCACCAAGGAAAGAACAGAATTGTGAAACTGTGATATGAGTGTGGTGTTATCATGTCATTGATGTGAGATATCTTATAGTATTTCAAGAGCCTGGCGAGACACAGAACAAGTTCTAACATGATAACTACATGTATTTCTCAGACCAACCTCATCAAAACAACATTAGTCATTATAATGGTATCACTTTTGTTTTTTTAAAGTCTCAAAAAAAGCTCCTTTGAATCTAAACATATTTATATTTACTCTGAATGTAGCGGCCTGCTACAGGAATTCTTGCTTAGTCACTAGACTGTAAAATACATGATATGCTGCTCATTTGTAATCTAGACTGGTGTCTGGATAAAACAAGATCAGACTTTCAGAATATTTCTATCAGACATGTTTACAAGTCTTGTATAAGTGTATTTATGATCAGAGGGAATGTTTACAGGAATTTCCTTTACTGAGTTTGACTATGAAGCGTTTGACACTATTCAAAAGCTATTCTCAAATCTGCTTCCTTACTGGACAGAGCATTTTTTAGATACTGTATATCTGAATGCAAACATCACAGCAAATTGCAGTGGGGTCCAGAATTCTTAGACTGTTCATTTTGGTTAATGCACAGGTGAATATGAATATAGAAAATATGGAGCATGTTCTTCTTCAGAAAGAATGCAAATAGATATTTTCATTTTAAGTCTCTGTGTCCACATAGAATGAAGGAAAATTTGTCTGTGAGTTGATTTCTGTGATTTCTTGATGTTCTTATATATATATATATATATATATATATATATATATATATATATATATATATATATAAATATGTATATATATATATATATATATATATATTCTTCTTTTTTATAGAATATTGATTTGTGTCAAAAAGATTATCATAGAGAGAAATTATGTAACTTTTAAAAGTAATGCATTACAATATTGCGTGAATCCTTTTAAAAGTAACCGTTGCGATATTTTATGGAAAGCAATGTTATGCTACTTTTGCATTACATTTTTTCCTCATCTGGGCTAGGCTTGCTTGTTTGTATTTGTTTGTATGCAGCGATAGCTTTATGTCTATGAATGTTAGCACAGATTTATGATTTGGGGTACATAGTAGCAACTGTTTAAATCTATTGTAGTAGATTAAATATTGCATATATTTCTCTATAAATAGAATCAGGTTCTATTTTCTATAGTGACACCGATGACGATGTGAATTGAAAAAGTTTTGTCTGTACTGAGCATGTTGCACTTTTCTTCTACAAAATTGTGTAAGATTTTTTTTTTACAACAATCTCTTGTTGAACTCATTTTTAATTATTATTTCATTTTTAATTATTTTTTTAAAAATTGAGTTAACACACTAAAGTATTCTCCATCTCACTTCATTCATTCATTCATTTAAAGTCTTTTAATATTCTAGTTACAAATTAATAATACAACAATATATTGGCAAACTGGGAAAGCATCAAAATTATATCAGTAAAAGGAAACAAGGAAAATATGAAAATTGTTTGATTCACTATTGTATACCATATCAAAATATATATCAGAGTCATTAACTTTGTCTTTTTACTTCATATATGACACAAAATGATAAAAGTAGTAATGTAAGAGTAACGTAAGAAAATGTTCATAATGATAAAGGTGATTGAGCTTAAATACATTTACCATTTTACCAGTCTATGATTTCTTGCCATTTTACCAATAGTACAGCAAGAAAAAATGAGAAAATCACAAAAGAATTCATGAAAAAGTTTGTTTGTTTGTTTGTTTAATTTTTAGGTGCATCTGTAAACAATAAAACATTGTTAATGTCTAACAATCTGATCATTACATGAAAGAACCAAAATAATCAAAACCCTTCCCTTATTATTATAATGATCTTAAACTGACACTGGACATTAAAAATGAAGATTAATCATTAATCATTAATTTGATTGAATTGAATAAACAGACATAAACTTTACCACCGGTAGAAAATGACATGATGTTAACAGCGTGCAGTTAGATATACTCTGGACGCACTACAAATCTAAAACTGTAGTCATCAGGACAGGGGTTCGGCAGACCCATACTGCTGTTATTTGGAATCACAGCCATGTCGTTTTTGAAATCTTGGACATGAAAGATATTGTTTTCGTTCTTACAGGTGAGAATTAACCTGTTGCTGTAGCGAATGGTGCTAGTGTACATATTCTGATTACCACTTGCAAGAAATCTTGCAACAGGAAAAGATGTACATGGAATACCATAATAAGAGCATTCTTGATTACTAAGAAACACCTGGGCTTGCCACTGCACATTTTGTTCTTTGTAAAGAGCACTAGGGTGTGCTGGAGTGGAGAAGGACTGGATTCTGTTATTTTGGCCATAGTAGTAGTTATGGTATTGGTAATTGACGGTTGTGTCATTGATAAATACACTCCACTCATCTCCAGTGTATATTCTGGGTAGATACTCACTACTCGTGTTATACATTTGATTCCTGATCTTAGAGAAGGGCAGAGCATTGAACTGAAAACCCCTGAGCAGACCTGTTAGGTACAGTTTCTCATGATTCCGATGGAGAATGCTTGAGGAAAACTGCATTTCGTACAGTTTATCCACTGGGATCAAGAGGAAGCGGATGTGGTTCAGGAGACTGGCCTGTTGATCTGAGCTAATCTCATCTCCTTTGTCTTGAATCCATCTCTCCAGAGCTTCAAGAAGAAAAGCTTCATCCTTCACAATCAGGTCTGAGCGCCGCAGCAGAGCGTCCATCATGTGAAAGGAGATGGTGCTCCACACTGGAGAGCTTATGAGGAACTCAAAGTTCCAGGAAAGATACTGAAGGACATTCTCCTGCAGAACAAGGTCACCTGTGCGGAGGCCATACTCGAACATGGATACCTGTGTATGGAAGGTGTTGTCTTCAGGAATGAGTAAAGTGAAGGCTCTTCCGACATCCTCAATAAGCTTCTTCACTCCAAAGTTAAACGCCAGCTGATGCAGACATTGAGCCGATGTGATGGAAACATCAATCTGACGTGAGTACAAATACCTGAGCAAAAACAGATAGTGCCTAAGTACTGTGTCAGTATTTAGTTCTGATCAGTCATTCCCAGGAAATAGTGTCATTTGTGGTTGTAGCTGGTGGCTACACTATCTTAATAGTCAATCTAAAGGCTTAAATAGGCATACACTACATGGAAAACCCGTAGTCTATCTGCACTCTACACTATAAGCACTTATACGCCTCATTGCTAAGAGATGCATGATAAACTGCTTAGAGCATTGAGTGCAAGTTTCACAGCGCTAACCAGGTTACAGCTGTGTCTTGGTGTTGGAAGCTTCCATTCAGCTGTGTCAGCAAGCTGCAAGAAATAGAGGCTGAGTGATTGAATGGAATTCAAGCATATTTCGGGCAAACCACTGGTCGCTAACCAATATCAGCTGCTGATTCATCACTCCACCTACATTAATATATAACTATACAAGGCCTTTCTTACGCATGCTCCTTCATCTGTTGCACAGGCATATGCACCCACCTTCACCCCTTTCCCTGATAACATCTTGACAAAAGAGCATTTGGATATCTGCTTAGGAAATTATTTTGACTGAACTGCTGATGATACAGTCAACTGTTTGGTAACTAGCATTCTTAAAATATGTATTGGAACAATGTAACGGTTGGTAAATGATGCCAAAATGTTCATTTTTGTGTGAACCATCCCAAACCAAAATAATTAATCCACAGAATTCCCAATAAATTATATTTTCAGAAGTGGTCCTGACTGAACTTTGTTATGATTTATTTTTGCAAGGTGGAGCTTTTATTAGAGCAACCACATTAGACATTCTAGTTTACCCCATTCTTTGTATGAACACAGTAAGCCACAAAAGACACTGTTCAAGAGAATCACACACAAACAAACAAAAAAAGGGAAGTGGTCTTTAGAAAGTTACCTGAGAAAAGCAGAGACATGAGGATGGCAGGTCTGGCTGACATCCACTGTGAGGTTTCCGGAGTTGTTTGTTATGTTTAATTCTGGATAAATCATAAGGATCATGCTGTGCACACAAAAAGTCAATTCTGACTCTTCACTGACGTCTTGGACATTAATTCTGAAATCACAACCATCTCCACTGTCAAACAGAAGACCGAGATCATCAGACAAACCCAGACTGTTATCCAGAAAGAACTGATGATCGGTGGTTATGTTTGTACCTGCAAAAAAAAGGTAATAAATAAGATTAAAATGTTCCTCAAGTTCCTCAATTCAATAAAAATCGTGGTCAAAGCCAAACATGCTGCTTTATATAGGTACACCTCGTAGCCAGCTGAAAGTGAACTTCAGTGAACTGAGAGTGAACTTTCGTACCTATTTTTGTTATGGCCAATGAATCTTTTGCATTTATCCGAAGCCAAACCTGTAAGGGATTCCAGAAGATCCCACAGCATTGCAGTTCACATAATTCACATAGTTATAATTCATGGCTGAGGATTACGTTAACTGAGCGTGCATTTTATTAACAAACTAAACAATTAACAATCAAATCGGGAAGCTCCATTTGCGGGAAGCTCCATTTTACACACAAATTATTCGAATTTACTCATAGTCTGAAAGTTTCATGAATGAGGCCCACTGTCCTTATGTGATACTTTACATACACTTCCAAATTCATGATGATTAAGGCAATTGCAACTGAAATAAATACCTGGTGAAAATTAAGTAGATATTTGTGGCTATATGTTAGGCTTGAAAGTGTATCTGCCAAACAAAATGAATAACAAAGAAATCTTTGAAATTAAAGGGGAAACATTAAATAATAAAAGGCAAGTACTGCTTAGTTTCACACATTTAAAATGTTGTAAACTGGTTGGAAATGAGACCTCAAGTATGCTTATTTTAAATGTGTAACAGCGCCACCTGGCAGCAGACAGATGTTGTATAGTCTAGTGCAGTGGTTCTTATTCCTGGTCCTGGGGTGCCCCTGCTCTGCACATTTTGCATGTCTTCCTTATTTAACACATCTGATTGAGATCATCATCTCTTTGAAGAGAGATCCATGAACTGAAGTCTGTCAGATAAGGGAGACATACAAAGTGCCCAGAGCAGGGGATCCCCAGGACCAGGAATAAAAAGAACCACTGGCCTAGAGGGTGATATCTGGAACTATTTTAGTTTCTGCACATTACCACAGATACGGAGGGGTGAACTCATTCATTTTTCAGATATCGGACAATCATTCTGGGTTGGTTTTTTTTTTTTTTTTTTAATGATGAATATTTGACTATCCTTGCTATCCTCCTTGTTGCTATCCTTCCTCGCTCCTCTGGTTCTGCCTTGGTCAGTCATCGAGCTGCCTCCTCCACAGGATCCCACTCCTCCGGCTTCACCTTGTTGTTCCATCTATCAGGCTCCATTTGGATCCTTCCAGCTCCACTTTGTCCTCAGTTGCTCTGGCTCTGCCATGGTCTTCTGGGTCTCTGGCTCAGTTGCATGAGCTGTCAGCTCCGTCTTGTCCCTCCGGGCCCACGGTGTCACTCTGGCTCTCCGTCCCTGTGTTGGGCTCCATCTCCATGAGCCTACCTCCACCATGGCTCCTTCCTCCATCAACTAGGTCTCTTCCTGCCTGGACTCTGGGTCCACATCTGGTTCCTCCTGCTCCTGGCTCCTCCCTCTGTCATTGCCACCTTGGTCTCTCCATCCATCAACTCCCCTGGTTCCCTGTCCTCTGTGTCCTCCTCCAGAGCCCCCCTTCCCTCCTTAGATGGACTCTTTGTAGTGCGAGGACACGCCTTCCGGGAGAGGGAGCTACTGTCATGGTTATGGATTATTTGTTGTGTTTTTCTTGTTTCTTGTTCTCCTGCCCTGTTTAGCTCAGGTCTACTTAGTTTCTGACCTTGTCATTGATTTCCATGGTTACGTATTGGTTTCAGGTGTGTCTCATTAATTTACCCATTATATACACCCCCTGTTTTATTCAATTCTCTGCCGGTTATTTGCTTTACATGGTGTTTGTGCTCATTTGTCTCTGCAATTCTCCTGTGTTTATTCCTTGTAGATTTCAAATTAAAACGTTTTAGGATTATGCTACTTCGCTGTGCGCATGATATATTACAAGGCCTAAATCCATTTCCATAAGCAAGCGCTGCAATTTCTGCAAGATCCAGTAGATGTCTTACCAGTTTCACAGACCACTCCTGCATCCTCTTTATGTGAGCAGTCAGTAATACCCCAGCCTTTGAAGCAGCATTCAGACAATGAGCTCTCTGATCCTTTGCAGTTCATGTCATCCAGCCAGACTGAACCAGAGCCTAAAAAGTAAAATGGATCACGCGTCAAAAATTAGACTGCTGGTATCACAGTGCATAACATTTAAATTGTTGACCCCACACAAATGTGTTTATACCTTCACCATATTGTCCTCCAGGCGTAACCGATATTGCTCCAGGAAAACCCAACTGACGACACACCACTTGTGCTTCAGCCAGGTCCCATCCGTCATCACAAACTGTACCCCACTGTCCATCATGGTAGACCTCCACACGACCAGATGAAGGCAGATCCCCCACCAGTCGCACTCTACCTTCACGTTTAGGCTTTGACTCTTCATCTGTCACAAACAATAAACTCATTTATTTAAAGGCTTCATGAAAATGTGAAAGAAAGCCCACAACAAATAAAACAGACCAATCTGTGAAATGATGAAGGCTATTTTTAAGATCAGATGAACAGCTTTGCCAAGATTTAAAGGAGATAGTAGTATATTCTTATATTTGTAAACACATGCATTTTTGTGTAATATTTATATAGAAAGTGTAAATGCAAACAATATCATGTAATTGTAAAGAACTGTAATGTCCATATAGTCTACTAACCAAACAAAGTCCACCGCTGTGCTGACACATGGAAAAACAGCAATGTCCATAAAATATACATGACCATTTTCTTGCTGGAAACTCTTTAAAACACCAAAGCAGGATGAACACAATTCATGGAGGTTCTTCCTAAAAGACTTACAAACGGTCTTGTTTATATACCTGCTAAATCAGGTCAAGCTTTGTGAGATATCCCTTACATGATCGACCACTGTCCAATCGCAATTAAGTACTACCGTAAGTTTCATTTCATGAGAAAACAAACTCAAGAATAAAGGCAGTGTGCATGTTCAAACAAATCCAGTTTCAGAGGCTGTTTTGAGTTTGACACAAAGACCTTTCACACAATACAAAGAGCCAAGCCAAGCCATTTCTCACCACTGGTGTATGTACATAAAAAGTTTATGCTCAATTAAACATGACTCCTTTCTGTTTTATTAATTTTCACAAGACCTTTTGAATCTGGGGTTTGGCATTCAAGTGACTTCTGCGACCGGATCTAGCATTGAAACAGATTTTAGCATGACGCAGCTGAAACACTCATTATTAGGGTTAACTAATATTCTTTTGCTGCAGATTATTATCACATATATTATTACACACAGGCTTTTACTTACTGATAACTGTAAATTTTGGATCTGAACAGAAATTCAAGAGTTACAGTACAACGTATGTTTCATACAGTATTTATAAGTCTTGAACAATAAAAGCTATTGCAAAATGAATAATTCTTAATGTAATAGCCAAAACACAACCTTTTTATGGTCCACTATCCTCAGTTTAGTCAATGAACTGGTGAACACCTGGACAATAAAGAACTTTTTTTGACGAAGACACCTGTTGCAACACTCAACATTAAAAGCTAATTTCATTTTAATACATTTATAGAGGGTGTATTTAGTGGGCCGTTTAAGTTTGATTGTACTGTGCTCAAATGATTGACACTTTCAGAGCATAACAAATGTCTTTTATCAAAGGGACACTGTTTCTTAGAATAATAAAACTCTTTTGGCTGATGTTACTGTATATGACACGGGCGGGTGTGAGCACATCTCAAAGAACCCATGAAATTTAAGCTCTTTGACATTTAGATCTTCATTTCTAACATAAGATTGCTCACTAAAACAAATATTATTGTGACTACTTGTTTTATTTGTTAAGGCAGTTAACATGAATTAAAATGCAAAGAATTTGTTTAAATGTAGTTTTTCTTTGGCTGAAGGTGCTAGATAAAGTAGGCCACCTTGAACCTTCCCTGATTCACATTCATTAAATAAACTGGCATTGACTGATTGTTTTCTTGTCGCAATGACGTTCAGAAAACAGTAGTGTGCAGATCAAATTTCAAAAAGGGAAAGTGAGAGCAGAAAGGAAAGTGAGACATGAAGCTGAAACTGTGGAGTGAAGGAAGAAATGAAGAAGAAGAAGTAAATGTAGATGCAGAGTAGAACTATTCAAATTATGTTCACAATTATAATTCATTTAAAGGGATTAGAGAAAACATATTTGCTTTTGCATATGTTATAGTCACATTTTAAATCTGTTGTAGAGTTAATTTTCATCAATATGCTGTTAGATTTCATCAAATCGAATGTCAACACTATATGTGCTGTCAGTTGTTTTGAATTTTATGCATGAATTGAGTGAACGTATGAATTTTACTCCTATAGCATTAACTTACTCCTGTAGCCTAAACTATATGTTGTTGGGTTGGCTAAATATGTCTGTTTGATAATAAACATTAATATACCATGTGTTTTTAGAATAGCTTTATTTTATTATAAATCAAGGATAGCCCATTTTACCTGAAAATACATTTGCCTGGAGTGAATGATCTCAAAATGTTTATTGGTACACAATTTTCAAATATTCAAATATTACTTGACATTAAAGTTAAACACACACACACACACACACACACCAATATCTAGTTTATGCCTAATGAATGTGATTGTTCTCATATAAATTTATTAAACCATTACTTGTTGTGCAACAGTCAAAATTTAATCAATTTTGATGAGGCAAGGTATGTTTCTTAAATATCTTAACTATTAACACTGGTCAGTCAAAGAGGAATCAAACTGACAGAGATAATGTAAGAAAAGTTTTTTTTAATTCTCTTTTTGAAGTGCACTTTCAAAATAAAGCATTTTTATTGTGACAATATTTAAATGAAAAGTTTAAAATCAACTGAAACATTTGAGAGAAATCACTGCAAACTGAGTAACATTAGTAATAATAATAAAAAAATGAATTTAATAGATTTGATTTAACTAGATATGAATATACTGAAATGCCTGTAGGAAACTACCTGAAGCCAAATAGAACTCTGTGCAGTTAGATATACTCTGGACGCACTACAAATCTAAAACTGTAGTCATCAGGACAGGGGTTCGGCAGACCCATACTGCTGTTATTTGGAATCACAGCCATGCTGTTTTTGAAATCTTGGACATGAAAGACATTGTTTTCATTCTTACAGGTGAGAATTAACCTGTTGCTGTAGCGAATGGTGCTAGTGTACATGTTCTGATTACCACTTGCAAGAAATCTTGCAACAGGAAAGGAATAACATGAAATACCATAATTAGAGCATTCCTGACTACTAAGAAAAACCTGGGCTTGCCAAAAGACCTTTTGCTCTCTGTAAAGAGCACTAGGGTGTGCTGGAGTGGAGAAGGTTTGGATTCTGTTATTTTGGCCATACCCGCGGTTATAGTTATAACCTACAGTATAACCATTTCTGTATGCATAACGTGGGTATTTGACAGTGGTTGCATTGAAAATTACACTCCACTCATCTCCAGTGTATATTCTGGGTAGATACTCACTACTCGTGTTATACATTTGCTTTCTGATCTTAGAGAAGGGCAGAGCATTGAACTGAAAACCTCTGAGCAGACCTGTTAGGTACAGTTTCTCATGATTCCGATGGAGAACGCTTGAGGAAAACTGCATTTCGTACAGTTTATCCACTGGGATCAAGAGGTAGCGGATGTGGTTCAGGAGACTGGCCTGTTGATCTGAGCTAATCTCATCTCCTTTGTCTTGGATCCATCTCTCCAGAGCTTCAAGAAGAAAAGCTTCATCCTTCACAACCAGGTCTGAGCGCCGCAGCAGAGCGTCCATCATGTGAAAGGAGATGGTGCTCCACACTGGAGAGCTTATGAGGAACTCAAAGTTCCAGGAAAGATACTGAAGGACATTCTCCTGCAGAACAAGGTCACCTGTGCGGAGGCCATACTCGAACATGGATACCTGTGTATGGAAGGTGTTGTCTTCAGGAAGGAGTAAAGTGAAGGCTCTTCCGACATCCTCCATAAGCTTCTTCACTCCAAAGTTAAACGCCAGCTGATGCAGACATTGAGCCGATGTGATGGAAACATCAATCTGACGTGAGTACAAATACCTGAGCAAAAACAGTTCAGATACTATAAGCATCTAACACTGATTATATAGTCAGTTTTGATTTGCACAATTCAAATTCTCAATTAACTGAGACAATTGGATTGAGCTATGAAGTTAAGTGGTCTTCAGAACATTACCTAAGAAAAGCAGAGACATGAGGATGGCAGGTCTGGCTGACATCCATTGTGAGGGTTCTAGAGTCTTTTGTTATGTTTAGTTCTGGATAAAACATGAGGATCATGCTGTGCACACAAAACGTCAATTCTGACTCTTCACTGTCGTCTTTTACTTTAATTCTGAAATCACAACCACTTCCACTGTCAAACAGAAGACCGAGATCTTCAGACAAACCCAGACTGTTATCCACAGAGAACTGACGATTGCTGGTTGTGTTTGTACCTGCAATAATGTAACAAAATAGATTACATAATACAAAATAAAACAGACATACAAATGCAAATATATCTAGTGCCTGAATTTCTTACCAGTCTCACAGACCACTCCTGCATCCTCTTTATGTGAGCAGTCAGTAATACCCCAGCCTTTGAAGCTGCATTCAGACAATGAGCTCTCCGAGCCTTTACAGTTCATGTCATCCAGCCAGATTGAACCAGAGCCTAAAAAAACCCATATAATTTGGATTAAAGACAATTATGAATATAAGACAATTATTTTTTATCACAGTATGTGACAAATAAATTGTGCTGTGGAGTTTGTACCTTCACCATAACGTCCTCCAGGCATAAATGATTTTGCTCCAGGAAAACCCAGCTGACGACACACTACTTGTGCTTCAGCCAGGTCCCATCCATCATCACAAACTGTACCCCACTGTCCATCATGGTAAACCTCCACACGACCAGACGAAGGCAGATCCCCCACCAGTCGCACTTTGCCCTCTTGTTTTGGCTGCTTTAGTCTGACATCTTCAGCCAGTGACACAAGATTTAGAAGAATGTTTACAAATATAATTGTGACATAGTATTTATT
This sequence comes from Cyprinus carpio, assembly GCF_018340385.1. Classification (NCBI taxonomy): domain Eukaryota; kingdom Metazoa; phylum Chordata; class Actinopteri; order Cypriniformes; family Cyprinidae; genus Cyprinus; species Cyprinus carpio. The sequence goes on from NC_056574.1 coordinate 34,375,958, forward strand.
TATTTTGAAATTCAAGAAAACATACAACATACAAAAGCAAGATTTTATTTACTAACCAAACGAGCTCAGACGCGCTGCTGAAACGTGAAGAAACAGTAGAGGCCATAGGAGGTACATGATTCTTCTTTTGCTGGAGATATTGCAAACAGCAGCGACAGGAACACAATTCACAGCTGAATGAGTAACAAAACACCTTACTCTTCCTTTAAATTATGGCCAAATCAAGTCAACTATTGTGAAACTTAGATCAAATGCTGTGTAATCACATTTGCGGGCTACCAAAAGTTTCATTTCATGAGAATGTGAAATTTGGGAAGTTTCATTACTGCAACACATGCATTTAAACAAGAACTGTCTGTCAGCATGTCTGGGCTAAGGTTAGCCACATTCAGTGCACATGAGATCAGTCAAACAAAATTCACACAATACAAAAAGAAAGTGATTAGTTCATTTCATACATGTTCTCTCTGTCACAGCCAGCACCTGTGATCATGGACAAGAAGACCACCCACCGGCTCTTTGCTGCCAAACTAATTCTGTCAGAAGTCTTGGTCACTGTAACCAGCCCTCAGTGGCCTCCCTATAATTCTGATCTGCTCTAGGTACTGTCAGGATTCTGTCCTCTCCTTATTCTTATTTGTTCATGTTTTCTATGTTTGTTCCAGGACCAGAGATGACCAGGGATGAGCAGCTCCAGTCCTGGAGGGCCACTGTCCTGCAGTTTAACTCCATCCCTAATTAAACAAAACTGAAACATCTAACCTGTCTCTTCAGGATTGCTTGAAAATTGCAGGCAGGTGTTTTGATTAGGGATGGAGATAAACTCCAGGAGGAAAGTTGCCCATCTCTGGTTTAGACCTTAGCTGTGTGTGTTCTGTAAGAAACTATAGTCTGCCCCGGTCCAGATTCCACTCCACAATAGTTTGAAGTTTGATCGTGCTCATTTCCCAGAATGGCTTAACTATTATAGAGACGATGAAAGCCAATGGTTATGTTGTTTCTAGATCATCTGAGATGATCACATCCTGAGTAAATTATGCCCAATTGTAGAATGGGAATGGGTGTGTGACACAGAGAACCATCTCAGGCAATGTGCTGTCAGAACTTTATTAACATACAGATCACAGGTGTTATGACAGGAACAACTTCATTTACATTAAGGATAGTAAACTGTAACTGTATAAACGGTTTGAGTTTAGGATGTTCTGTTTAGGGTTCATTCTGACTCCCTTGAACCCAAGGTACTACATATTGCTATACTGCAATAAACATCTTCAACATCCTCATCATTTTTTCTTACATTGGCGAGCCACCCAGGGAGGAATTTCCGAAAAAAAACTGGGAAAAGATAAGAAAAGAGGTTTCTTTTTTTCTATGCTGTTTTTGTCAGGGAACCCCCTCGTTTAAAAAAAACAGAACTGAATCAGCCTGACGCAGTGTGGTGATAAGAGTTGTATTGGAATTATTTTTAAAGTAACTGAAGCAAAGCTCTTAGATTTAAAGTTTCTAAGTATGTTTCTAACAAAAATGAAACTGACTGAGAAGTTGTTATAATTTTGATGAAATTCTAAAGTAATTGAATTGACCCGACACAGTGTGGTCAGAATTATTTCAAAAAGTTTGTGTGTTATAGTATAGTGAGTCCAACGCACTGTGATTCTGAAGCTGCTAAATTCTCAAGTCAGCGACTATGTCATGTCATTGAGAACTTGCAAGGCTAAAGAGATCATTTTGAAGGAACAGATAGTGAGATTAAGACAAGAAATTTCCAAGTCAGAAACAGAGAGGGAATCATTTAGATGTTGGCATGAAGTGACAACTACACAGTTGGAACATGCCCAATCCAACTCTGAAATTTGTGAAAATAATTGCAAGGAAGACTTTAGTCTACAACATAATTCTTCAGATGATTCTGTGAGGTTCCCAATAGCACCAGTGCGAACATTGCAAAAAGTCAAATGAAAGCTGCAGAATCTAGACATTCCAGTTGCTGCCTTTGGCAGGAGAGAATGCTCTAGACTATCTAATGGTTTCCATCAGAGACCAAGTCAATTTGCAAGAGTAAATTCAGAGGGTGTTACTCTCAGTCATGCATGTGGAAAAGCTGGTCACATTGCTAGACATTGTCAAGACAATGAGAGACCTCATCAAAGCTTTGTCTGTCATGCATTTGGAAAGGATGGTCACGTAGCAAGACATTGTTTGGATAAAAGTAGGAAAGATCAGGAAGTTGCTTGTTTTGCATGTGGAAGGACGGGACACAAGGCGAGACAGTGTCACTTTTCACACAAAATAATGGGCTATCGAGATTAGAGCCGTTTAGAAACCCAGTTGGCACTGTTGAAAGGAAACAAAGGAAGAAGCCATTCACACCTTGCCAGACACAGCGCTGCATGAACAATATGACTAGTTCAGTCACAAGCAGATGCTGATGTGTATTAGAGGAATAATATATATATATATATATACCAAGATTGCAATATATATATTACAATCTTGGTATATATAACTGCATTTCGTTGCCTTGTACCTTACATGTGCAGTGACAATAAAGTTGAATCTAATCTAATATATATATATATATATATATATATATATATATATATATATATATGTTTCTTTATAATTTCTGAGAAATGTGTTAATGACATTAACATTTAAATTTAATTTATGAGAAATTATTTGATTGCTTTCTGTGATTACATTTCTTTAGCTTTGATGTTTTGAATGTGAGAAGACTCTAGTGGAGGAAACGGGTGGCAACCTCTTCTTTTTGTTCGTGTTTTAGATATCAGCACTGAGATGTTTGTCTGAAATGTCTAACCTCCTGGAGAAAGATAATCAGGTCGTTTGAAGAACAAGAAAACCAGCAGAACCAGTGGAGCCAGGGAAATTTTCTCAAGAAAAAGAACAGAGTGATCCATGACCTAGAAATCCAGAGATTTCCAGACCTGCAAGATACAGATCTCCTGGCCTGCAAGACCTAGAACCTCTGAGACCCACAATGGGATGGATGTACTGATTAAATGGCACAGACTGCAACAACACCAGTGACTACTTGCTCTAGAAGGACTTTTTCAATTTGAAGAGAATGAACAACGGATAAGAGAAACAAGGAGAGATCAAACGATTTCAGAGACTATGGACAGCACTCTTTTCACCAAGATGGAAAACAAGAGGGCAAAGGGCATACCCATACTAAGAAATGCACAAAGACACAGACTCACTGCACATGACAACAGAAAGAGACAAATATATGCATACTCGAATGCAGAACATTGTCTGCTGAATGCACACAGGTGGATAAAGGATGTTCACACTGAGATAGACACAATGCATGTGACAAAATGAAAACACAATACTTTCATGCGCACGCACACATGCACACTTTATGTTACCTACTGAATGTTTTTGCAGGTGTAATCTGTGTAAGGCTAGTAAGTGTGATGCTTCTTTTGGACCAAGAGCATCAAAGGGGGGACTGTAAGAAACTATAGTCTGCCCCGACCCAGAGTCTACTCCAAAATAGATGTTTGATCGTGCTCATTTCCAAGAATGGCTTAATTATTATAGATAAGATGAAAGTCAGCGGTTATGTTGTTTCTAGATCATTTGGGACGCGCACACCCTGAATGGGAAAGGGTGTGGAACACAGAGAACCAGCTAAGGCAATAGAGTGTCAGAACTTCATTAACATACAGATCTGTTATGACAGGAACAACTTCATTTACATTAAGGGTAGTAAACTGTAACTGTATAAAAGGTTTGAGTTTAGGATGTTCGTGGTTCATTCCGACTTCATTGAACCCAAGGTACTACACGTACATTGTCACTGTTATGCTGCAATAAACATCTTCATGAAGATCTTCAATGTCCTGATCATTTTATCTTACAGTGCTTACAGTATAAAAAATAATTTGAAACTTAGCAAACTGGCAGCTCCAGTAGTAAAATATTTATCTTGAACTCTGTCATGGAAACTAGCATGTACCAAGCTTAATAAAACTATTTAATAATCAATTAAAAAGAAATCTATACCTGTATGATATTACGCTGTACCCACATTGGACAAGTGGTTTGGAAAGTGGATGGATGATTCAGCCGCAGGCGCCATCTTCTGACAAAAGGCGGGAATTTATTCAGCATGACCCTCACAGTGTATTATGGGTATTACCTAGACATTGAGTGTACATTGGTTGTAAACTCATTATTGCATTGCATTATGGGATTTATCGAGTACACTCGATAACCACTACAAATGGCTGTCCCCTTAAATAGTGACCTATAATAAGGGTAGAGGAGGTGATTTTGACACAGCCCTTGCCTAGTTCTTATTCTGTTAAATATTCACATTATTCATATACTCTCCCCTATTTATTGTGCTTGATCCTTTACTCTGATTTTTGTCTAATTGTATTTTGTCATACACCAGAGTGGTTTGTGCCTTGTACCATTTGCTTTAGCTCTTTTAAGCTAAGCTTTCCCTAGGCGTGTCCTGATCTGATCCTGTTTTGCCTGAGTTTCCTACCCTGACTTCCCCTATCAAAAATCTACTCTACTTGCCTTCTCGACTCTCTGCAGGCCTCTGAGCTCTTCCATCTCTCTCAAGTCCTTTGGTTCTGGTTGCCATTTTCGGATCTCTCGATACTGATCTGCCTTCTGGCCCTGATCTTGTGCCTGGTTTTTCTTCTCTGCTGTGTCTGCTCTTCTTGAACTGCCTTTCCCTTGTCGGATGAAGTTGGCCCCAGAACTCAGAGGCCTGCTGGCAGGTTTTGCCTTTGTGTTTGACTTTTATATTAACAAGTTTCTGAAAAAATCTAGTCTCTACTATCATAGCCACAAGGAATGTTACACAGCAAAACCCCCAGTGTTAAATTAACTGTCTTCAGAGTTTGAGTCCACACTCAAGAGAGTTAGAATTAACACTGAAGCAGTGATAAAGTTCATGAGATAATTAAGTGATCAGTTGGATGATGATTGACGTTAATGCAAATACCTGATGTTCACAAACAGAATCTCTGAAGGAAAGAATCAACATTTTAAAGTCATCATTATGGTGATCAGTGTTCATTTTAGTTGGGGTATTGACCCTTGACATATTAACATTACATTTTGTCAGGCTGCTGTAACCATTTTATAGCAGCCAGTCCAGCCAAAAGAAAATGTGATCAGGTGTTGTTGGTTATGTTATGACATCATCGTGTTGTGACCTGAATCACCAATCTCATTTTGAGACTAATTTTTGAGTTAGATTTACCTTATTGAATACAGTAGGCCTGGGATTCTACAGCATAAAAATATATTGGCATTTTCAATATATTCAGAGGGATTTCTTAAAATTTGTTCTGATAAAAAAAAAAAAAAAAAAAAAAAAAAACTATCATTTAGACACACACAGACATCAAGAATTAGATTATGGATCTCAACAGTTGTGACCATCAAAAAGCATGCCATTCAACATAAGCATTACATTCTGGGTGACACCAATCAAAATTCATTCATGGCTCCCAGTATGCATTGTGGCATGAATACATTAGGAGCTGCATTGTCTTTGTATTTCTTTTATTCTTACTATTTTAATTTTTATTTTGTGTGACTTTTTAGTAGCTTATTTGGGGATGTTCAGAGTTTTTCTGTTTTCTAAATTAGCTGTCTGTAATCATTTTTAAGATTCATACACTGATTCTTGATGTGTGTGTCTAAAAATTAAGCAGTTCAAACATATTTTGCGCAAAATCTCTGGAACATCACAGGGCTGCTGTAATCAATAATGTGCACTACATGGTGATTGTCACTACCAAAACATAACCAACACCTGAAGACATTTTCATTTCATTTTATACATTTTTTTTTGCCATAACAAATGAGTTTTATAACCAGTTAAAGCATCCAGAAAAAATAAAAAAAATAAAAATGGTTTAAGACCCCAGCTAAAACAAACACTTGACCTGCAAAGTGGTGAACTAAAAATATTGACTCTTTTCTTCAGTGATGCTGCTTGTTAACATCAGGTGTCTTCAATAATGGTCAAGCATCACTCAATAAATCACTTAATTTTCTTGTTAACACTATTTCAGTGTTACTTTTAACACTTTTGAGTGTGTACTGAAATAAACTCTGGGGAGAGATAATTTAACACTGGGGTTTTTGCCATGTACATATCACTATAATATTATTTATTAGTAGTATGTACAGTTTTCTAGTTGGCACATTTCCTTCTGAAATCCAAACAATGCTGTTTCAGAAAAGAGCATCGCTGGTACTGCTCTTCACTGGTCCTTTCTCACTTGCAGACTCTTCAAGGTTGGACAGAGTCTGTCTATCACATAAGCTAACCACTGGGGTGTCTCAGGGAGTGCAAAAATTCTTAATGTAAAAATTTACTGGGTGCTTACTTACTGGCTCAAGTAAAAGAGACCAAATCTCCAAGAAAAACTCAAATATGTAATTTTGGCCATTTAGAGATTATGACTGATTCAAGCAATTGGTTAAAGAAAATGAGGTACACTTAACTCTTTCTTTAAAAAAAACCCTTCAATCTGTTGTTTTCAAAAAAAAAAAAAAAACAAAAAAAAAAACAGCAACAACAAATAAGCAGCTCTAGTGCATCAACGAAAAGTAAAGTTCATTTTGTGACAGTTCAGTTTTTTTAAGAGTTCTTTTTAAAAGTAGATGATCTGCTTAAGACACTTATCAAGAAAGTAAAAAAAAAATGCACAATTAAAAAAAAAAAGACATTCAACAAAACCACATGGTAACTGCTATAATGTGTGTACAGTAAACTATTTTATGCATGTACTATAGTCTTCATATAGACTTCACTTCATTCATTCTGTTACATTCATTACATGGTAAGTACAGTACCTTCGTGAAACCACTAATGGTCAGTGTTGAATATGGCAATGAAAAACTGTTGATGAAGGCTCTGATATGTCTCTTAAAATGAAGTAAAGTAAACTAAAAATAAAGTAAAATAAAGGTTCAACATGTACTAAATCTTTAAGTCTCTTTAGGCAATGGCTGCCAATAGCCAGTTGGCATTATTTGAACATCATTCAACTATTTCAACAAAAAGACACCTCAATGTCCACATCTAGATGTACATCATCTAAAAGAAGGTATTTACCTTCAGACAAATCCCTCTGACACTAAATGAATTCAAGTCCCTCATACTTCACGTCCCCAATCTTTGTTTCAGAAAGCAGGATTCTGCCGTCTAGGGTGAACGCCACAATGTAAGTGGCGATTTTCCCAGCATCCTCCTCAGACTTTAGGGCAACAATAATCTGATCATCTGTGTTGGGGATAAACTTGAATGAAGAAAAGCCATGCGTAGGGTTCAGGGGCCCAACATTTCTCACTTTAATGTCCTGGAAGTCTGGGGAGCAGCTGAGCATTAGATTGGTGCCCCTTCGCTCATCTGCTGTCTCATCGTATTGCTTGCTGCTAGCACGTCGTGGCAGGAAGAACCAGTGCTGCAATGTGTCGCTCCAAGCTGCAGACTCATGTATGAGGTACCCTGAGATATCAACAGAAAGGAAATGAACAGGGAATGGGAATGAAGCATTAATTTCAGTGATGTTTGCGATTGAACATGGAAACATGAAACTTGGAAAATGAAGTATTCCTGGGTGTTAAGACTACAAGAGATCCTGACACTCTTAAATGACACAAATGTTCTTGTGATATCAACGTCACTTTTAAAATACCAAATTCACTGCTCACTCTCATTTCACTACAAATACATCCTGCATGTGACCCTGAAGACTGCTGTTTACCGGGCGGACTGATGCCTGCAGCGCTGCGGAGAGCATTGTACTTAGGGACCCAGTTCTGGTGCTGTACATCTCCGTTGAATCCCACCACTTTTACCCACTCAGGATTGTCATTCAGCACTTCTCCACTGGTGGTGGTCCACTCCTTCCCCAAACCCCCCACATATAAGTGCTCGTCCTTCACTGCAAGCCACTCAGCCTTAAACCCTAGAGAACGTCACAGAAAGAACCACAACTGAATCAGACATCATGTGTGAATTAATTGGTTTGAATTTCACTCATTATTATACATTTATTTTAACAGTTTTTTTTACTGTTACCTTAAATTCAGCTCATGATGAAGATGATAAATGAATGTAGGTGTCAAGGTGTGGAGAGTGAATGAACGGTTCAATACTCACAGTTCCTAATGAGTGTGTGTGTGTGTGCACTAACATGGATGGGTTAAATGCAGAGGACAGATTCTGAGTATAGTTTACCATACATGGCCTTCACAACACTTTGAAAACAGCTGTGCTTAATTTTGATGCAAAAAGAGTATAATAGCAACACTAACCTTTTGAAACCGAGCCATCCCCATCAGGCAGTATGACCCAGGGCACTGCCTTGAGTCCATCTATGTTATATACAACACCCGTTCGATCATCAACGCTGTACAGTTTGCCATTAAACACCACTAATTCAGAGAGCTCCATGCCCCGACCCTTCTCTGCCAGGTGGCTTTCCAAGACCACCCTGTCCTGATCCCATTCAACCGCCACTGTATCTCCACTCTCCGACACCAGGAGGTAACCCTTCAGCATGTAGCTAAACCAGGTCAGCTTCTTGTCGCTGAGTGAGTTCGTGTCGAGGTCAGCGATGAGCCCTATACGGTAGCGTATGCCCTGTGCCGTGCGCTCTGGTGGACTGAGGGGGTATGTGTCATTGTAATGGCCCTCCGTTCTCACCTCCTGATGGTTTAACCTCAAACCATATTTGCCTCTGGGTTGGGGGTGAAAGGGCAAAAGATGCATGTAGATAAGGAGGACGAGGGTTAGTGCTAATGCGATCACCACAATGGCTTTCCATTTGATGCGGAAGCGGGAGTCGGTGGTGTTAGTCATGGAAGCCAGCATCGGGAGCCCTCCAACAGAGATGCGCAAAGAGTTCATAGGCTCATTTTGGTTAAGACGTGCATAGCCTGGAGAAACAGGCATTAGGGAGGGACAGCAGCCACACCTACACAGGGAACAGAGAACATATTTAGGTCAATGTGACACATTTAAATGTATTCATTTAGCAGATGGTTTTATCCAAAGTGACTTACAACTGAAGAATACAACAAGCGATTCATCAGATAAATTGTTAGCATTTATAGAAATGTTACTTGGCTTATGAATGAGCAGGAAAGGAAGTGAATAAACTGTCAATCACTGGAATCAGCACAACCTGTTTATCCTGATTTTACCCTATTTGCATGGGTTTCTCTTTTATCACCTCATCAACACAACCTTTTTACTCTTATGAGAGACACTGGATCTGCCTAAACAGGTCCTGGAATACAGACAAAACAAAGAGGTCCAACAAATGAAGCCACAATACAACTTACAATACAGTCAGTTGGTGACCAAAGTGTTAAAGGGTTAGTTCACCCAAAAATGAAAATTAGCCCATAAATTACTCTCAAGGCATCCTAGGTGGATATGACTTTCTTCTTTCAGACGAATCCAGTCGGAGTTATATTAAAAATTGTCTTTGATCTTTCAAGTTGTTTAATGGCAGTCAGTGGGTGTTGCAGTGCATCAGTCCACAAGAAGTTAAATAAAAAGCACCCATCCTTAGTAAAAAAAAAGTGTCTCACACAGTTCTGGGGGGTGAACAAGGTCCTCCTGTAGTGAATCGATGCGTTTTTGTAAGAAAAATAACCATATTTATAACCCAATAATCAATTTAATCTAGCTTGCGATCATTGTTGTACAAAGAAGCAGCTCCGGTCGGATGACGTATGAGGTCGGCTTTGCGCAAGTGCCGCTCAGAAGTGACGAACGCAGAAGCACAGGTGAGAGATCAAAACAAAACAATGGTCACTAGCTAGAAATACAAAACGAGGATTTGTAAAGAAGAATGTCGAAGGATTTCGATATAAGCCAAGAAGGAAACTTTGCTGCTAAAGTAAGGAAACTTTGCTTCCTTTGCTCCTGTTAACAAACATTGATTTTCAGAGGACTTACCGGCACATGCGCAATGCTGACCTCATACATCATCCTCCCGGAGCTGCTTAAGTGTTTCAGTGCTTCAACTGTTGGTGCAAGCTACATTAAAGTGATTATTATGTTTTGAATATGGATATTTTTCTTACAAAACACTGACTCACTACAGGAGGCCTTTGTTCACCCCCTGGAGCTGTGTGAGACTTTTTTTTTATGGATGGGCGCATTTTATTTAAAGGGGAAATATGATGCAATTTAAATTTTTCCTTTCTCTTTGGAGTGTTACAAGCTCATGGTGCATTAAAAAGATCTGCAAAGTTGCAAAGACTATAGTCTCAAATTCAAAGAGATATTCTTTATAAAAGTTAAGAGTCAACCACACCAGTTCCAACTTTGCAAGGACAGTCTGGCGCTTCTGACTCACAGCCTGTAAGTAAGTTTTTATATTTAAATAATTTGCCACTGATGATTCAAACACAAGTTTTGAGCAGTGTAGAGTAGGCTTGTTGTTTGTTGTTTCTCCGATCACAAATGCAGACATGGTTTTGATTACGTAGCGCGATACGCAACGCAATGTAACGTAACGCAACGCATAAAAAGTATAAGTATAGTACAGTATAAGTCATTATAATCAGTAATTATGTCCCCACTGGATGCAACAAATGCCTCGTTCATACTGTGTTTTATTGGTTTTGTCTCGTCTAGTGATGTCCGGATCATGACGAATCTTTCTATTTTACCGGATCTTCTTAGTGAACCAGTCGAAACAGTTCACCAAATCGAACTGAATCGTTTGAAATGGTTTGCGTCTCCAGTACGCACTAATCTACAAATTACTTAAGTTATTCAGTTTATAAATGTGCCTGACACTCCCTCTGATGCGAAATAAACCAATAACCTGAGTTATTCAGTTACTCCTCACAGTACATTGACTGAACTGTTAAAAGAGAACCAATGACGGGATGTGCACGAGCTGGACTGAGTCTTGTGCTGCTGGCCTGGGAGACGGCATCACAGTATGTTAAGGGGCGTAACATTTCCATCACACGCTTGAGGTATTCGGCCAATCACAACGCACTGGATAGCTGGCCAATCAGAGCACATCTCGCTTTTTTAGAATGATGAGCTTTGTAAAAATCAACACGTTTCAGAAAAAGGGGGGCATAGAAGAGAGACAGTAATGTACACTATGTGGAAAATAATGTGTTTTTTGAACCTTAAACCGCATAAATACATTTTATTTACATCAAATACACACAATAATGTTCTTTTTAGCAACATTACATGATGCAACACCCGCTGAGTGGCATTAAACAGCTTGAAAGATCAAAGACAATTTTTAATTTAACTCCAACTGGATTCGTCTGAAAGAAGAAAGTCATATACACCTAGGATGACTTGAGGGAGAGTAATTTATGGGCTAATTTTCATTTTTGGGTGAACTAACCCTTTAAAGTAATTATATTTGTGACGACTGATTACATATCCATATGAACTTCTCTGCTCTGGCTAAACTCTATATGTGCCTTAGTTTAAAACTCATGCCATACCATTTCAGTCTCCCACTTTTAAAACTCTAAATTGTGCCATTTCTGCACACTAGCAGCACCAAACGGACCTGCAATTTTATGTTCTTCAAATATGGAACAGTTCTCCAATCTACTATTGGTCGTACAAACCGAATAGCTCCACCCCAAACTCACACCATTGGCTGAGCCAATGTGCCGGGCTGGTTTTGATGTGCAAACAAATTCAGAGCAATTATCTGATAACCACAGTGTTGATTCTATTCAGGGAAACCAACTAACCAAATGACTTAACTTTATATACTAACCTGGAGTAGGAGGAAATGTTTAAAAAGTCATACCAATTTTAGCCCCTTTCTGCATTGGTGACAAACCCGTTTAGCGACCTTGTTTCTCTATCATTTAATTTAACTGTCAATCCTTCATTGAGACAAACAGGGGCAAAGGTTACAAATTTATAGACAACAATTTTCATCTCTCCAGCATGACTCCTCTTCTTGAGTTTGCAAACAAGATTATCAAATAACTTGTATTTCTACACTTAAATTATAAAAAAAAAAAAACTCTAAGACACAATTATTTAGTTAGACCCAAGACACCGGACACTTACCAGCTTCTCCAGCTATGACAGGATACACTAATGCCACAGCAACACTTTGTGTAGGAAATGAATAACGTTGACGTGGAGGTAAGGAGTGGCTTGGTGAACGGACGGAAGATACACAGGGTGAAAACAGGTACGGCTGGATATTACAGCAATGATGTGAAAGCAGTTAACCAGTTTAAGAGGATAAGCACAATTCTCACGTTTAAAAAAATAAAATAAATAAAATAACAATTGCAGCAGCCCTGGTCTTATTTACAAGTGTGTTACTCCAACTGTAAGACTCTGTACTGAACCATAACACACCCTAAGAAACAATACCTGTGGAATTTAGTTTGTTAATGATTTGTTAATCTGAAATGTTAATATTTAACACATCTGAAAATCTGAATCCACATGGATGAAGAAAAGACTGTAAATGGTATAAAATGTTCCTGTGGCTCAGTGGTAGAGCATTGCATTAGCAGCGCAAAAGGCTGTGGGCTCGATTCCCAGAGAACATGTTAGGTAAAAAATGTTAGCCTGAATGCACTGTAAGTCGCTTTGGATAAAAGTGTCTGTTAAATGTAAAATCACCCCTTTATATGCTCTGTTAGATAAAAATGACTGAATGAGGTTTGGGCTGTCCATCCAGCCTGTGAGCACCACTGACAGTATCCTATCTGGCCATATTGTTGTGATTCACATACTCCATTTCACAGTGTGTAGCCAGGGTAAAATACGCAAGTGTTTCACAAGTTTTTAGCCACTAACACAAGCCAATCAATGGTTTCTGGTTTAAGAGATGCTCTGTGGCATGACACTATGTAACCACAGGCACTAAAATTTCTTTCATATAGGGAACTAGTTGCTGGAAAAAAATAGCACTTCAAGATTTTTATTCGTCACATGCACGATTATATAGAGAATATATAACCAGCAGTGAAATGTGAGGAGACGTTATGTGTGTTAAAAGAGAAAGCAAAAGTATGTAAAAAAGTAAATAAAAGCACAATCTAATCGGAGCGACCTGGACAGCGCCTGAACTCGGCGGCGCCATCTTGGCAATCTTCTCGGTTAGTTTGCAGGAAGAGTAAAATTGCCTATTGGCACATCAATATTAATCTTCAACAATATTCGATATTAACAATATTCTGTAATTTTATATAGATTATTCATTTATCATGATAATATCTCTAATATTCAATATACAGCCCAGCTGGTCTGAACGATTAATCGAAATCAAACCGAAATCGCAATTTGGCTTTTTAGCAGCGTTTTTGTTAAATACCAACTCTCACTGCATGAGTAAATCACATGCAACGTCAAACCAAAGCTCAGGATTATGTGCTCACACAAAACGGTCCGATCGTCAAGCTGCTTCTTTTGAGTGCTCACACACTATACGGGCGAAATTAACACGTGGGACCCTCCGAACCCGGAACGGTGTATCCTCCATCGCTTCCGTCCAAACAGAGACGTAAACTCAAAAATCGGCACAAAATCGCACAAACACTGTGCGATTTTCGGGTGATATTAAGCCGAATTCTGACTTGTGCGACTTAGGCTGAATTTCAGCTTTGTCATGCATTATTTGTCGCCCAGTGTATAGTAACCTCTCCTGACTGCATATAATAGGAACTCCTGCACTACTCTCCATTGGAAATGAATGACTTCTGTTCTATCGCTTGTCATTTGTCAGAGATAGTGGAAAGGCGGCTTGACATGTGGGGAGAGGGATGGGGGATGGGGGGGTTCAACAAGCTTGGCACCCCCTCTGGCACCCCTATATTTGGAATGGTATCACACCGAACAATTTTGGGTGCAATGCGCAGTTTGTCCTGTGGGTGACAGTGAAGGAAAAAATTAATTGTGCCATTAATTGAAAAAGAGGACATATGCATTATCATTAGAGACTCACATATTCATTAGAGCTACACCAAAAAAAAAAAAGTCAAGTAATGAAAATTATTTATTTTCAGTCATGTTCACATAGTGAAAAATAAACTAGTAGGGATAACTGTAGGCTGGAGAGGTGGGCGTGGCAAAAGATTAGGGCGTACCAAAAGGTAGGGAGTGTGGATAAAGTTTTTTTTAATTGGTTAGGATTAGGGGTTAGTTTCTGTTGTAGCAGTCACACTTGTCCCTGTCTCGAAATAAACTGTCCAAGTGTCCGCAGTTGCTTATATTATTATCACACTACAATACAAAATTATTTGTCAGATAAATGATACATGAAGCATTGATTTGAGTTGAAAGTGTTATAGCGTACTTCTAAAGACTGCAGTGAAACATGACACGGTAAAAATTACTGAATGAAAAATACCGAAAGTAGGTTAAGATGAATTTAAAGTGGCCCCTGCCTGTCTACAAATGATCTACAAATGAAGGAAGATTAAATTTGTTATATGTTGCAACTTCACTGTACTCTCCAAAGGCAAAATGCAGCAATTATACCAACAACGGAACTGAGGAAATAGGTTCAAATTTGCATTTTTATTTTTGTGATATGAATTTCCACACTCCACTTTCTCTTTATCTGAACAGTTCATTCAACCCACCCAACAAAAAAGGAGTGGTACATGTGTATTCAGAAAGAGTATGCACCTATTCTTCTTATTATTATGCATCAGACTTCAACAGTTTTGCAAAACATCTGGTGCCCATCTGACTGCATTGCATTTGATCAATGAACCACTGTCTCTATCATGATGGTCTTTGTCCATAAATATCAATCAGTTTACTTAAAGAGCAAATTAATTCTGAACCGGATGGCATGCGTTTGATTTATTCCTATTTTTTTAAATGTTTTTAACAAAATTCTAATAATAATAAATGTAGACAATCCCTGGATTGTTCAGTAGAGTATAATATTGCTATTGATCTCTATATAGACTAGTAAATATCCCACAAATAATGACAAGGACTAGGACGTGTACCAAGAACTATCTATTTATGGATTCAATAATAAGAAATCCCTTAGGGCTCGTGAACTAATCTTTAATCACGTGATGTAAACATTTATCGCAGGGCCAGTCGGACAGCGCTTCTTTCTAACGTTTCCTATTTAATCTGGTATTTGTTACCCAAATATATTATACTTAATGTACTTAATATAATATACATTTTATTTCACAAAGTCGTATTTGCTTGGCCCGCCTAAAAGTGGCATGTATGGAGAGCCACGGCGGATTTCTGCATGAACCCAGCGCAGTGCTCTCTAGCTGAAGGTATTTATAAAGCGTACAATACTTACAGTAGGGTGGAAGACAGGGCTCAAAATGAATCCGGGCTGCTGATGATCAAACCACGGCTTGTGAACTCTCATTCCTCACGGATCCATTCATGCAGCTCTGCGCATCCCATCCACTTCCGCAGTCGGGGGCGTGCTCAGTGCGCAGCCAACCAGACCTTTCCGCTCATACATGCGTACATTTGACGCATACACCTTTTTTTTTTACTACGACAGCAATGAAAACATTTAATTTTACAGCATATAGAGTGTATCAATATAGCCTAATACTCAATCATATAATACTCATTTGATTTTAAATGTATACAGAAGGCACTATATAGGCTGTTTACATGGATTTATAGTTATGAATTTACAAAAAGCAAGACCATAACCTATGAAGAGCATGGCTATTATAATAGATAATGTAGTTTCGTCGTCTGCCAGCAACATTAACATGCAAACCAACAAACCCTTGTTCTAGTTATCTAAACACAAAATATGCTTATCTAGAACATTTTGAGTTTGTGATATATTCATATTAGCTTAAATTAATTAATTCGGTCTTAAGCTTTGGGCTTAACATAAAAAAGTAATTAATAAGATAAATTTTTAAAGTAATTATACAGCCATGCAATATGTTGTAGTTATTATGTGACCACTACTCAGCAATATATACTGGATTTGCAATAATACACAGAAGGAAACTTAACATGATTAATGATAAATTATATTCATCCAGGTATCAATAAATAAATAAATAATAATAATAATAAAAGCATAAGTAAACACAGCGGTGTTACAAACCTTTAAATGGCATCTAAATTAAGAAATTAGGCTACAATGTTAAGAGTCTAGGATGTTTTTGTTTGTTTGTTGTTGTTTTTTGACAGGACCCAAAAAATAAAAACTGTAATTTCTTCATCCTAATGCTGTGACAAACATGACTGACTTTCTTCTGCAGAACATACAAACAAGAATTTTGAGAACAATACTATGCCCCATTGACTCTCTCTCTCTCTCTCTGACTCAAAATGATCTTGTGTGTGTGTGAATGTGTGTTTTGCAGTAGAAAGAAAGTCACACACAGAGGGTGAGTATATGACGCCAGAATTTCATATTTTTGATAAGCTACCCCCTAATCACTAGATTTCAAACGGGATACAGCAAGACGTTGATATCAGTTAACACTGGAAAGAATCAAGTGTTTATTGTGCAGCATTTCCTTACAAAAACGAGAATGTTGCAATACCTCCCGTTACAAAAACAGTTGCAAAGTAAATGAGAAATAAGACACAATGATTTTGTGCTCTTACAGACCTGTGTAAAGGAAATGTCCCTACCTTCAACGAAACTACCATATTGAAAAGAGTTTCAATTCAGTGGCCAACTTCAGATGATTATTATTTATATATTCTAGTTTTTCTTTTATTGATTTGCGGGAAATGAAGAAAACAGTAAAAGTGGTCTAAAATAGTCA
Source organism: Cyprinus carpio (assembly GCF_018340385.1). Taxonomy (NCBI): domain Eukaryota; kingdom Metazoa; phylum Chordata; class Actinopteri; order Cypriniformes; family Cyprinidae; genus Cyprinus; species Cyprinus carpio. Next base: position 34,392,743 of record NC_056574.1, read on the forward strand.
ATGCAGAAATACAATTCCTTGACATTAAAGTCGATTCCGAGATATTCTTTTCAAAATAAGGCACAACTTCAATAGTAAGAGGTAGAAATCTTGCAGTGAATTTGGCCCGACATAAAAGAACATTTTAAAGCTAATCTGCTAGAAGTCATCAACAATAATACATTATATGATTGTTTAATACTTCAAAACTCAGGTGCTTAAAGTTTACAAAAATAAGGCTTATTATCCACATGAAGCCTATTGTCTGTCAAAAATGAAATTAAAGCACATTTACAGTAGTTTACTCATTTCATTGCATCTCACAATCTCAATCTAACTATTCATCAGTTATCTTTACTAGACTCAAGCCTGAAGTTAGCAGTTAAAAAAGCCATTTGGCAATAGATTTAGTGCATACTTTTTAACAAATGTGATATATGGCGAAGCAGTGCTTTTAAGGACTTACTCAGTTGTGGTAATGTATTTGGCACAGAGTCTGTTCACTTTCTATTATCTGCATATGAGGAACTTCGTCTAGATTTCGGTTCTGTATGGAAACGACTCTACCTTTAAGGCACATCAGTTCTGTAGATTTTCATGCATCATGTGCATTCAAGACATGGAATAAAGCAAATCCCATCTACTTCATAAATGTACAAACTGCAGCTGGTGTTGAATCGGTTTTTCAGAAACTAATTTGGAGAATTTTTTTTTTTAAATAAACCAGCAAGATAATTCTGCAGAAGTGCAAAGATCTTCTACACTTAGGGTTATGTTTAGAATTGGCATCAAAAACAAGATAAAAATAAATAACTTTTTCCAAACATGAAAATACACACTAGCGAAGCGCACCGAATCCCTGGTCACACTTTAAACGGTTATGGAGAGGGAAAAAACACAGGCGAGCCTCTCAGAAGCGTTAAAATGCCTCCACCCTCAGTAATCTGGAGGCTGATACGCTCCCTGTCCTGCAGAGCTGGCAGTGAACGGGGACTGCTGGTAACTCTCCGGAGCACCAGCATACGCAGAAGGGTACGGGGAAGTAGGGTCACCGGCTGGATCATTGTAGCCTACACCAACCTCGCCCATTCCTTGGCGGTATCGTTGAAATGCAAACACAGTAAGCACGGCCTTGAGGGAAAGGGAGAGATTTGTTTCAGTTTATCAAATAGACAAAGAGACCATCAGGATGCAACAGGAAGTCTAATAAAGTGAGGTGTGCTCACCCAGGTGCCAGTGGAGAAGAAGGAAAAGGTCACCACAGCTCGAGCTGCATCAGCTATCACTGCTGTCTGAGTAGTGTGAGACCACTGATTAGCTAGGAAGCAGAAACACACAAACCACAGGAACGTCCACACACCTGACGGAGAGAAGCAAAAATCACAATTCTGTCATCATTTACTCAACCCCCACGTCATTCCAGAAAATCATAGTTCTTACCAGAGAAGCCAAGATCGCCCAAGACGATGTATTTTCTCTCGTTGGCGTTGCTTATCTGGGGGAAGTAGGCATCCAGCACAAAAAAGACAACACAGGCCAGGAAAGCTAAAATTCCGATGCCAATGCCATAGCTGCATGCACCGTCATTCTTGTTGAACATGCATTTAGTGACGTCTACATGCTCATCATTCATGTAGCCTTCAGAAAGGATGGTAGCAAACACCACTATGGAGAAGAGCTGTGACGGAAAGAACCAGAGGCAGGATGAGGACAGCTAAACAATCTTTTTAACAAGGCATCCTCACAGAAACACCGAAGAAACTACTACTGAGACAGTTCTGTCAGGTCTGAATGGGAGGCGTGACTTTGAAAAGATTTAACATTTAAATATGTAATATGTGTGTGTGTAATGTGTTGCTTGAAATGTGCACTAACACTAAAACATGAATGTCTTTGCAGTAGTATGGCTAAAGTTGTAATAGCTACCATAAAATACTATTGTAGTAAATGGTTTAGATTAGCGAAAGAAAGACACGCATTACAGAACTGCGGTATGTTGCCATAATGTTATCTTGATTTTCCTCGTGTTGACAAGTCACATGATGCAGACCTCCACACCAAACTCCCGAACTACTGCTGCCATATGGTCAGCTTACGACAGCATAACTTTGTCTGGCGTATAGACTCTGCTCCACTAACACAGTTTGAGTCCAGCCAGAATATTATCACACACTTTCCTCCTCATCGAGTAACGTTAGGAGCACTAGCTCGCTTAGCTAACGATGAGTCGTGTCTCACCCAGCTGAGCAGCCGGACGATAGTCTGCGGTCGTCTCAGAAAGCTCCACAAATCAAAGGCTCCGCCGGCCAGAGATGCACCGTAAGCACTCGTCTCCATGTCCGCGTGTGTGACACTGTAGCCCCTCTTTATTACTGGTCAGCGCTTCGGCACACTGTCCAGCTTGATGATCTGCTGTTTACTTTCACAACGGTTTCCTGAAAGTAGCGCGGCGCCACCCATCAAGGAAGTACACGTCACGAAATAAATAACCAACAAACAAAAACATCAAAAGAACAGAATTTAACTAAAATAATATTTATAATTATTTATATTAAAATATATCTATCTATCTATCTATCTATCTATCCTGCATATCTATCTATCTATCTATCTATCTATCTATCTATCTATCTATCTATCTATCTATCTATCTATCTATCTATCTATCTATCTATCTAATGTGTGTCTATCTCACATTAATAATTAATATAATACTGGCTGTCATTCTGATGATGTAGTGCTATAGAAAAATTACATGTGGCTTCAGTAATCAGCAGCCGTTTGTCATATGCCGAGGACATGTTTAAATATTAATGAGTGTTGAGACTTTTCCAGTGTTGTTGTTTGTTCGTGTGTAGTTGTTAGAGGGCTGACCACGTGGCCTCAGTCTGTGGAGACTCGTTCACAGATTTAACACAAAAACATGTACTCTTCATTTATTTGTTTGTTCGTTGACCTTTTTAATGATTCTTTCAGAACTCTGAAGTAAATGCGTAAGCACCGATGAATATAGTCCTCTAGGTGGGGCTATTAATCTGCTTTTAATTTAATGGTTCGCCCAGAAATTAATGTTAATTATTTATTTACATAAGCTCATGTCTTCCAAACCTGACTGCATTTCTTTAGTGGAACACAAAATAAGATGTTTAAAAAATGTCCAGTCAACATTGTACCCCACTGGCTTTCACTATATGGACTATGAAAGAAAAAAAAAGTAATATATTCCTTTATTTGTGTTCTATAGAAGAAAGAAGCTCAGACAGGTTCGGAATGAAATGAATGTAACCCTAACCCTAACTGATGATAGGAATTTAATTTCATCTCTGTCAGTCGAGTTACTTCAATACAGTGGACCCAAAAAGTGTTTGGACAATTAAGCCACAATTACAAATGTTTGTTTTATATACATAATATTAAAAAAAAGTGTAATTTGTTTTAAATAAATATAGCATAAGCACACTTTTCAATCAAAGCATCTCACAAAATGAAGTGTGTTAGGTTTCAGAATATGCCTATTTAATATTATCAGTCCTGCTTTCAGAAACAGATGCAAAGTTGAGCTGCACAAAAATGTAAGATGTAAAATACATGTTTTAAATCGGCTTTGTTGCAGATGTTATAATAGGTGACTGACATCAAATTCATATTTATAATTGTGTCTATTGTATCTGTGACACGGCCATCAGGTTTTGTGAGTTTGGTGCGGATACAAGTAACTGTTCTCACTGTATATGACTGAATCTGTTATAGCTGACTTTTTCAGAGTAAGGCCGAGTTACAGTATTCAGTCTCCATACCACGGTAAGGCCTCTGTTTACAATATCACATACTGTACTGTACTGTAATGTAAAATACCTGTCTCCCACCTGATGCATCTCGGCCTGATGCACGCTGTCACTGATGGTTTGTTTCTTGTGCTCTGTCCTGCTCTGTTTTCACTAACCAGAAAGATTAACTTGCAGACCAGCTGCTGTGAATGAGTACTGTGAGGTTTATGTGAATGAAACACTATCGTGTGTAGTAAAAAGGATACTTTGTGGTTTTGTATTTTAAATTATTTTTTTTTTGATGATGATCTGTTGTGAGATTAGTGCTTAGAGTGTTATTTGTAACACTATAGTACCAAAAAAAAAAAAAAAAGGGAAACATCGCTAGACGTCAGCCCGTTCTTGTTTCTTCCTCCCACTATGGTGGCTGTGGTTTTTGACTTTGACAGTCTGTTAGCGGTGAAATTGTTTCTGCTGACTGCTAAAGCACCTGTCACTGTTTCTTCACATGAAAGCTTTGCCCAGAGTATTTTCTTCTTGGACTGTGCTGGAAGCTTAGCGTAGCAGCAGCTGTTCAGGTGAGTATGGGATTCGGTGGTACTTTATTCAGCACAGCCGTCAGACGTCTGCTTTTTCTGTCTAAGATGAGTGTCGTTGAATGAATAACATGGGTTGATAGAAAAACTAAAATTAGCTCTGAAAATCTACTGTGATAGAGCTGAAAACCCTGGTGAAAAAAGAAGTACACTTTAGCATACTTTTTAAAAGAGTGTGTACTATGGAAATAATATGCTTTAAAAGAATACTGAATGTAATGTTAAACACATTTAAATATAATTTAAGTACTTTACATGTGCTACTATGTTAGTCAACACACACATACACACACACACACACACACACACACACAAAAATAAGTGTACTTCTTTAAAGCATGACAACAGATTCCTAATGATTTGAAGTGTATTAGTAAACCGTTTAATTTGACATTATTACACAGAGCACTTTCTACAAGTTTCATGTAAAGTGCACTGACTTAACTTAATATTGTATTATCCGTAGGTACGGTATTTATTTATTTATTTATTTGTTTCTAAATATACTGTTAAGAGTTGAAGTGCGCTGCAAGTGCACGTTTATACAATTAAGCACACTTCTTTTTTTTACAAGAGTAGTTTAATGTAAGGAACGCACAATTTCTAAGGGAACGTTTATTATGTTATGGTATCTTTTGATGCTGATTTTGACTTAAATGAATGTCACACTTTATGTGGTTTGTAATATGTTAAATTTCTCCGGAACATAAATCCCAGGCACATATTGCCTCATAATACGAAAGTTAATTTCTGATACACAGCTCTAGACAGTCCGGATGGCTGCATCCCAGGTCATGGAGACGATTTCCAGTGAAGATGAAGACCAAGAAATGATTGAGCTGGAAGCTATTAGGAGTCCATACGGAGCAGCCAAATGTGGGTACACAGCATACAGACAGCCCGATGTGAATCACATAGGACAGAAATAACTTATTTGAACTCTAACTTCTATATATATATATTTTTCTGTTTGTAGTTGATCTGACACATGCAAATCCAGAAGACTTAGAAGCACAGCATTACCATGAGCCCAAACACACCGATGCCCTGCACAGGAATAACTGGTCCTCTTCAACCCAGAGGGTCCTGTCTTCCATGCCTAGTCGCTCTATCAGTAAGAGAATGATTTGATTCTGTTTTTCATATAGATTTGCACACTTTACAATTTATTAAAATCAAAGCTGTTTTACTAAAATAAGCTCTTGTGGCTGTAATAATAGATCCAACCCTATATATATATATATATATATATATATATATATATATATATATATATATATATATATATATATCAGTGTTGTAGTCGAGTCACCAACTGTCGAGTCCGAGTCGAGTCTCGAGTCCCAGTGTTCGAGTCCGAGTCCAAGTCCGAGTCACCAAAGAAGAGTCCGAGTCGAGTCCAAGTCGAGTCACCATTACCAGAGTTCGAGTCCGAGTCGAGTCTCGAGTCCCCAGTGTCATAGGATATCCCGAGTCGAGTCTAGAGCTCCCAGTGCCTACATGTCTCCACTCTGGGACCTTCAAAGAACTGATAAAATGTATTGAGTTGGTAGGCATTGAAGTCCATTATATGAAGAAAACATCCTGAAATGTTTTCCTTAAAAAACATAATTTATTTTCCACTGAAGAAAAAAAGCCATGGATATCCTGGATGGCATTGGGAGGAGTAAATGATTAGGAAATTTTAATTTTTGTGTGAACTAATACTTTAACACTGTATTACAGAAATACACTCAGCGAAAAAAAGAAACGTGCATTTTACAGGACACTGTATTTTAAAGATACTTAAAACGTAAAAATCAATACGATATGCCGAGAGAGAGTGTGTGTGTGAGAGAGAGAGAGCGAGTTTGTGTGTGAGTGACCGAGTGATTTAGCGTGAGTGCGTTTGTATGTGTTCAAGTGAATGTGTGTGTGTGTGTGTGTGTGTGTGTGTGTGACGGCACGCGACTGGTCAGAAAGCAACGTGTAACGTTAGTCTGACATGTTTCTTGTTCACGACACCACAGGATTTTAGGAGTCAAAATTGCGTCATCCGTCAGTGACTATCGCAACAGGCAAAAAAAATCATGTAATCTGATCTGACATGCAAGAGCGTAAAGTGAGTGACGTCAGTGAGTGTGTTGTCAAGCAAAGAGAGCGAGCGGTAGCAGTGTCTGTGAGGGGAAAAGAAAATAGATCCCGGCCGGTCTTGGGCACGAAACAGGAAAAGTGTAACACCTTATATAATTTTTTTAATAACATATTTAGTCAAAAACAACGTGATGAATGCTCAAGTCCGATTTTATATATCCTCGAGTCCGAGTCCAAGTACGAGTCATCAGTCCGCGAGTCCAAGTCGAGTCACGAGTCCAGAGAATGGAGTCTCGAGTCGGACTCGAGTCCAAAGAATAGTGACTCGAGTCGGACTCGAGTCCGAGTCCAGGACTCGAGTACTCCATCACTGATATATATATATATGTATATATATATTATTGTATCAGATAACAAAATAATAGTGTATGCAAACAAACCCTTGTGGAAAAAGAAGTATACTTTAGCATACTTTTAAAAAGAGTACTTACTACAGATATAATATACTTTGATGTTTTTGGACTCTTATGGCATGTTATTTACAATTAAATGAAAATGTGTTTAAATTGATATTAAATGCAGTTAGTTGAACTTAAAAGTGCTTTTTTGACCCATGCATTTAAGAACATTGTTATATGTGATTTCATAATTAATTCTGTTGTTTCTGAAATATGGTTAAAGTGAATGTACTGACAAGCATTAATTCTACTGAAACTTGTGTCTTTAAATACATTTGTAATTCCACATGATGAACAACGTGCAAATGATGAGTAATGGTGAAGTTGCAATTTAGTACATTTAAAATATATTTACTTTAAATGTAATATTGACTTTTACACCAGAGAAATTATAATCCAGTACTTTACATGTGCATTGGTATGTTAGTCAACACGTTAAAGTAAGTGTACCTCTTTAAAGCATAATTATTAAAATATTATTTAAACATAATGATCTAAAATTTATTTTAAAGTAAATCTTGACATTTTTATAATATAATATGCAAATTTTAGTACAAAGTGCATTTTTTAAAAATGTACTTAAGTGTTAAGAAACCGTCATCAAAATATTTTCTCATTAAGTACACTTAAGCTGTCTTTTATTTAATTAATATTATGTTATCTGCAAGTGCAATTTTTTAATTAAAATACACTTTTAAAATTTGAAGTATACTGTAAAAATAGGGCACAATGTACCATGTTAGTTTAAAGAATTTTCTATTGTATTTATTTTTTACAGGTGTTTTAGCTTTATTTTGAATTTTACATGGCATTGGATTGTGTTTTAGTGTTTTACAGAAATGCCATAAAATTAATGGATAATGTCCCGGTAATGAGCCACCAGTACTTCTTCTGTTATCTTACAGATGTATTTCTTAGTGTACACTACTAAGCTCAAGCTCATTTAATACAATTACATTTAAGTTCTAGAAATTTCCTCTGAACTGACTTTTGCATTTTCTTTTAATCAGTTGATGTTTTGCTGATTTTAAGTGGTTGTTCAAAGTCAGTTCTTCTCAAGTTCACACGTAGCAGAGGAATCACATTAACCATCAACATCATCCATTTATGTTTAATGTCCACATGCCTTTTGTGCTTGTATTTTAAAATTTTTTACACATTATTCTACACATTTTATGGTACTTGTAGTTTGTTACTTGTAATACAGCTATTGTACATTGAGGTACAGAAGAGCAGAGTCTTCTCCACTTACAATGCATTTATTATCTCCAATTTCCAGTGGTGTTACATTTATGATCCTTTTTCGCTTTGTCTTTCCTCAGGATTTAATCAGTTGACTGCGCTCTCCCGATCCACAGTGACGTGTAGAAGACGACCTCTTAGCGATGTGTCTACCACTAACTGCACTACAGAGCATGATGTCTTTAGAGAACAGGACGACTCCGAGAACGATGGTTTGCAGCAGTAAAACACTCACAGTGCCAACTATCTGAAGCAATCAGGGCTCATATTATGAGGAATCAAATTTTTCTTGATCTTTAAATATAAAAGCATTTGATTAACTCTAAGAAGTTCCTCCTCTGTGACAAAGAAAGTTTACTTAAACTAAACTGCAACAACGACTCATTTTATACTTCTCCAATTTAATTTAACACGTGTTTACATAAAAGTCTTAATGGGCACAACAACAAGAAACAGGATGTATACAGAGAGATAATGGATGCAGAAATCTTATTTTGACATTAGAAGTGGACCTCTGACATGTTGTTTCTGTGTTCTGGTTCTAGTGGCCCAAAAGGAAGAGCTGTTAAACAAACTACAAGGTTTGTCTGCTGGTGAATGTATGCGTGTGTTGCGTGAAATGCCAATTAGTGTCTCTGAGAAACGTCAGATCAGGTGACTTTTAGACAGCATTAGTGCATCTTTTAAAAATTATATTATGTGAGTGCAATAATTCATTTGTTTTTTGTGTCAAAATAGTTAATTTCATTTTTTAATTCATCACAGTCTTTGAATAATTTTATTTAATGTGTCTTTTCAGAGCTTGGGTTTTCTGTTGGGCGGCTGGACAGCCTTGTGTGCACAGGTACAAAGGTGCTTCAGGCAGCTCAGCTGTATGTGCATTCACTATGGACCAGGTCGAAGAGGCATTTAATGGACGTTACCGAGAAGTTAATCGCGAGACGCAGCAGTGGTACACTTACAACCACCCAGTACCAGAACCTAGACCTGGGTAAGTTTTGTGTTCTCTTCAAAAAATACTGGATGGAGTGCAACAGAACAAAAGTGCAATGTTCAACGGTTAGTTCACTCAAAAAAAAAAAAATTACTAATTTAGGATGCGCCTGCATTTTCTTCTGAAATGGGAATTTGATAGGATGGTTGTCATTTGGTAATTGCGGCGATCTAACGTGAGTGATGGGTATCTTATACATTGGTGACTGGCTGTAATGAGCAGAGCTAACAGAGCCCTGTGCTGCCATCAGTTTAAAACTTGGTTCTTGAAGGTGAATCTCTTCTTGCATTTAAGGCTATGTTTACTTTACAAAGGTGTAGTCAAAAATGGAAAAATTTTCCCTTGCATTTTTAAAAGGTTTCACGTGTACATGACAACGTTTTCAAAACGATTTGTGTTTACACATATCCACGAAAACAGCCAAAAACGCTGTATAACGTATGCCAGGCCAGTAGTTGGCTCTGTCACCTTGTTAGTAATCAGTATCTGTACGGAAGTGACGATTATATGTTGTATATGATGCGTCTCTGCTGTTGGTTGTAATATTGGTGAAGTAAATCCATGCTTTGCTGAAGAAGCGTTAGCAGCGTTAGCATCTTTACATGGAAAATGATAACGGTGGCGTTATCAAAAACTTGCACTTTGAAACCCATTTTTGAAAATATGCGTTCCCTTTCGATACTTCACTCATACTGCATATGGGGAAAAGCTCCTTTTTTCCTCGATACTGAAGCCTTTTCAATAACGCAGTGCAACTGCACTGCCATTGGTTTAATCTGTAAACTTTTTTAAACCAATGACAGCGCTGCGTAGCTGCATGAACCTGTGGCGATGCAGCATGCCAAAGCCCGCCAAAATGGGCAGGGCGAATGGCTATATAAGCAGGCAATCGCCAGAGGAAATCAGATCTTACTCCTTCAGCAATGACTTCACTTCGCTGGATCTTTGCTGAACGCCTTCGCCTGGAACGAGCTCTCGCCATCGAAGAGGCATTGCAGCGGACCAGCTGAGACCGCCGACCACCTGCAGCGCCGGCGTTCTCACAGACAGCCGTTCTTAGCGCCGATCTCAGGCCGCCCGCTTCCCGCTTCCGGCCGCTTCTCAGCGATCTCCTGCCGCCATCCGGCGATCACAAAAGAGCTTTTTCCAGTGGTTTTCACCGCTCTTTCACCGTTTTAACAGCAGCGGCCATGCCGCGCCACAGCTGTGGCACATGCAGAGCCCCTCTGCATGATGATGATGGCCATGGTGAGTGTGTTTTCTGTCTGGGTAAACATTACGCTGAGGCTCCACTCACTGAGACCTCATGCTGCTTTTGTGAGAGCATGAGTCTCGCCTCTCTGCGCTCGCGGATCGCTTTCTTTAATGAAAGCGATCCCGCCCCTCGCGCCCCTCGTCTTTTTCCTCCCGCGAGCCGGCCAGGAAAAGAATGCGGGGAAGAGGGGCTCAGCGCCCGGATTTGGGTGAGCTCACGCCGGCTCAGCACCCGCGTGCCTCACCCTCTCCAATGAGAGAGCCGTCCCCTGTCCTCTTCTCACGCCCAGAGCAGCGTCCCTCAGCTGAAGCGAGCGACCTTGTCTCTTTTGGCGGATCGGAGGACGAGCCGCTTGACGACTCCATGTCACTCGCGGCTTCTGAAACGGAGGACTGGGCCGGTGATTCTGACCCCGCCCACTTGCCGTCACTAGAGCCCATCGACGCCAGAGCTGGGATGGATGCCGAGCTTCTCTGCATCCTCTCCAAGGCCGTTGAGGAACTCCATCTGGAGTGGGCCCCCCCTGAAGAGCCGAGACGCAGCAGGCTGGACGAGTGGTACCTGACAGGACGCACGAAAGCCATGGCCCAGGCCATCGGACGATCCATGGCCAACCTGGTTGTGCTGGAGCGCCACCTCTGGCTCAACCTAACAGAGATTAAGGAGAGCGACAAAGTGGCCTTTCTCGATGCCCCAGTCTCTCCATCCGGTCTCTTCGGGCCAGCCGTAGAAGGGTTTACAGAGCGCTTCACTGCAGCACAGAAGTCGTCCCAGGCCATGCGACACTTCCTGCCCAAGCGCTCCACCTCTGCCCCGAGTCGCCCCAGGACTGCGCCGACTCAGCACCAGAGCAAACCTGTCCCTTCTACCCCCCAGGCGGCGCCCCCTAAGGAGCAGCACCCAGCTCGCCCCACTAAGCGCGCTAAACTGCCTAGACGTCAGGGCCCCCGGCAAAGTATTGTGCTGGACCTGACGCCCTCTAAATCCTCCTGATCGTTGGGGAAGAAAGAGGAAGGGGCAAAGTCCCGCCACGGCCGGACCACCCCAGAAGCTCTCTCGCCTGCCTGCTATGCGACCTGGGCCCACCGTTGTTGCGTCCACGCAAAGTGCCATTGTTATGGCGAACACAATAAATATTTCACATTTTCAAAAAGAGAGCAGTTTTCCTCTTCCACACTCGTCAGTGTTCAGGCCCCTAATTAGCGGCCTGCCATCCGACACTATCCAGCCTCTTGTCACACGGGCCGAGGCCTGGCAGGCCATCCCCAGAGTGTCCAAGTGGGTTTTGGGGATAACAAAACACGGCTACTCACTGCAGTTCGCCCGAAGACCCCCGCGTTTTCGCGGGGTGATTCCCACCTTGGTAGAGCCTGACGACACTCAGGTCCTCCGCACCAAAGTGATGATGCTGTTAAGAAAGGGAGCCATAGAGATAGTTCCTCCCTCAGAAAGCGGAAGTTCAGGATGTTGACATTGAAGCAGATCCTCACGCAGATTTGCCCCGAGGACTGGTTCTTCTCGCTGGACCTGAAAGACGCTTACTTTCACATCCAGATAGCCCCCCATCACAGATGATTCTTGAGATTCGCATTCGAGGGTGTGGCTTACCAATATACAGTCCTTCCCTTTGGGCTGTCTCTAGCTCCCCGCACTTTCACGAAGTGCATGAACGAGGCGCTTTCCCCTCTGAGACAGATGGGAATCCGCATTCTGATGACTGGCTCATTCTAGCCCAGTCACGAACCGAGCTAGAACACAACAGATCCGTGCTCCTGAGCCACTTAGGGTGCCTAGGACTGAGGGTCAATTTCGCCAAGAGCTCACTGCTCCCCAGCCAACGTATTACGTTCCTGGGAGCGGTTTTCGACTCAGTCAATATGAGGGCGGTCATATCACCAGAGCGCGCTCTGGTACTTCAGCAGCTCACGGCCTCCGTCAGGAAAAAAGCCTGTTTCCCTCTGAAGTTCTTTCAGAGGATGCTAGGGCTGATGGCTTCCGCCTCCCCAGTTTTACAGCTCGGCCTCCTACGAATGCGGCCCCTGCAATACTGGCTGAAACTCCGGGTCCTACCTCATGCTTGGCGGCATGGCCGCTTTCGCATCAGGGTCAACCAGGCCTGTCTAGCAGCCCTGGAGCCTTGGATGAACCCTGATTGGTTCAGTCGTGGAGTACCCCTACAGGCGGTATCCAGAAGGATGGTGCTCTCAACAGATGCGTCCAACCTGGGTTGGGGTGCTCTGTGCGAGGGCAGACCAGCCTTCGGCTTGTGGTCGCACGAGGAAAGCCATCTCCATATCAACTGCCTCGAGATGCTGGCAGTAGAACGAGCCCTTCAATCCTTTCAGGCGATCCTGGAAGGGTGCCACATCCTAGTCCAGTCGGACAGCATGACAGTGGTGTCCTACATAAATCACCAAGGCGGCCTTTCGTCCAGCCGCATCTGCACTGGCAAAGCGCCTCTTGGAATGGGCATTACCCAGGTTGCGATCACTCAAGGCGACACACATACCTGGCAAGACGAATCTGGGAGCAGACATGCTTTCGCGGAGCAATGTCCCCTCGGACGAGTGGATGCTCCATCCCCAGACGGTTCTCAAAATCTGGGAGATTTTCGGGAAGGCAGAAGTTGACCTCTTCGCCTCAGAAAGCAACTCTCATTGCCCAACTTATTTTTCAAAGGACACAGATGCGCTGGCCCACGACTGGCCCAGCCTCCTTCTTTATGCTTTTCCCCCGATCGCTCTGATCCCTCAGGTCATCAGACGAGTCAGGGAAGACAGGCACCTCCAGAGTCCTCCTGGTGGCCCCACTCTGGAGGAGCCAAGTTTGGTCCTCGGAGCTATTCAGGCTTTCCATGAAAGCCCCATGGCCGATCCCCCTGAGGCGGGACCTCCTCTCTCAGGCGAACAGGACAATCTGCCATCCACAGCCAGAACTCTGGGGTCTGCATGTATGGTCCCTCGATGGGAGCCTCTGAGCCTCCCCGGGGACGTGCTACACACCATTGCTCAGGCAAGAGCCCCGTCTACAAGACGACTCTACGCCCAGAAATGGTCAGTCTTCGTTGACTGGTGCTCAGCACAAAACGAAGACCCTGTTGAGTGTGACGTATCTCCGATACTGTCATTTCTCCAAGAGCATCTAGACAAGGGTCTCACCCCTTCCACGCTCAAGGTTTACATAGCAGCCATCGCAGCATTTCATGCTCCTATTGCTGGCCAATCAGTGGGTCGACACAGCCTCATTGTGCGTTTCCTGAGAGGTTCTAGGCAGTTGAAGCCCCCACGTCCTCTCACCGTTCCCACTTGGGACCTTCACACGGTCCTTGGAGCACTCAAAGGACCTCCCTTTGAACCGCTGCAGTCAGCTGACCTTCGGCCCCTAACGCTCAAAACCGCTCTGCTACTTGCTCTAGCATCGGTCAAGCTTGTTGGCGATTTGCAGGCCCTCTCGGTGAGCCCTGCATGCCTTGAGTTTGGGCCCAATGACTCGAAGGTCATTTTAAAAACCCAGGCATGGCTACGTCCCTAAAGTGCTCTCGACGCCATTCAGAGCACAGTTAATTTCCCCTCTCAGCTCTGCCTCCGTTGTCAGGTGAGCGAGAGCTGGATTTACTCTGCCCAGTGAGGGCTTTGAGGATATACATTGAGCGGTCACAGCCGTTCAGGCAATCTGACCAGCTTTTTGTCTGCTTTGGTGGCCGCACCAAGGGGTCTTCGGTCTCAAAGCAATGGCGCGGTTGAATTCGTTCCCCATACGCAGTATGAGTGAAGTATCGAAAGGGAACGTACTCGGTTACGAACGTAACCTCGGTTCCCTGAGATATGGAACGAGTACTGCGTTATATGCCGTGCCACGAGGCTGCAGCTTCAGTGTCGTTGCTTCAGTCGTATGACCTGATTTCCTCTGGCGATTGCCTGCTTATATAGCCATTCGCCCCGTCCATTTTGGCGGGCTTTGGCGCGCTGCATCGCCACAGGCTCGCGCAGCTACGCAGCGCTGTCATTGGTTTAAAAAAGTTTACAGATTAAACCAATGGCAGTGCAGTTGCACTGCGTTATTGAAAAGGCTTCAGTATCGAGGAAAAAAGGAGCTTTTCCCCATACGCAGTACTCGTTCCGTATCTCAGGGAACCGAGGTTACGTTCGTAACCGAGTACGTTTTCAGTCCCCAAAACACTGTTGTTGTGTAAACGAACACGCAAAACGGATTAAAAGTTTTCAGTTTTTGGCTGAAAACTTTGTGTAAAAGGCCCCTAAGATTTAAAGACTAACCTGTGTGGTTTAATTTTATTCTGTAATCAATTAATAAATGTAAAAAATTAATAAATATATAAATGAAATCATAGGTTAAAGTTCTAATAAAAATCCAGATAGAGCATAAATTAATTATATTTAATTGTTAATTATTTATTTATTTATATAACATGGGGGGGGGGTAATGGGGGGTCATGAGGTAATGTGGTTGCTCTCCAAATGTTGTACACGACTAAATATTATGTCATTAATACTAAGTGAAAAAAAAAATGCAGTTAATTAAAGATCAAATCAGTAGATTTTAACAAGCCAAAATCATTAAGTTTTCTCTCAAGATGGCTGATTTTTTTTCTTCATTGCTTTAGCAAAGTAAGGTGACACCAGTTTGTACCCTATTCAACATACAAATTACCATTCAAAGTGGCATTTTTCAATATTCCAAATGTAGATTTCCAGAGTTTAATACTGAAAACAACAGTTCTTGATTCATCAACCTGTATGCGCTCTTGTTTTTGATGCATAGGTTTTGTGTGGTGGGTGCTATGGTAGAGTCTCCCAGCAGAAATCCATACAGCTCTGGCAGGGAGCGCTCAGAAACATCAGCGCTCACTTCGGCACCGGGGTTCTGTCTTATTTCATCTTCCTCAGAAGACTTTTAATTTACAACATCCTCTTCTTTCTCATCAATGGCCTTTTCCTGGTCCTACCACAAATCTCAAATCCTCCATCGCCAAGAAACAAACACACAACCACAGCTGACCTCTGGATGCTTACTGGCATGGTGAGGGTGATAATATATGTCTATTTTAAAAAGTAGGTGCTTTATATTAGGGTTTCCAGTCCCTGGAAATTTAAGATGACCCACATTACTTCAACCCTTTAGTGAACGCTATGGTTTTTTGTTCCTCAACAGGGCGTCCTCACAGACTCTGTGATGTTTTATGGCCACTATGAAAACAACATATCCATCTATAATAACTTCAAAAATGTAACTAAATGGTGTCCAGAAAATTACAACATACCACTGGCATATATTTTTACTATTGGAGCAGGCATGTTTATCACATGTGTAATGCTTGTTTACAGGTTTGTCTATTTTCCTTGTACACTGTGTTAATTCAATTTCACATCATTAGCTTGCCCTGTGATTAAATCTGATTTTGTTTATCCTTTCAGTATGTCAAAATCAATCGGAAGGAGTTTCCGCGTATTCAAGACTACTGGTAACCTAGCTTTAAAGGTTTTCTGCTCATGGGATTTTAAAGTCAGCAAGAAATGGTCTGTTAAACTGCAGTCGGTCAACATCTGCACTCAGCTGAAGGTTTGTTTCAGTATAACTATTCATGTTAAAACTAATTTATGCTCCAAAGAGGACTAATAATCGCACTGAAAATGTCATACACAAGCATGCTGGGATATTTAAAGACATGTATGCACATTAAAGTCAGATAAAAATTTATGGTTGAGGTCAAACATGTGATATGAATAAAGTTTGTAATGCAAATGTTGAAGGTTTAAATAGCATATGAAACTAACACGAGGTTAAATAAATATAGCTGCAGGCTGAAAATCTCCGTAAAGGGGATGAAAGGGTGGAGAAACTCTAAAAGGACAGAATTGAAACTTCCCTTGTCCACGTTCCACTCACATGATTTTCACAGCCTGCAGCTCGATTTTTCTCTCTGTGCACATGCGTGAGTGATTTGAACACTTAAAAACAAAGGTCCACTAAGTAGTGTGCAAGATCCGAATGCGTCCATTCATGCTCACTGTCAGTTGAATAGCTTCTGCACTGTACTGTGCAACTTGGAGCTATGTTATTCTCAAGCCATGACTTGACCCCAGAAACCAACCTGAGTGTTGGAAAAACCAGCAACAACCTTATGCTGTTTTTTGATTATGTGTGTCATTTGTAAACACTTAGGAATACTGTTCTGTCATTAATAACTAGACAGGTCAAATGGGTTAGACAGTATTAACATTCTAATAACCACGGTTAACAAGGAACTCTGATTAATGAATTAAAGTACACAATTGATATTTTTTTCATTCCTCCCAGAGAACTACTAAGAAACGTACTCGGTTACGAACGTATCTAGCTGGTCCTTGTGTCCACTTTTGTCAGATTCTATAACCTGGACATCCCGACCTTGCACGCTTGGGTTCTTTCGGTTTGATACGACGGCCTCTATCAGACTCCGTCATCATACCATCTCCAGGGAGCTAGCTCCCTCTTAGCAGTGTAGCGTCAAGGGTTCGGCGGCTCCGGCCCTCTCACTTATACCCTGGACCCCAGGGTGTTCAAGATAAGTCTTGTCGTTCCCTACCGTGGCACGGCGCGGTTGAATTCGTTCCCCATCCGCAGTATGAGTGAAGTATCGAAAGGGAACGTACTCGGTAACGAACGTAACCTCGGTTCCCTGAGATACGGAATGAGTACTGCGTATGGGGGAAAAGCTCCTTTTTAATCTGTAAACTTTTTTAAACCAATGACAGCGCTGCGTAGCTGCGCGAGCCTGTGGCGATGCAGCGCGCCAGAGCCCGCCAAAATGGGTGGGGTGAATGGCTATATAAGCAGGCAAATCGCCAGAGGAAATCAGGTCATACGACTGAAGCGAAGACACTGAAGCTGCAGCCTCGTGGCACGGCATATAACGCACCCACCAATCACATTTTCCTCTCAGAAGATATACATTCTAAAACAAAAACCATCCCTTTTCGATACTTCACTCATACTGCGTATGGGGAACGAATTCAACCGCGCCGTGCCACGGTAGGGAACAACAAGACTTATCTTGAACACCCTGGGGTCCAGGGGATAAGTGAGAGGGCCGGAGCCGTCGAACCCTTGACGCTACACTGCTAAGAGGGAGCTAGCTCCCTGGAGATGGTATGATGACGGAGTCTGATAGAGGCCATCATATCAAACCGAAAGAACCCGAGCGTGCAAGGTCGGGATGTCCAGGTTATAGAATCTGACAAAAGTGGACGGCGAGGACCAGTCGGCTGCCTCACAGATGTCCTTGATAGAGACACCACTAGACCAGGCCCATGAAGAGGCCATCCCTCTAGTGGAGTGGGCTCTTACTCCTGTGGGGCGCGAGAGGCATTGCTTTGAGACCGAAGACCCCTTGGTGCGGCTACCAAAGCAGACAAAAAGCTGGTCAGATTGCCTGAACGGCTGTGACCGCTCAATGTATATCCTCAAAGCCCTCACTGGGCAGAGTAAATCCAGCTCTCGCTCACCTGACAATGGAGGCAGAGCTGAGAAGGAAATTACCTGTGCTCTGAATGGCGTCGAGAGCACTTTAGGGACGTAGCCATGCCTGGGTTTTAAAATGACCTGCAAATCGCCAACACGCTTGACCGATGCTAGAGCAAGTAGCAGAGCGGTTTTGAGCATTAGGGGCCGAAAGTCAGCTGACCGCAGTGGCTCAAAGGGAGGTCCTTTGAGTGCTCCAAGGACCGTGTGAAGGTCCCAAGTGGGAACGGTGAGAGGACGTGGGGGCTTCAACCGCCTAGAACCTCTCAGGAAACGCACAATGAGGCTGTTTCGACCCACTGATTGGCCAGCAATAGGAGCATGAAATGCTGCAATGGCTGCTACGTACACCTTGAGCGTGGAAGGGGTAAGACCCTTGTCTAGACGCTCTTGGAGAAATGACAGTATCGGAGATATGTCACACTCAACAGGGTCTTCTTTTCGTGCTGAGCACCAGTCAACGAAGACTGACCATTTCTGGGCGTAGAGGCGTAGACGGGGCTCTCGCCTGAGCAATGGTGTGTAGCACCTCCCCGGGGAGGCTCAGAGGTTCCCATCGAGGGACCATACATGCAGAGCCCAGAGTTCTGGCTGTGGATGCCAGATTGTCTTGTTCGCCTGAGAGAGGAGGTCCCGCCTCAGGGGGATCGGCCATGGGGCTTTCATGGAAAGCCTGAATAGCTCCGAGGACCAAACTTGGCTCCCTCCAGAGTGGGGCCACCAGGAGAACTCTGTGCCTATCTTCCCTGACTCGTCTGATGACCTGAGGGATCAGAGCGATCGGGGGAAAAGCATAAAAAAGGAGGCTGGGCCAGTCGTGGGCCAGCGCATCTGTGTCCTTTGAAAAATAAGTTGGGCAATGAGAGTTGCTTTCTGAGGCGAAGAGGTCAACCTCTGCCTTCCCGAAAATCTCCCATATTTTGAGAACCATCTGGGGATGGAGCATCCACTCCTCCGAGGGGACATTGCTCCGCGAAAGCATGTCTGCTCCCAGATTCGTCTTGCCAGGTATATGCGTCGCCTTGAGCGATCGCAACCTGGGTAATGCCCATTCCAAGAGGCGCTTTGCCAGTGCGCAGAGGCGGCTGGACGAAAGGCCGCCTTGGTGATTTATGTAGGACACCACTGTCATGCTGTCTGATTGGACTAGGACATGGTGCCCTTTCAGGATCGCCTGAAAGGATTGAAGGGCTCATTCTACTGGCAGCATCTCGAGGCAGTTGATATGGAGATGGCTCTCCTCGTGCGACCACAAGCCGAAGGCTGGTCTGCCCTCGCACAAAGCACCCCAACCCAGGTTGGATGCATCTGTTGAGAGCACCATCCTTCTGGAAACCGCCTGTAGGGGTACTCCACGACTGAACCAGACAGGGTTCATCCAAGGCTCTGGGGCTGCTAGACAGGCCTGGTTGACCCTGATGCGAAAGCGGCCGTGCTGCCAAGCATGAGGTGGGACCCGGAGTTTCAGGCAGTATTGCAGGGGCCACATTCGTAGGAGGCCGAGCTGTTAAACTGGGGAGGCGGAAGCCATCAGCCCTAGCATCCTCTGAAAGAACTTCAGAGGGAAACAGGCTTTGTTCCTGACGGAGGCCGCGAGCTGCTGAAGTACCAGAGTGCGCTCTGGTGATATGACCGCCCTCATATGGACTGAGTCGAAAACCGCTCCCAGGAACATAATACGTTGGCTGGGGAGCAGTGAGCTCTTGGCAAAATTGACTCTGAGTCCTAGGCACTCTAAGTGGCTCAGGAGCACGGATCTGTGGTGGTCTAGCTCGGTTCGCGACTGGGCTAGAATGAGCCAGTCATCGAGATGCGGATTCCCATCTGTCTCAGAGGGGAAAGCGCCTCGTTCATGCACTTCGTGAAAGTGCGGGGAGCTAGAGACAGCCCAAAGGGAAGGACTGTATATTGGTAAGCCACACCCTCGAATGCGAATCTCAAGAAACGACTGTGATGGGGGGCTATCTGGATGTGAAAGTAAGCGTCTTTCAGGTCCAGCGAGAAGAACCAGTCCTCGGGGCAAATCTGCGTGAGGATCTGCTTCAATGTCAACATCCTGAACTTCCGTTTCATGAGGGAGAGGTTCAGGAGTCTGAGGTCTAAGATGGGTCTGAGACCACCATCTTTCTTGGGGACAAGGAAATAACGGCTGTAGAACCCCGATCCGCTTTCTGAGGGAGGAACTATCTCTATGGCTCCCTTCCTTAACAGCGTCATCACTTTGGTGCAGAGGACCTGAGCGTCGTCCGGCTCTACCAAAGTAGGAATACCCAACAACCGTGGGCCCAGGTCACATAGCAGGCAGGCGAGAGAGCTTCTGGGGTGGTCCGGCCGTGGCGGGACTTTGCCCCTTCCTCTTTCTTCCCCAACGATCAGGAGGATTTAGAGGGCGTCGGGTCCAGCACAATCCTTTTCCGGGGACCCTGACGTCTAGGCGGTTTAGCACGCTTAGCGGGGCGCCGCCTGGGGGGTAGAAGAAACAGGCTTGCTCGGGTGCTGAGTCGGCACAGTCCTGGGGCGACTCGAGGCAGAAGTGGAATGCTTGGGCAGGCAGTGTCGCATGGCCTGGGACGACTTCTGTGCCGCAGTGAAGCGATCCGCGAGTGCAGAGAGGCGAGACTCATGCTCTTACAAAAGCAGCATGAGGTCTTAGTGAGCGCCGCCTCAGCGTGGGCTTTACCCAGACAGAAGACGCACTCAGCATGGCCGTCATCCTCATGCAGAGGGGCTCTGCATGTGCCACAGCTGTGGCGCGGCATGGCCGCCGCCATTAAAACGGCGTTAGAAATCGCTCTTTTAGAGTGGTGAAAACCGCTGGAAATGCTCTTTTGTGATCGCCGGATAGCGGCAGGAGATCGCTGAGAAGCGGCCAGAAGCAGAAGCGGACGGCCCAAAATCGGCGCTGAAGAGCAGCTGTCTTCGAGAGCGCCGGCGCTGCAGGCGGTCGTCGGTCTCAGCTGATCCACTGCGGTGCCTCTTCGAAGGCGAGAGCTCATTCCTGCGAAGGCGTTCAGTCGGGATCCAGCGAAGTGAAGTCGTCGCTGAAGGAGTGAGATATAGCCATTCGCCCCGCCCATTTTGGCGGGCTTTGGCGCGCTGCATCACCACAGGCTCGCGCAGCTACGCAGCGCTGTCATTGGTTTAAAAAAGTTTACAGATTTAACCAATGGCAGTGCAGTTGCACTGTGTTATTGAAAAAAGGCTTCAGTATCAAGGAAAAATTGAGCTTTTCCCCCATATGCAGTATGAGTGAAGTATCGAAAGGGAACTATATATAGTTTTGACTATTCAATTACTAATGCAGAACACATTAACACTTTTAACCACTACTTTAGCATTTACTTATAATCACATAATCAGTAGGTAATAGCTGATTAAGATTATGGTAAGTTGTTAATAATTACTATATTTTATCATTCCTTTTATAGAGCTAACAATGTTTACAGAACATTTTTACAAAGCCATTCGTTGGTAGACTTTCGGGAAAAAAAAAAAAGTGTAAACACTGTCATACTTTGAACACTGTTTTTAGACTGATTTAGCAACATCAGTAAAACCACTGCTGTGAAAGTCTGAAGAAGGACCAAGGGCAGACAGGGACAATTATGTTTGGTCACACTGAAGCAGGAATTACACACTTTAACAATACGTAACATTATGGGCAATGCTTTGTTGACTTTTACAATGAAGCTTAGATTTGAGTCAATGTTTGTGTTTTAGGAGATGGTGTCTGAGCTTAGCTGCAGAAAACAGAAGAGGAACTTGTGTTCAACTTTGGGCTGGATACACTTTCTTGTATGGTTCATTTGCATCTTTTGCATAGCTGCCTGCATGCTAGCTGTTTACCACTTGCCCCCTGACATTGACCAGATCTGTTCCAAGGTAAGGGTTTGGTCATAGTCTTGAATAGACAACAGGAAGGCAACAGGATGCTTAACACTTAGGAAATCACACAATTCATGATAGAAAACATCAGTCGCATCCTGTTCAGTTCACACAGCAGTTATTTTTGCTGCCTCGTTACAATGCAAACAGCTTTATTTTGAACAACTGCATTTTCTGGTCGACTGTTTTCTTCAGATTTCACAGTAGACTTCACGTCTTGAAAAATCCTGTCTGTTGGGCTGTTGCCTTACTGATTCAAAACTATGATTGTGTTGTCAGTGTGTTTTAGTTTAGCCTTTAATGCGTTGCATTACTTTTGAAATCTGGGTGAGGCTTGCTTGTTTGATTTTAAAGGGATACTCCACCCCAAATTGAAAATTTTGTAATTAATCACTTACCCCCATGTCGTTCCAAACCCGTAAAAGCTTTGATCGTCTTCGGAACACAATTTAAGATATTTTGGATGAAAACAGGGAGGCTTGAGACTGTCCCATAGACTGCCAAATAAATAACAGTGACAAGGTCCAGAAAAGTATGAAAGACATCGTCAGAATACTCCATCTGCCATCAGTGATTCAACCGTAACGTTACGTTTTGTCTCCTCTGTGTCTCTCCACATAAGCGTAGCTTTATTTTGGCGAATCTAAGTTGTACACAAGCAGCATACGCTCTTCTCTGTCAGCCGCACCACAACGATACGTTTTCTACATATATTTATGCTTTGATTTGAAAGAACACAGCGTATCCATGCAGCGCGGCTGACAAAGAGGAGCGTACACCATCTGCGTACTGCTCAGATTTGTCAAAATTCTGACGAAGCTTTTCATACTTTCCTGGACCTTGACAGTGTATTTTACTTGGCAGTCTATGGGACAGTCTCAAGCCTCCCGGTTTTCATCCAAAATATCTTAAATTGTGTTCTGAAGATGAACAAACCTTTTAAGGGTTTGGAACGACATGGGGTTAAGTGATTAATTAATTTTCTTTGTCCTTCCTCCAGAACTAAAATATAATTATTTATGTGATGTATCGTGTTTATGTCTTTATCATATGTAGGCGAACTCTTTTCAGAAAGCTGTCTGTTTGCTGAAGCTGCCTTTGGTCATGTCATGCATCAGTCAACTACTGCCTGGTTTCTTCGACATGTTATCCACGGTAGAGCATTACGACTCCCCGAGCACTCGGATTTACGTGTCTATTGTAAGGTCAGGAAAGCCATCACTTCCTTGTTTTTTTTTTTTTTTTTACTTTTTTGCTTTCGTTCACTATTAATTCACTTCCTGTCTAATTCTGAACTAAGTTATATTTCCTTTCAGTGCGGCACGAAGCAAGTTCAACATGCTTAATTTGATTGCCTTTAAAGCATTGCTTTAAATAGCCTGTTTGCTGCTCACTCTAGTGTGACATTTTAATTTAGCATGACTCCTATCTTGAGAACTACTCCAAACCTTTCAGATACATTTGTCTGTTTCAGTAGCAAGAAAGTCGTCCAACCCAAGCATTAATTTGCATCATTTACTAAATGTGTATGTATAACACAAGTGGTTATTTTTATTTCCTTTAATATTATGTAATTCATACAGACAGTGATTTGAACTATATGATGATATGTATATAATTACATGGATTATATACACTCTCATGACTATGTGTCAAGGCCAGTAAGTAGAGTATCTGATATTTTTCAGTTTGTATGATATATATTAAATAACCCCTCAAACCCCATGCTATTTATGATCTGTAAGAAAGTTTGTAACCTTAAAAAATTCAAATATGTATACACCAAATTCCCTTTAAGGTATTCTATAGCCTTTGGCAATACCCATGAATTTCCTGTTAAGTTTGTTGTAACATAACATCAATAAGTCACCGAGTGCTCATCAAAGACCTTTCGCTTTCTTCGTTCGTAGGAACCTGTTGTTGAAGGGTTGCATTTTTGGCATATTGTGTTACTGGTGGCTCGACCAACATTCTTGCAGGACGAAGGGATTAAATACATGGCAGGTGACCAAAAACATGAATCTGATTTATTTATTTTTTAATTCAGAAACAGTATGTTGTTATTATTTTGACAATAACAACAAAACAATACTTACAGTTTGTTGACTGAGTGTATGAGAATATTAGAACTTTTAATTATAAAAAAAGTCTTCTTAAAGGTGCTGTATGTGATTTTTTGACTCTACTAAAGCATAAAAATACCATAATATGCTTGCAGATATTTAAGAAACATGCTAAGTTAACATACTGTAGCAAAATAATGCTACAGTCAGTTATTCTACCTTTGAAAATGTGCGTTCCGGGCCAGAATGTCCATCTCTGTTTTGGTTTCTGAACCCCCCCCCCCACTGCTGGTTTACCCAATTGTATCTCAGCACCCCGGGTTGCCAGTTGGCAGAAAACAGTGTATTTCATTTCATTCATCGTCATGTGCGCTCGTTCCTGTTTGTGTCATCAATCTGGCAACCTGCTTGTACATCAAGTCTGAGGAGGAGGTGCCGGTTGAAAAAAACCCTCTCCAATATTTTGAATTTGGACTGCAATACCTAGTTCATCCACTCGGTATCAATCCTACATACAGCACCTTTCAAGATAAATGGCTTATATATCTATTATATATAAGATTATTAGTCGAATATGAATTGAAGCAAGTCTGTTTTCATTTGTGCTTACTTGCAGTGCTGGGAGACACTGGTTGGTCAAGAGCTTTACCGTTTGGTTCTAATGGACCTGCTATTTGCAATTTTATACATCATCATAGCAGAGTTTCTGTGGGGGTAAGTTCTCACGTTTCCATATGATAGCAGTAATGTTTAGCTTAGTTTGTTGACTCTTTCTGCCCCTTCAGGCTGTGTATTAGAAACATCACATTCAGAAGAAAGAAACTAGAGTTTGATATCGCACGAGATGTTCTGGAGCTCATCTACGGCCAAACACTTGTGTGGTACTGTCATCTCCTCATGAAGAAACATTGCATTGTGTTCATTTAGCTTCTCACTAACAGTCTTTACCGTGTTCTCTTTGTAGGTTTGGTGTGCTGTTTTCACCACTCTTGCCTGCAGTGCAAATTGGGAAACTGTTTCTACTGTTCTACTTCAAAAAGGTCAAGATCTTCTTAGTCTTTTTTGTAGTCCATGTAGTCCATTCTAAAATGAAATTCTGTCATCATTTATTTAGCATCATGCTGTTCTTTAGTGAAACATAAGCTGAATGTACGTGCTTAGTGATTGGGAATTCTGGAATACTGCCAAAAATACAAAAAAGCATCACAAAAGTGGATCATGTGACTGATGCACTGTTTTCGTGAACAGATTTTGTGAGAAGCAACCCAAAAGTGAGGTTGTTATTTACTCATTTGCAGTTTTCAAACTTGTCATGTCGTGGTTACATTGCCATCCAAGAAACAATGACATCAAACCTAGTGCAACATAGGCTATTTTAAAGGTTTAAAGGCTATTTTTCTACTATTTCTTAATTAGACACAAGTGTGAATGACCTCACCAGTAGATGGGGACATTATAAGTTTTTTTTTCTTTTTTCTTTTCTTCACACATAGATATCATATGGTTCTTAAGATTTGGAACATAGCCAGTTACATGAGCTACCTTTTTTCAGTCTCAGAATTTTTTTTTTTTTTACAAAAACTTTACTTATAGAGGTACAGCATTGACAATTTTGTAGCGTATCTACCTCTAAGTAGTACCTTAAGGATACATATTATACTCTAATGTACTAATATGCATCTTTTTGGGGCAGATAAGTTACAAAGTCCCAGTAAAATTTAATTATTTTTTGAACCTTTCATCTTCCTATTTGTAAGTTTGGAAAAGGGCAGCTTTACCTAACATCATCTTTTGTGTTTTACGAAAGAAAGAAAATAATACAGGGTGGAAAGAAAACAATGCAGGTGTGTAATGTCATTATATCAGAAGTGTCATATTTGGGAGAAATGTTCCTTGTGCTGCAGTGTACTGTAGAAAGAAAATGTGTCTTTAACTTACCTTTACACATTTAGCAGACGCTTTTATCCAAAGCAACTTACAGTGCATTCAGGCTAACATTTTTACCTAACATGTGTTTCCTGGGAATTGAATCCACAAACTTTTGCGCTGCTAACGCAATGCTCTACCACTGAGCTACAATATTTTTAGGATATCCAATATGTTTGTCACCCCCTTTATAGACGAGTTTGATGACGAACTTCCAACCGTCCAAGAAAACCTGGAGGTCCACTCAGATGAGCACATTCTTCATCAAACTCCTGTTTTTCCCCTCCTTCACTGGGGCTCTTGCATGTGTCATTTACGTAATGTGGAGGTTTGTCTCTTCAAAGTATACATTCCCATTCTCCAGAACACGATGTCTCGACACAAAGCAAATTATGTCAGTTATATAGAGATGTTAAAGTGCGAGTGTGTTTTGTTCTCTTAGGGTCGGGCCCTCATCAGATTGCGGGCCCTTTAGTAACCTCCACAGCATGCTTCTCTTAGGCAAGGAGTGCCAGGGTAGTTCGAAGCCCAGTATGTTGTGGCTCAGCTGGACTTATAAATACCTAGTGAACAACCCTATATTTCTCTTCATCACTGCAGCCCTGTTCTTGTGAGTACTCCTCACTCGTGGGTCTGCTGGGTGCAGTAGAGATCAGATTTGGGTCATTTTTAAACTGTGAGACTAATCTCTGTCTCTTTCCAGCACCATTATATACATTTACATGCAAGTTTTGGATGGCCAAAAGATGATCATTGTAAGGTTACAAAAACAAATAGAAAATGTGAGTATAATGAGCCTTGTTGTTTTTTTAACCATTTGGTTTACGAGGACATGACACCCAGCCTAATGATTTCTTGTTTTCATCTCATTTGTCGTTTTAGGAGGGTGAAGATAAGAAGTTCCTTATAGCTAAAATACAGGCCCTCAATGAGGCGAGTGCTCCACAGTAAGGTGAGCTTACAGTCTTTCCTTTTAACTAGAAATCCTCCCTTTACTTTTCTTTGTGCTTTCAGGATGTTTGATGTTTACATAAATTAATGTTTGAAGACAAATTCCACAGCTTTTTTAACATGTTGTAGTGGTTCACTTCCTTCTAGTGAACAGGGATGTTTTCCTTGACCTCGTCACCTGCTGATTACTTGTTTCATCCCGGAAGGCGGAATTCTCCAGAAATGAATTTGGAAGAATACATTGTGGTAACCCCATCAAAACCAGTGCGTCTTAAACAGAACGCAAATGACACAGATATTTAGTAGTGTTATTGTCATTTAGTCATATAAACATTTTTGAAAATGTTCATTTTTGCATATGGATATGTTTGGGTTTGTCAGTTCTTTATGCCGCTGCTTAAAGGCTATATTTTTGTATGGTTGAGGATGTGATAATAATTGTTTCATAGAGCAACAGGCTATCAATATGTAGTGTTTCTTGCAACATGTTAATGAGATTCACTTCAATTTATATATCTGCTGTGTTTTGAACGTTTGAAATCAATAAATGAATGCAACATATCATTTTTTGTGAATAATGGCTCTTATTTTAAATTGCTGTTAACTCTGTGAAATACATTTGTCCGATTCGTCAAATGCAGCATTCCATGATCATGTTGTTTTTTTTTGTTGTTGTTTTTTTTTTTGGTATACTGTATAACCTTTTCACAGTGCTAGTGTCTTTTGAATAATTGTTAAATCACTTTTGTGATAAAGATCGGCTGACTGAACATTTCTCCTTATTTTTACTGGTGTATTTCCCTTGGACAAAGGTTGCTAAGGTCACTTGACATTGTAATATATGTAGTGCTACGGATTTTGTCTGAACCTGTCAGACTGAAATCTGAACAACTGTGGTCACATGGACCAGAGCTTAGTTTACCGTGTCATGTACTGCATTCTGTGGGAGGAGTTGCTTTAATCGTTTAATCGAGTTAACATGCACCTTATGAAGGAGCTGTAAGAAACTACTTTGGTTCATTTGGCTCCCAACATCACATCATATCCACTACAACAGTCATTCAGAAAGTTATGTGCATTGCAGTGTGTGTTTCCTCTCGTAATTCAGCTGTTACCCATTACTTTTACATTTCCCACATCTGTTAATCATTAAATGAAGTGGTTAATTCTGTTGGTTTTGTATAATTGCTTGTTTTATGGTTCTTTCACAAATCGGAATGGTTGCCCCATTCATTGTACTGTCATATTATTATTATTAAAATTGTCTTTCTTTGTAATTATTTGTTAAATGTACTAGACATTTGAGTGAAAATTGTTTCAAAGTAAATCCTACCATATATATATATATTTTTTTTTTTCAGTGTAGAGTTTATTCAACAATGGAACTTCCACAGCGTTTATACATCCACCTCCCAGAAAAATATGAAGGTTTTCAAAAATTGGGTGAATGGGTAAGCAATGTCAGAAATGATCTTTCCTGTCCTGCAGGAATTGATTTGCGGGGTCATTTTATACAAAATACTTAAATATAATTCATTGTTTCTAATAAATTCTTAATTTGAATGGCTGTTAATTATCAAATTAAATCAACAGTAGAAAACTGGGTATAAATAAAAATAAAATAAAAAAAACAACACAGCTTGAACATGCAAAATGATTGACAGGCAGAAAGAGGCTCAAAGTCATCTGATTGGCTAAACAAAGAAACAGACCACAATCACATTTGTTTTCCAGTTGACAGAAGCTATAGACAGGTGTCATATTTTATGACAGCAAAACCACTACTACTTGTCAGGTATTATTATCTGAGTGCCATTCCATAAACAATGGTTTACAGCGCCTTTATTTGCCACTGGCTTTCAATCTGTTTTTGATACAATTATTTTTTTTATTATTTCTTTTCTGTGATGCTATGCATACCACATAAGTGGTATTTGGAAAATGAATGGATGAAAGTATGTGATTTGATCGATGTCTCATCTACCTTTCTTCATAGGACCATGGGATTGTCATTACAGATTTGAATCCATTGGTGACACACGGTGAGCTTCACAACTACTTTGAAAAATTTGGGACAATTACAGAATTTGTCGTAAGTACTTTTATAATCAAAAACTTTTAACAGGGCAGATATGTGTTATATGGAAGTTAAACCTGACTCTAAATCACCTGCTAGTCGGTGGGATGATTTGTGTTGCTTTAGTAAAACAGACCGGGGTGGGGGTATTCCAGAAAGCAGGTTATGTGACATACCCATGTTTAAGGGTAACTCTTAGGGTAAGTAGCCATATCACCTTATTCCCTGAACATAACCTGCTCTGGAGTAAGTTCTGTTTCAGAGTTAGTTTACTTCAGCGCTATCAGCACATGCGTGACCTTATAATATTATGAATGCAATATAGTTATCAAATATATATAGTTGTATGATGTGTTAATTATGAAGCACAATTATAAGTAATATATAAGGTAATATATTATTCTAATATGTTATTATGTTTATTGTCATGTAGTTATCGATATATATTAATTAGAAAACACTATTATAACAAGGTAATATTTATTTTATTCAACATTTTTTTTTATATTTTATTGTCATCTCACACATCGTGGATCTGCATTTTCTAGAACGTGTTTCTATAATAAAAATACATATGTGATATTCCTATTATATAATTAGCATCAAACAAACAATATAATTCTTATTCTCAGTGATTAAAAGATTAAACTAAAAAAAAAAAAAAAAAAAAAAAAAATGATTGCACAGCCATCAATTAAGTGGCAATATTCACTAAGTATGTAAATAACCACTGAACAAAAGAAGAAGAAAGAAGCAGCATGGCACACTTTTTCTTGGTGTCGGTTTCCATAGCAACTCGTCGATTTGTGGCTTTGTTGAGAATGTCTTGTGTGTTAATCGTGAACATACTCTGAGTTGACTGATCTTACTCCCGGACGCGTTTTTGGAAGCAGTATACCTCAAGTAAGCAAGGTTTGGGTTAATTAACCCAGAGTTCAGGGTATATGTGACGGTAAGTTAACCGTGCTTTCTGGAATACACCCCAGATGAACTGTCTCGCTTTTAAACTTTTCTTTAGCAAACAGTTAAAAATAGTTAAGTTAATGATGAATAGTGGAGAGAGAAAAAAATCTCAGTATGTTGGGTTAAACATTTAACCTAAACATCCTAACGCAGGGTTTGTTGATTTTTTGACCCAGTGCTGGGTTGCCAAAATTACCCAAATTGGGTTGTTTTTAACCCAGCAGTTTGACTGTAGTTCACTTACTTAGTTAACCTCATATTTTTATGATCTTTACTGTAAACTTTGGCTCCTATTGTAATTTGTGAACTTTTCTCAATGAACAGTTCAGAATCGACGATTCATCAGGATGGCCAAAGGGTGTGGGCTTTGTGAGATATTCATCTTCAGAAGAGGCTAAAGCAGCAGAGGAGGCTGGGCCGCACTGTCTTGGAGGTTTTCCCTTATGGATCAACAAAGTTGTTACACCAAAAGCTGGTCTGGATTGGCTCATGCTGGTTTGGTGCAGCTCACGAAGGTTAACCAGCATAGCTATGCCCCCAAGCAGAATGGGTGCTGCGCATGAAGGAGAACCAGCATAGCCCTGTCCTTCACCAGCAAAAATGGTCCTTCTGATTAATCTGCCGTGTGTTTCCCAAAAGCAACATTGGTCGCACATTCAAGAGAGTTCAATGGAACTTGTAACCTTAGTTGGCTGACGGTGCTTGTGGGAAACGCACCCCTGGTTGACCAAAGGAAGCTTGCTAGTTAAGATAGACTGAAGGTGTTGTCACATTTACTGTTGCTCTGTGAAATTGTGTGTGCGGAATCCAGTCATTCCAGTGGTTTGGCTCATATTCATGTTGGTCACATGAATTGGCTGTGTTGAACAAGAAAGACCGGCTTGTTTTGAAAGTGATTTCTGAGTGAGCTGTACCTTTTACATCTCTACACTATTGAGAAGAGACAGTGGGACAGCCTTTCTTTGCATGCAAAATTTCACTGCAATTTCGGTAATGTGATTGCACCCTAAGAAGGCCTGGTTGGGACACCAGCATCCAATACTAAGGACCAGTATCCAAAACACAACATAGCCTACACTGATGACCAACAGGGCTGGTCTTTTCAACAGGATTCCTATAGACATCTATTCAATAATGTCCATTCATCTCAATATGGCAGTTGCTTGGTTTGGGACTGTTTGTGTTAATTCTTGTGATGCCATCCAGTCAGTGTTATCATGAAGTCAGGAAAAAGTAGTGACACAGCATTTTAAGTTCAGATGATTGGCTCAAAACAAACTGGTGGTGAGCTGTCATGAGCAGATTTCATAGCATGTATTGTCATTGAGATGAATGGGAGAGCTAAAAGATTGTTCTCTCCAGGTACTACAGACCTCATTTTATGGTTTGGAATGGAGCAGCACACCATGAATCCAATCACAACTCTCTCTCTCTCTCTCTCTCTCTCTCTCTCTCTCTTTCAGATGTCTGTCCAGAACAGATCTGACAGCCAGTTAAATACTCCTCCATGCCAGTCCTTACGAAAAGACCTGTGTGTGAACTAGAAGTGGAGTAAAGGAGCACCGACAGTTGCTGATTGGAGTGATTTACACTAAACCTCATCCTACCACAATGTGAACTAAATGTTTCTGCATGATAAACCAGTGTATATTGTTACATTTTGTACCTGACATTAAAAACCCTGTTTGATTCAATGTCTGTATGCCCTACTGTAAATGATCACTTTTTTATGTATTTCTCAAATGTTGAATAAATGTATTCTCAGAGCAGCTCTTATTGATATATATATATATATGTATATATATATATATATATATATATATATATATATATATATATATATATATATATATATATATATATATATATATGGACTCAAGGATTATCTTCTGCTTTTTACAAAGGACAGTTTAAGTATAACTGAACTGATTTTTAAGAGAAAATTGAGATTGCCAAGGTTCGGTTCATCTGAATTTACTTTGCAGCTTGATACAGCAGCCTAATAATGAGAATGCTTAGTAAATAATAACAATTATGAGTCCAAATTATTATTATTTTAACATGAAGTGTTCCTGTGGAAAACATATTTTATGTTATACTTGGATTAGCCTAGTTATTGCATAATTAAACTCTTTAATCTACACATATCGGTCAATAATATCTCTGTTTAAATTTGTGAAAATACCATGCTATTTGTTCTCATACAAACTATGTGAAAATAGTATCGACAACCATAAATAGGTCATGATTACAAATGCAACTACAATGATGCGTTACATTGTTTATGTGGACCAAGGAGCACTAAAACAGACGTACACAATAAAAGATGTCTGACATTCAGAACTTTGATAATATTAACATATTTCTGCGAGGACAAGACGCAACATTTTCCGTCAAATATTTATCCATCAAGGGTTGTCGTTCTTTTTTTTTTTTTTTTTTTTTTTTTTGGCGCTAGAGGGCAGCAGGCTGTCCGTTATGACATTCAGCAAACGAAGAAGAAGCAGATTCCAGCAGTGACGTTCCTGGAGCCTTTATGACGAAAGAGTGATAGAATGGCGAACGCGGGAAATGAAGTCGCGTTTAAAAAGGTACATTTCAATGCGTTTAACTGTTTAACAAGTCTGTAACATACAGTTCAGAATAAGGAATTAAGTCAAACGTGTTGGGATCCACAGAGTTTTCATGATAACGGCGTTTCGCCGATTCCTGCTTTGATGGCTAATATTTTAACATTCATGTTTTCAGGAAACTGTTTCCAAACTTTTGACACGCTCTTTTAAGGAGGATAAAACCAAAGGTGAGACGGTTATATTTTAAGTAAATAGTCAACCACACTCAGGGTTCATAATATTATAGTTACTTAAACTGTCAGTGTTTGGTAAGCATAGACGTTATTGCTCAACTGACTGTATTATGCATTTTAAAATGCCCTATATTACAAATTTTAATTTTTTTTCAGTCATATATTTTATGTTCAACTCAGAAATTGGTTGCCTGTCATAATGTCATCATGATCTTGTTCTTCATTTTGTGGCCAGCAGTGTGTTGCTATTTACACATATCCAAACAATAAAACATAACCCTTTGTATTCCCAGCTAAACGTCTGGTGATAAATTTTGCACTTACGTAAAATCACTGAGAGTTTAGTTTCTATCTATTGCTGGGATAAATGATACATGTAATCAGGTAAAAATGTGTTACATTTGCACAGATAGGAAGCTGGGCAAGTCGTGGCCTAGTGGTTAGAGAGTTTGACTCCTAACCCTGTGGTTGTGGGTTTGGGTCTTGGGCCGGCAATACCCCCAACTGCTCCCCGGGCGCCACAGTATAAATGATACCCACTGCTCCGGGTGTGTTTTCATGGTGTGTGTGTGTTCACAGTAGGGCTGTGCAAAAAAATCGAATACGATTTTCATGCACATCTCATCAGTAAAGGCGCTCCTGTAATTAGTAGTATATCTCCAGCACGTGCGTTAAGATCAGGGTTGCCAGGTTTTCACAACAAATCCTGCCCAATTGCTTCTCAAAACTAGTCCAAAACTAGCCCAATCGCGTTTCCAGGAGGTTCCCCGATAAAAATTGCATCCCGGGGTTAAAATATACATTTTTTTGGCAGGGTTGCCTTGGTAAAATTCGCATTTTAGGGGCTAAATATCACGTTATTGGTATTGGGGTCACTTCAACCCGTGAACATGAAAAAAAATTGATTTCAAAATCGACAAAGAATCGTCTGCGATTTTAAAATCGATTTTGTGTAGATTGTCAGTGAATTACAGCTCTGTGTAGTAAATGCCAACCAGTGTTGCCAAGTCTGCGGTTGTTTTTCATGTTAACGGGTTGAAGCGACCCCAAAACAAATAACGTGATATTAAGCCCCTAAAATATTAATTTTACCAAGGCAACCCTGCCAAAAAACTTATATTTTAACCCCAGGATGCAATTTTTATCAGGGAACCTCCTGGAAACGCGATTGGGCTAGTTTTGAGAAGCAACTGGGCAGGATTTGTTGTGAAAACCTGGCAACCCTGATCTGAATGCACGTGCTGGAGATATACTACTAATCACAGGAGCGTTTTTACTGATGAGATGCGCATGAAAATCGTATTCGATCTTTTGCACAGCCCTAGTTCACAGTCTCAGACCCTCTAAAGATGCTTCAACCAAATAAATTGAACGCACATGATGTCATCATTACGACTTCCCAACCTGTAATTACGAACTTCCAAGGTCAATGCATCATAAGGTCACTTGCAGCTAGGTTCCCTTTGCCTCAACTGAGTTGGGTTTATTTAAAGTGTTCTATTATACCGCCCTTACAGTAACAACCAGTACATATGTGTGAGGGGAAGGATAAATATAGAAATCTAATAGTTCAGAAATAAATGTTCTGTGAGATCAGGCTGCTGTACGGCATTCAGTTATGAAGATTTTCTTCCACAGTCAGCAGTGATGCTGTCATACTTGTAGCAGAGCTGCTGAAAGTATTTGTTGAAGGTAAGTCAAACCTTACCTCTATAGGCACTGCATACTTTGTCATGGTATAATGCAGTATTATTATAATGAATAACTGTATGCTACAGAGGCGACACGCAGAGCTGTTAAACAGGCTGACAGTGAGGATTGTGACACTATTGATATTGAGCACTTTGAAAAGATTCTGCCACAATTGGTAAGTTTTATGTTTATGTATATATGCTTGATATCTGTTCTTTTAAACTTTGTTGCAAGTTTGATTATAGTAATACTAATAAACTATGGTCATGTTATTTGGCCTTCTGTGAGATCCACGATATTTTCTCACAGTGTATTGATGTCAAATTTCATTTGCAGCTTCTTGACTTTTAATTTTGGTGAGGAACCAGCAGATGGCGACGTAACCAAGTTGCTGAGCCTGAACATCCTGGACTTCAGTTTGCATATTCACACATGCTTCAATCTTATTTTGACATTGTGTATATGTTAAATGTTTGACTGATTTAATAAAAAAACATTATTTTATTTTATTTCTGATCCAATGCTCATACATCTCTTAAATGTTCATATTGTTTAGCGGCTGAAATGTGTGGCACTAACATGTTCTGTGAAGACGGGCCGATTGGAATGCCTGCTGGGTAACAGTGCTGTTATTGCCTCCTGGTAAAGAGGTCTCGAGTCTCACCCCGTGGCTCTGTAGGCCACCTGTGCTCTGCTCAGCGGCAGGTGCTTCCAGCATGCTTTGCCCCGCTCCCCCATCAAAGCCTCTTGAAGCAGTTGGAATTGATTAAAGTAATAAGGGAGGCAGCAAAGACCCTTAGATGATGACAAGTGGCAGGAAAAAGAGGCACCCCCCTCCGGCCACTTTGAAGTTCCCCCCTTTCCCTCGCTGTCCTGCAATGTGCTATAGTTGAAGGTGTCACGGAGGTGATAGAGGGCACAGGGCGGAATGTGTGTGTGTGTGTGTGTGTGTGTGGAGAGTGTCAGCCTGTTAAAATGATTGTGACCACACGCATAGTTGTTCAGTTTTAATGGAAGCATAACAAAACAAATTGGAACCAAAGAACCTGACACAGGAAGAGAGGGGTGTAATTTTGAGTGTAAATAAACAAGACGTTGAGTCGCTCAAGGGGGCTCCCGGTCTTTCATCAAGGCAGAGAGAAAGCTTTTTGCTCTGATAATTGCACTCTTGGAGTTAGTCGAACCTGCCGCCAGTGAGTTTCCAGTTGTGATGTTAAGGGGTTTGCTTGAATAGGTTTGTTATTGGATAAGCAAAGGAAAAGGCACATTGGATTTGGTAAGATCCTGTAGTTAAGGGCAACAGCAAGACATATTGCTTGTTAGTTGGATACAAAAGCTTATTTGCTTAAATCGGGGTTACCATTGTTCAGGTAAAAACAGGGCTGTTTTTGTGGTTTACAGGTCTGGAAAATTTATTTACTTCAAACTTGATAATTAAACTTCAGTGCTACGTAAACGATTAATGCTTTGTGTTAGCTGTATTTAAATTCTTTTAATTATAATCACCCATAGTTTTGCATTAACGAGATGTTGTAGTTGTTGACCCTTTTCTTACCATATGAGAAGGTTCGTCGAAATGTTTCATAAAGAGGCAACTTTAGTCTCTGATGAAAATGCTTAGGTTGCAAGTTGGAGATCATTAAAAGGGTCCATCAGTGTATACTTATGTCATATTCAACATTTGTGAAAAAAAGTCAATTTAATAGCAAAACATCTTTGTTTAATTACCTTGGGTGGTTCTCTGTCTCTCAAGAACAACTTTGCTTATTTATATGAGTCATTGGGAGTCATTTCAAACAACTGATTATTGTAAAAGTCTTAGTGTTAATTATGCAGAATTAAAAACAAATTTCTGATTCCGTAACAGATTTTTGTTTAATACCGCCCTTCATTTGCAGCCATTTCACGCAGTCCTGATAATGCCGATTATTTAATGCTATGAAGTCACTAAATTCATTTGATCACTTCTTTGTGGTATTACAAGTCTGTCGTGTTGAATGTATTTCTAGCCTGTCCATTTTAGTGTTCTATATGATCATTGAAACTGCCTGTGCATCTTAGTGGAATAATTGACCTCTGAAGGCAGCATTATTAAACATTTGAAAGTAGTTAAGACAAGAATGGAGGGGTGGGTAGAAAAGAGTAATGAGTTAAAGCTTTTCTTGATCCTACATTAAAGACTGGGAGTGTCAACAGCTATTCCAGACGCTTTGGAGAAGCTCTGGAGCGCTGAGCTCTTTCCCTGTGAGACAGAGACTGATCCGTCTCCAATTCGGCAGTGGAGTTTGGATGGGTGTACATAAGTCAGCATTCAGGTCTGTGGTTTGTGAGTAAGGCAGTGAAGTGGATACCATTTTGTGAAGGCAGGAGTTACTGTGGCGTGGCATTTGACTAGTCAGGAGATCAATGTTTTACAGTAGCTCCATGGGATTGCACCCCCCAAATTTCCTATGTATTAGTTAATCTCATTAAAAGACATAACACAGAGAACATCTTGATCGCTTTGTCATTTCTGACAAAAACATTAACTCCTGGAATTGTTTCTTGAAGTTAAGCTCTATTGACTTCATTTGCGATGTTGAGTATGTAATAATTTTGACTCATCCCTCACATTTCTTTAAGCTTTTAATTTAATTTACATGTAATTTAACTTACGAGTAAATCAGGCTTTGTTAAAGTGCTATCATGAATTGATTAAAACAAAATCATCCACCTTACGGTGTAACTGCTTGTTTAGGCAAGGTTATGGGTCACTGACTTGAATGAATAGCTTACCTTGTTTACCTACTTCACATGATCACAGCATTGAAGCTGGAACATTGGAAATATTTTTAATTATTTTTTGTCTCAGCCTGGACTCGGTCTTGACTGAGCTGGTCTCGAATACAACTTTGACTAACACTAATAAACAATATATGTAATTTGACTCCTTCTAATAAGACCGTATTATTTATAACCCCTTATTTTGAAACTGGACTTAAGTATGGGCTGTTTGTAAAGAGCTTTGGTAAGTTCTTTGCCGATGAGTGACGACACACTAAAACACAGTCGCCACGAGACTGATGTCAGAGTTCTTTATTTCTTTTCTTTTATTAGGCAGCTTGTCTAAGTCATTAAATATATGTCAATCTGATCCAACAGTTGTCGTCTTTATATTGAACTGGACACATGAGCTGCCAAAAATTTCAAAGAGAATGTGAAATAAGTCCAGCAGTTTAGGTTCTTCATAAAACTTGCAGCGGATATACATTAAACATGGTTTGCTGTCAAATTTCCAGCGGTTGTAGAATTTGTCAATCAAATTGAAGACCATATTCGTTCAGAGTGTATAGAACACTCATTATGGTCAAAGAGAATCAATAGAAGAGTTTGAATGATGGATTGAATTTGGAAAGACCTACATAAAGTTTTCCATGGTAACGCCTGTAGAGAAGCTCACTGTTTGCCTTTGTGACCTGAGCGGGGGCCACAAGCAGCCTGACCTGGCCTCTGAGGGGCCTTCCTCCAAAGACTGGCTCGGCTTCAACAGGGAGCCTTGGACTCTGTGTTAATGCTGATAAGAACATACCTGGCAGGACACTTCAGACAGTAGGGCACTTTGCTGGGATCACTCCTAAGTGCTTTTGGTGCTTGGCTGTTTGTCTGTGGCTAAGGTCGGACCTCTGCTGTGCTCTACCTATTAGCTGGTGCTCTTGAATTCATGGGGGGCGGAAAAGACTCTTCCGGAACAAGTGAGGTGGATGATCGGGTCAGCGACCTTGGCTTGCAGCTTAGGAGGGGAAAAAGTGCACAAGAGTTGAACAATTAGGCTGTAGACTGGGCTATTTCTGGAGCTATTCTGCCCTTTCTTTGCTAGTAACCACTGGGCAAGTCCCACTAGAACCCCGGGGTGCATACAGTAACAACGAGGTAATCCCTTTAGATAACACCAGCCTGTAAATGCCTGTCCTTCAATTAGTTTTGGGGAGGCCTCTACAAATTAAGAGCTGCACTGACTTGTGACGTCAGAAGGTCAGGGGTGACTGGGGCGATGGGTGACCCAAATTAGAAGTGACTTGACTGGAGGTTAGCAGGGCACTCTATTTTTAGGTCTTTACGGTTGAAAATACCACTGCAGAGGCCCTGTATACTTCTCCAAAGCTTAGTAGACCTAGTGCATCATAATGTCATGTGCTCCAGATCATGAAGGTTCTGGTGATATTTGAAAAGGAGCAACTAATGACTGAAATCTCTTTAGGAGCCTGCAGAGCAATGTGGAGTCGCACCATAGTTAGACTTCATCGTTAGCGCAGCATTGTTTGAGAAAGGGTTGGATTGGAACTCATCACTATTTCCTGCTTTCATATCATATATCAGAATTTAATTTATTGGGGTTATTACAATTATGCTAATCGGGGAATTTTACAGGAAAAGTCCGTAAAGCTTCAAAAAGACAAAAGTATCATAAAAGTGTTTCATAGGTCTTAGCTTTGTGTAAATAACAGACCAAAATTTAAGCCTTAATTCAGTAGCTGAGTTGTGAATTCTGGTACTGATTCCAATTCCTCCGAATGATTTATTGTTTCCATTAGTGTTCTTTTATGACTGTTTAGGCAGAAACACAGGGTTTTTTTATATTTTTATTTTTTTACAGCATTCACTGCTCTCAGCAGTCTGTCAAATGAGATCATTTCAATTTCAGTAGAACAGATATGTGAAAGTTGCAACATTTATGCATTTGGCAGATGCTTTTATCCAAACTGACTTATCATGCATTCAGGGTATATATTTTGTTCATACGATTTTTTTTTTTTTTTTTTTGTTGAGGGAATCAAATCCATTAACTTTCAAAACCCATAGGCACATTGGAAAAATGTTTTCTGCAAAAAGGAAGTTTGTTGCTTCTTGCATGTTTTGCGACACATGCCCTTTGAATGGTGCTAAAAATGCAGTTATTTGTTATTTAGTTAGGTCTGAAACAGTTGTGTGTGAACCTGGCAACATTTAATTACTTTACATTGCTGTTTGCACATTGCAACACTTTCCAGGGAGTGGCACTAAAAGGTTAATGTCCCACCTACACTAATCCCTACCCTAAACCTAACCGATACATGAGGAGATTTTCCTTGACAAATGTATCTACCTGCTGAGCTGACATGGAATTCCTGCCAGATGGCTTTATATGTATATAAAATATATGTAGAAAAATCTTGGGTATTTTGGAACACTTAGCTGTGAAAAACTGGGAATGTGAATTCTTTACATTAATATTAGTGACTAAT
This sequence comes from Cyprinus carpio, assembly GCF_018340385.1. Classification (NCBI taxonomy): domain Eukaryota; kingdom Metazoa; phylum Chordata; class Actinopteri; order Cypriniformes; family Cyprinidae; genus Cyprinus; species Cyprinus carpio. The sequence continues at coordinate 34,432,249 of NC_056574.1, forward strand.
GTTTTGCCTTATTGTGGTTAGTAAGAGCACCTGTTGTGTAATTAAATTGTAGCAGATATAAAGATTTTTATTATTATAGGAATACATAAAACCTCAAAAGAATCCGAATGTTGAGTTTAGAAGGAAAAATTGAGGTGCTTAAAAGCAAGGCCTCTTTTCCTTTTTTTTTTTTTTGTGCTTATGGCAAGAGACCAAGGAGACGCTGTTCAAACAACTTTTACGTTTCTGTGGCAGGAAATCTAATAAAACAAAGAGTGAGCAGCCGAGGTGATTTACCAACCTGTCTTGACATCAGAGCTGAAATAAAGCAGAGCTGTTGGAAATAGGTTGGTTTGAGGGAGTAAGAAGGTAGAGCTGTTACTCCCATGGTACATTCGACAGGTCCACAGAGTGGTGCAACATATGAACATCCATGAGGATATTTTCCTTTGTGATGGTAGAAATGTCCCAACCGCAGATATATTTGCGTATCTGTAGGACTTCACAGACAGGAAATTAACTTGTGACTACACTGTAAAAATATCCTGTTAAATTTATGATATATATATATATATATATATATATATATATATATATATATATATATATATATATATATATATATATATAAGTTCATACGGCTCAGGATCATACTCATGAACACAAAACAATCTGGGTATCACACGTTACAAAATACAAAATAATGCAATTAATGAAATCAACACAAAATAATGCAATTAACATGGAACAAATAATGTGAAATTGTTTAATGTGCTTACTGATAACAAAAAACACACTGTAAAAATGCTGCTGCAATTAGTTATAACAGCTTAAAATTTGTCGAGATAACATTCAACTAAATTCATTTTAAGTCAAGCATGAACACTTTGTTGAAACAACGCATTATTTTTTCATTTTAATGTTGAATTTTAACTAATCACAGCCATTCTTTGTCCTTTTGCTGTTTTTCCACTGTAAATTAAAGAGTAATTCATAGTTTTTACTTCCAGAAATGGCCAATGGCTTTGAATGTTACCCATTCAGTCAAATTTGAGAGTCACAAATATTTGTTTTTATAAAATTAGTTTTAATTTTTTGAAACTTTTGTTTTTTAGTATTACAAGTATTACATAATGTGGATATAGGCTAATTTGTTTTTGCAATGATGCCATACTGCAGCAATAAAGTTTCAAATAATAAGATGCCATAACAATATAGGTATTTTGTTCACTGGACCTACCATCAGTAATTTATTCGAAATTTCAAGCGATAATTACAGTATTATGTGATTACTAATACTGTGATGAAAGATTTTGGTCATGCTCCCCACCCCTAATTATTTCTACCACAGGCATAATGATGCTATAATATGTCTAAAATAAATATATGTATACTACAATAATGTGATTATTTTCATTCCTGTGGACATTTAACCAGATGAGGCAAGTCTATGAGAAAGGAAATAGTTAATGAACCAATAACCTTTGTATAAAGGCCCCGTCCTCCCTCATACTCGGCGTCCTCCTTGATCTGAGTGTTCTACTCCTTCCCAGACATGAAAAGTAAACCACTCCAAAAACAGCACCAGTGCAGATCCAATCTCAATGAGCTGTAATTTAAAAAACGGCCTGCTGGAAAAACAGCAATAAATTTGCAAAGCCTTCAAAGGAGCCGCCTGTGCGTTCACCTTTTTGTACATAAAACAAAAAGACTTTAGCAATTGGCTATGAAAAACATCTCACACCATGCTGGGACAGAGAGCAGGACAGAGAGACTATGGACTGGCATATTGGGGCGTGGGGGGGGGTGTCTGGGGAGCTGTCAAGCACACAGCCAGATGTAGTCAGGCATGCATCCATGAATACTGCTGAGAAATTGAGAGGTACCCAACGGCTATCTCTGGCTGTCAGTGTTGAGGAAGCTAATTGGAAACTGTAGTGTTCCAAACTACTCATAATTGTAAAACGTAGATTTTCTTTAATTTTGATGGCAATTTAAACCTTGAAACTGGAGTTGCGCGTAACCCCCTCACACAAATGTTCCTCAACACGGGTGTCTATTGTTGTTGCTGTCAGGGTTGCCAAGTCTGTTTAACAAAACCAGCCCCATTGGTACTCAAAATAAGCTCAATCACAGCCAAAACTAGCCCAATCGTGTTCTGGGGGGAAAGGTTATTAAAATCATTCCAGAATCACAATCTGTGGGGTCAGAACCTCCTTCCAGGGGGTTCCACCTTGGTTGAAATTACGTTCACATGTGGGGATTTCACTTCAACCTGCAGACTAAAAAACAACCCACGACAGCAGTATAAAAGTAGTCCAATTTCATGGACTTGGCAACACTGGTTGCCGTCTGTAGTATAGGTGTTTTAACACCTTATCGGAATTCCCGTAATTACGAGATTCTAACTTGAAAAAAGCATTCACATCCTTGTAGAACTCGTAATTACAACTTAAAACTGGGAGTTTTCTGAGAGCTACTTGTACCATGTGACCGCTGTATTACCTGACCACCGCAAGCTCTGTTTAGGCATTGATAGTGTTGCCATAGAAAAGCATAATTCTGAGTTCGAGGACATGAACAGCTCCGTGTAGAACGTCACGTGCTGTCATCTCGAAATTACAGTAATTAGACTGTACCCACATATGCTGATGACTGCATATCTTAGTGTTCATGTGAAAACTGAACTTTGGGCTTAAGTCAAGCTACCCCTAAAACTACATTTAAGTGTGCAGTGTTGAACCTTTTCATTTAGATGAATGGTCTGAACAATCTGATTCAATAAAATGATGATTAAGACTGTAAAACTCTAGAAATGAGAGTGAGCCGTGTGATTATTGCCTCAGCTTAAAACAATAAAATTAGCGCTTTTCCACTGCATGGTATGGCACAATACGGCTCGGTACGGCTAACTTTTGGAGGGTTTTCCACTGGGTACAGTACCTGGTACTTTTTTTAGTACCACCTCGGTTGAGGTTCCAGGTGAAGCGTACCGTTGTCAAAACGTGACGTGTAAACTCTGCTGATCACGGATTGGCCGGAGAGAATCGTCACTTCATGCGTCACTGAACTTGTGACACAAACACAAAAGAACCGCTAGATTTAAATCAGCACAGCCAACGAAAGATCGAACGAAATGTTTTTGATCGAGCACACCTTTTTTAACAACCAAAAAGTTTTGTTGTCTGTTGCGGAAGTACAGACATTCCTCTCGTTGATAGCAGAGGAGTGGATCCAGCCAGAGCTTGATGGGGCGATGCGGAATAATCATGTGAATAATCCCGCCCACTCTAAAGCGATACTAAACTGCAGTGGAAACGCAAACCGAGCCGTGCCGTAACATGTTGAGTCGTACCACGCAGTGGAAAAGCACTAAATGAGACCAAAAATGGGATGGATATTGTCACGCTACACCGCAACTTAGTGGAAAGCGCTACGGTCTTTTAAACACACAAAAATCTAGTTAAGGTTGTAGTGTCTCATTTACACCACAACACTCCTGTCTGTCCTACAATGTGAGGTGAAAAAGTGGCTATGATCTAGGTAGCAAACCAAAGTGCTTGAACATTGACATGGACAGGAGATGAGGGTATTTAAACAAGTCTGCATTTCCCCCATAGAGCAAAACAAAGTAGTTTGCCCCAGTCAAGCACATCATGGTTGTGGTCTGAAGGTTCCCTTGGAAATGAGTGTAATGTATCTGGTGAACCCTCCTACTCTCCTGGAAATTAGTGTTTCTTCACCTTTGTTTGGCAAGAAGATTCTGAGAGGATATCAATAGGAGTACAATTTCCTGAATGTTTGACCGACTGCTCAGAAAGAAAGGGCCAAATTTTCCCCCTACATCAGTACTCCTGTCGTCCAGTGAGCTATGACCCTGGCACAGGAACTCAGAGCACTGAGCTGTGGAGACTGAGCCATTCCATCAAACCATGGTCCTTTCATGCCAGTCCAGATTGTGGTGTTTAGCGTTCAGTACACTACAATACCAGCAGTTACCCGGACTGGCTATTAAAGAATGAAGCATTCCAGAAAGCAGCTTATGCGACAAAGCCGGTGCTGATTTACCAATAAGTGAACAGATAACCTCAAGGTTCGGTTCCAAAAAACATAGGTAATTTTCAGGGTATGTAAATAGCTACAGCAATATATTCTCTTAGCATCTACAGTAATGTACATCAATTCTGAGGCTAAGAATTTTAGTAGCTGCTGACTTGGTGGCTTTATATCATCTTCCTTGATCTCCTCTGATTGTGGAAATATTGCTACAATATTAAAAGGAAGCCAAGGCCCCTTAAAACAATGTTAAAACCAAACCAGAAGTCCTGCACTTCTATGCATCTGTGTTATTTAACAGGGAAACAAGACCTGTCCACCTACAGCTGAATAACTACTTAAGTCGATCATATACAGAGAAAGACATGAGCTCAGTGATGGGAAAACCTAAAATGTGGTAACAGAAGAAGAGATAGATAAACATAGTGTTTGATGTCTCATGGATCATAAAAGCTTATAACAAAGTTTTTTTTCTTTTTTTCTGTACAAACCGATCACCTCTTGTTGATATCATCTCTTTACAGCATACTGCAGTTCCCAAACACACTGTCTTGTTTTTGACCGTTGTTGTTGTTTTTTTTTTTTTTTTTGCCAATCACATCTTTAGTGTCAGTTGCATATGCTTAGCCTTAAAAGTTAGTCATCTAATTTCTGCAAGACTGTTCATAACTCTTTAAAATCAGTTAGATAAAATTCTAAATTCTTATAGAAAGACTTATTACCAGTTGTTAGTGCAACTAGACACATAGAGACTATTTGTATGCAACTGGCCCCTTAAGTCATACAATAGCTTAGTTTAAGCCAGGAATGGACCAAAATCTTAATGTAATTTTTCACTGATAATCTGGAATCTCTTTTATATTCATGATCTAATCATTTATGATCCATCAATGTTTGTGAACTTGTGATAAATTATACTTGTGTATCTTTTTTTTTTCTTCAAGTTTTTTTGTTAAATGAAATAAATATAAATAAAAATAAAAATCAACAAATATCTTTTTTTTTTTTTTTTTATTTCTTTTTTTTACTTTTTGAGGTTAACGGCCACAGTTTTCATTTTAATTTATTATATGTAAAATACACTGTTAGGGAGAAAAAAAAATGTCAAAAAGTGGCAAAGGTACTTATCATTTTCTGCCAGAACATTACCGTTAAGTTTATAGACATTTCTTTAAACCTAAAAAACAACACAATACAATGCGCAATTTGAAATATGGGTAAAAAAAACCTGTGAAAAATTACTGTAATACAAACATTTTCTTCACATTAAAACAGTACATTGGGCCATTTATTTACAGACGTCTGTTAAAGTGTAGATTTCTGTGTAACATCTTTTGTGTTTTTCAGAAAAAATTAGCTTTTTGGACTGACTATTCATTAAGAGATGAGGCGAGCAGTGAAACTGTTTCCTCTTTGTCAACTGTAAATACATCCTAATAATCTCCTAGTGTGGCTTCACAGGCAAATATCCTGACTGGAATTTGGTCATCTGTTAACATCTTGTGACTGTTTACTCTTTGCACTTGTGTTCTACCTCTATTTCCAGCATGTTTAGTCGACAAGCCAGTGCACTCTTCAGTATGTGGAGACACTAGAACACACTGAGTGAACAGCAGATCAGAGGACGTCATACTTTGATCTGCTAATTACTGTGGAAAATTACCTGGCAAACCACAGGCCTTTTTTTTCATCTAACTGCATTAGCGGACTTTTCCACTTTAAAAGGACCTTTATTGAATCATAAATCTGTAAAATCACTGTTAGTGGTATAGGGTTGAGTACTGTTGAAGTGCCAAATGATTAGTCATTTTTATGTAAATGTAATTGGATGCACACCTCGGAAGACGATGTGTTTTTTCTTTCATTTGAAGATAATTATGTTTGTCAAACCTTACCTCTGTGTAGTTTTTAGAGTTGTTGTTTTTTTTATGTATAATGTTGATATGCCATCTGTTATGAATGCATATAATCTTTCTTTTTAACACAAATTCAAGAGAATGTTTAACTGTCATCTGTATTTCACTTTGAAGTTCACCTTAAGAGGTCATATCTGCACCTTGATGATGACTTTAATTACCGTTCAACACTGATTAACTGTAAACCATGGAAGTGGCTTTAGGTTTAATGAGGTTGTTTCTAAAGTAACTCCCATGCCAGCTCCGCCAAAGGCAGCTTCCTAAATCAGCTCCCCAGGCAACAGGGATCTTAGGAGTACCAGCACCTCTAAAAATGCCATCTGCTGTGCTTTCACATCACCTGCTTTTGTGTATATTATGCCTACATACAGTATATAAACACAACTCGCTCTCACTTGCATACAAAGACAAGCAGCAAACAAAGAGCAGAAAATAACAAAGGCATCATGGGAGCCCCTTGTCAGATTTAAGATGGGACACATAGTTAAGTCTCACACTGAGTCCTCTGCCCCCCCAAGGCCTGTTGGTTTTGCTTTGATTCTTTATTTTGCACCGTGTCCTCTCTTGTCTCTTAACCAGGTCCCCCTGCCCTTAGGTCCAGCTGATGGAAGACTCTTTTGTCCAGTAGCACCCAGGCAATGACATCAAAGGATCCAGGCTACAACTAAAGAATTCCCCTAAAAACAAAACAAATTAAAATCTAAAATAGAGTTCCCAAAGTGGTTGCTGGAAAGGAGACAAGCTAGGAGTGAAAAAGAATGATCCATAATTGGCTGGTTGAACGTTTTCAGGCTGAATGGACATGCAGTTTGACTTGAGAGCTATGGAGGAAGATTAAAATTTCAACGAATAATGATTTATATAATGCACATCTTGTATGGACTACATTGCATGCAGGATCACCTGGGACCAGTGTTATGCATTACAAGTACATTATCAGATTACCTTTTCAAGTAACTAGTAAATAATGTTTTTAATTTACAAGGAAATATCAGAATTACTTTTTCAAATAAGTAACGCTGTAACTTTTTTTTCCTATTGTTTGACTGACAGCTCTTGAGGTGTTATATGCAATGTGTAAACATGATGGTTAAATGTTGTTCATCATCAAAAACAGATTCAGTATTCCTCAAAATTAAAATCTAAAAACAGTGAAAAGCAAGCTCAAAATATTATGCAAACCTGCAATAATTAAATGTTAACACAAAAATCCTATACCTATTTAATCACATTTTATTTACCAGTGTCTGTGCTGCTGACCTTCAATGATCCACATCAACCATAAGCAAAAATGATTCAACATATCTTTTATTTTATTTATTAGGGGCCAAGCACTGAAGGTGCGTAGGCACCAATTGTATCCTTTGGCTTTCCTATTATTATTCTTCCTTTTTCATCGGTTTCTTCCGCTCTTGAGTCTATGGCATCCCATAGAACCACTTGCAGGAAAGTTGTGAAATTTGGCACACTGATAGAGGACAGTCTCAACATTAACCATAGCAAGTTTGGAGTCTCTGACTCAAACTCTCTAGCGCCACCACTTGTCCAAATTTGTCCAAAATGTTTAGGCTAATAACTTTTGAACCGTAAGGCACAGAAGGAAAATTATTTTCCCTCTGAATCCTTGGCTCATGCCGAGTCAAAGTCCAAAATCTATTTTTAATTTTTTTGCTTCAAATCATCCTAAACTTGCTTTAATTGCTCATTGTTGCAGTTGGTCTGATGCTCCATGCCATGCTTAGCTCCTCATTTTGCCTTCAGAGTACTTGGCCCCATAATTGCTGCTTGCAGCTATATTTTATATATATATATATATATATATATATATATATATAGTGATTTAGAAGTAGTTCTTCTGCTGCCTATCCTTCATACAATCCAGAATGGAAGCAAAGCTGAAAGGTTTTGTTGAGCTTTTTGAATTTACATTTCCTTAAGCCTGAGGCTTATTAATTTCACTTTTGATGTGGAAGGGTATTTGCATTTGCCAAAAATATTACTTTTTTCTGTTATATTACCAGATGAGAAAACGTTACACAAAAGAAACGTAACACATTACTTTCAATAAAAAGTAACTTAACTAAGTAACGCAATGAGTTACTTTTTTAGTGAGTAATGCAACATTGTAATGCGTTACTTTTAAAAGTAACTTTTCCCAACACTGCCTTGGACATTCTGCTAAACATCTCATTTTGGGTTCCATGGAAGAAAGTAATAAGTGTTTGGAACAACAATGCGTGAGTAAATGATGATGGAATTTTAATTTCTGAGTGCGCTGTCACTTTAATGACAATCCCTGGATTACCAACTATAAATAGAGATCTTAAGATCTTTGAGATTTGGATGCTCTAGATTTGACTCTAGCATGCTTCCTTTAAAAGGAATCCATGTCTGTTGTCCGCCCATAGGGCTGGTTTCCCGCTCTTATGCTGGCACCAGGTTGCCAACCGATGTTGTGCAAGCCCTCTATTCAGTCCGACGACAGAGACGCTCCTCCATCCGGGCCCAGCTTGTAATTAAAAGTCCAGACCTCAAAGAGCACAACATTTCAATCTTAATGGTAGGCTTCATTCCAAGGCCCTAGTTTAATACTAACGCAGCACCCATAAACCAGTGATGTGGACAGAAAGGAAGAAAGATATTAAGACTACAAAGTGCTTGTGTCCCATTTCGGATTAGAGGTTCACTGTCCCTTTGTAGTACTAAGTGGTAGATGCACACAATCAAATAACTTCATTCGAGTCTCTCTTATTGTCTTGTCCTTCGTTCTATATTAAGACTGCACAACAATGTTCAAAAGCAGCGACAGGAAAATGTCTGGGAGAAAATTAATGCATTTCATGTTTAGAGAGCGTGTTGTGCGATTAAGGAAAGCCCACATCAAATGGTGTGGCTTCAGAAAACCACCACTTGAAAAACAAGGCGCTTCTTCTTTGTGGAGCTGTGGAGAAAAGAGGAGGTATTGTTTTTAGAGAGGACCAAGCCCATGTTAACAGTTTCCTGGAGCAATATGAGTCAGGACACATGTACAAAACAGAGACTTGTTGAATAAAGAGCAGGCATGCAAATTTGCTCAAAGAGTTAAGCAAGTGTAATAAAGCCATCAGCAACCTCATGAGATCTCAAAATGTCAACCAACTGTACAGCATTACATGTAGTCGCTTAAACATAAATAGGAGCATAACTTGGACACATAATGTTAAAAAAGGTATTCTGGGATCACTGACAGCAGTTTTTAACATTGTACAATGTGAGTTTTCAACTTTGTCAGCAACGCTACATTTGCATGGCAAGGTGAGGACAGGTCCTGGAGTCTCTTATTCTCATCTCCGTATTATAGCCACATGTGTAAGGCTGTTTAATTTGTTTTTGACTGGTGGAGTTTCATGAATCAGATCGCATCTTAAAAGCCAAAATTATTAGCATGTTATTTTTCTCCTCCACAACTGCACACACTTTTCTATTGAATAAATAGATAAAAACATGCACGTAGTGTCCGTGACATCACCCATAGACTCCTGAAGAGTGGTTTTGAAGCTCAAAGTGTGCAGAGCGGGCCATCGCCATCTTGGCAGCGCGTCACCGCGCAACTCTCCTGGATAATCGCAAATGGGCAAAAAGGCAGGAGCTGGTTGTTGAAGCCATGCCCACCTAGCTTGACGGCATTGTCAGCAGCGGCAATCCACCTGTCACTCAAGTGGCCACGCCCTTAATTATACAGAACTTTAAGGCTTAATATAATTTAAACGGATGAGTTATAAAAAAAAAAAATTCACCCCCCTCACAGTTGTCATGAAGGGCAAAATTAGCTATATAGACCAAAATTTTTTGAACCAGGCTGTAAACGTTTTTTTCTGCTGTAAAGTTGGGCATTTTAACATGGGGAGTCTATGGGATTTACTCCCTTTTGCAGCCAGCCTCAAGCGGTCAGTCGATGAATTACAGTTTTAGTCACTTCCTTGTTGGCTTCACGAGAGAGAGCGGGAGGTTGCCGCTCGGTTAATACACATGCACACACTTATAGTGGGACCCCGATGGGCCTTTAGGTGAGGGGATGGCAAGTTTATTTGAGTCAACCACATCATAAGAGAATCTTAGGTCAGGAATGGTCACATGGAGGCTATGGATAATGATCAAGCTCAAAGAAAGAGAGGTGGGTGGGGAAAGAGATGTGGAAAGGGAAAGTGTAGGGGAGAGTGGAAAAGATACGGCTTGAGAGAGGAGGAGTTTGAAATGTGGTTTGAAGAAACTGGCCTTCTTGATTGCATCCTTGCACAAATAAACAACCACTTAACGGACTCTTCAGAGTAAAGCTGTGGTTGTAGGAAGAGGAAGGTTTTCCTTTTGGAAAATGCTAATTTCATCTATAGGGGGTATTACTTGATGTGATAGAGAATTAGACAGGACACAAGAGACCATTTTTATGTGAACACTCAGTTCAGTGCATACTCTTCAAAAACCTGCAGTGGTCATATAAGCTGCTATCTTTTGGCAGAAACTCATGTAATACACAGGTCTCTTCTAATTTAGATGGCATAGCTTTTATGTTTCAGTATATATTGCTGCAGGGATGACATTTATTTTGGTAGGCCAAAGTAAGTGTCACAAGTAGATATAAGGACCTATTCCAAAATAACTTCAAATCAGCCTTAGGACAGATCAAGGAGAACCTTAATCGTTGGTCTACTCTGCCTCTGTCCCTGGCTGGACGTATTAATTCAATAAAGATGGTAACGCTACCCTCAAATTTTTTGTACTATTATTGGGCTGCAAACATTCACAAACTAGTAATATGGTATGGAGCTTCTATTGGTGGGAGTAGTCCGAGTTGGTGTCTAATGGAACAACATTCATGCTCGTCCGTCTCTTTGGCCTCAATTCTGTGTGCTCCACTGCCAGTGGCAGTAGGTGCACATACGGACAATCCTATTGTAAAAGGCAGCTTACGCATATGGACCCAATTTCGCAAACATTTTGGTCACATACAAGCTTTGGTGTCTATGCCTCTGTCCTCAAACTTTCTTTTTAAGCCATAGCTTATAGATACGGCCTTTCTCACCTGGGCTAGAAAAGGCATAAACAGTGTGGGAGATCTTTTTGTAGATGGCACGTTCATTTCTTTTGACTATTTGGTTAATGAATTAAGTTTACCAAAAACACATTTTTTCAGGTATCTTCAGGTCCGTGATTTTGTCCGTTCCCAGTTTCGTTCATTCCCCTCAAAACCAAATATCGGCCCTCTTGATCATTGTCTGAGGGTCAAGCCTCATCTCTCGAGTGTTGTCTCCCAGCTGTATACTGCTATTCAGGCCATGAAATGCCCATCTCTTCTGTCTCTTAAGGTACAGTAGGAGGAGGATCTAAATACAGATTTAGAGCTATACATAAAATATACACATCGTCTATCTGTGTTAGGCACAGGTTGATACAATTCAAAGTATTTAATCGCCTGCACCTCTCTAGGACCAAATTGGCCAAAATATATCCTAATGTGGATCCCAACTGTACACGTTGTCACCAAGCCCCTGCTTCTCTGGCCCACATGTTCTGGTCATGCCCAAGCATAGGCACATTCTGGTCTGAGATATTTAATACATTCACCTACATTTATAAAAAGAATATAGATCCAGATCCTATCATTGCAATATTTGGGGTGGTACACAGTAAAGTTGGGGTCTCAAGAGTCCAATCTCAATTAATAGCATTCTCTACACTGTTAGCCCGCCGACTAATTCTTACAAATTGGAAATCTCCCTCACCCCCAAAACACTCACGTTGGGTGTGTGAAACTATGTCCTTCCTGCAGCTTGAAAAGTTAAGAACCACAGTCCAAAACTCAACAGAAAGGTTTCAGAATGTATGGCAACCTTTCTTGGATTATTATGAAAATGCATTTGATGCTAATTCTTTAGATTAAAAAATTTAGGTTCTCATCTCCTCTTTTTTTTTTTTTTTTTTTTTTTTTTGTTGTGTTCTGTGTGCATTCTCAGTACTTGTACGAACCTGGGATGCAAATCTGCGATGAAAGGAGATGTGTGAGATAATGTATACAAAGTATGAGGTTTGTGGATGGGGATGCCTTGTACGACATAAGAGAATGTATGTTGGTTTGTTTGTGTTATGTACATTTAAAACAATAAAAACACTTTGAAATAAAATATTTTGGTAGGCCAAGCCAAAAGTTAGCACCCTGGTTCCCTCAACAAAAAGCTAATAGGATTTTTTTTTTTCATTGGCTTCTAGATTTTTGCAGAAAGTAAGCTCTGTGACCGACAGAAGTTTATGATTCTTACATGTTTTGTTCATCATGATAATTTTCACAAATCATCATGATTCTTTCAATCTTTAAAATCTACAAGCTGAAGAATTTAAATTAAATGACTTTGATAGAGCTTGATTATAAACACAATGAGGCTGTGAAAGCAGACTAGTAAGTAGATGAGTTTAATGTTTGCCATAATAACGTTTAATGTCTGTTTATTAGGCTCAATAACCCTTTTTAATAAACCCTTAACAATATCTTGAGTGGGGTATTGCTGGTGTATTTTATGCTGTAGAATAAACTGAGAAGTGCTGTTCCAGGATTCAAAGAGATGTTGACCGTGTTTTAGTGTGCAAAACCATGGTAAGCATCTAGGGACAGTGTCACGGTCAGGGATCCACTTTGAAGAGAGTTATTATTCTGGTGGTCCAGCTGAATGGTGGAAGATAAGCTTGAACAGAGAGACAAAACAAGGCCGTGGTTCTTCTGGCCACATCTGTGAATGTCTTTCATTTACCTTTTTCAACTTTGTCCTGTATTTATCTCACACATCAACACTGCCCAAAGCATTTAATAGGCCCTCAGTGGACAAACCAGATAAGTGAGTTCTATTTTTGGCCAAGTTGATCAAAGCTCTCTCAATTGTCCAACTCTCCACGCTGATGAGGTCACAGGCATCGGAAATGAGCATAAATGATCCACATTCCCTTTGAGCAGCTCACCGTAAGAGGGCATCAGTCAGGCTCCGGACCTATTTAGAGTTAACTTTTCTGGCATCCTGAGATGAGGAGGCTTCGTCTCAGAGGAGATTCCAATTCTCAGAATGCGGCTGTGCACATGCTTATTGAACTTCACTAAATCCTAAAACAATCCTGTGAGGAATCTCTGCTCTCTGTCTACTGTACATTTGTCAATCCCTCTTATGACTGTCCTTTTCTGTTTGAAGTATGTTCGTGTAATCTTTGTACTACTACAGTATCTACTAATTTCAAAGTTAAAGCTGCATTTTTGATTAAAAATGATCCAAAATCAATTATTAAGTACATAACCAAAAAGTGTAAAAAACAATTTCTTACCTTACTCCGATTCATCACAGTAGGCTTGTAAAAATATCTTCTTATTTTGAATGGTTCGGGTCGGTTACCAAGTTTGCTGTTGTTAGTCTTTGCGTCATTACGTCACATCTGTATACATGAAGGAGTGGATTCTGTAGATGGCGGATCATTTGTAGCCTCTTCTTACAGCAGCTGGAATAATTAAACGTGTTCTAAGGAACATTAAATTGTTTTTTGAGGTTAAAATAATTTCTTTCTATGAAATTTGAATATGACAATATGAGATTAGACTGTACAGAAATTGCAATCTACAGATAACACTAATACACACTAAATACACAGTCACACAATGTTGTTAACATTAACAATTTGAAAACAAAGTAACAATAATAATTGGCACGGTTTGGCGTGATCGGAGCTAACTGTGCGATTGTTAGATTCAGTCAATATTGGTAGCACATTTATTAACTTTTTTATTTTCAGTTGGTCAGAACAGAACTGGCAGACATGTTACTTGTTTAGGTTGACATGTGAAACTTATGTTGAACATACTTCTAAGCAGTAGTCTCTGTAATTCCAAAGTACAGTGAATATCCACACTGGTGCGTTGACTGACAGCCCACACATACTACACCTCAAAACATTAGATTCATCCGTGCTCTTACCCATGTAAAGAAGATAATTCCTCAATTAACTGCAGTTGCAAGTTTCAAACAGAGATGGCAACAAAGAGCCAAAACTTACGGTCTGCAGCTTTAACATAACGTTAAAATTGGAATCCTTATGAAAAACCAAAAAGAGCTGGCCATATAGGACAATGTGAAAGTGGCCTTGCGAAGTTGTACCTGCATCTTTCACCATCAAATTCAAACTCTGTAGATGAATGACATGTTGCATCTCATGCAGCGGATACAATGAATGTTCACAGAGGAATGAATTAGGCTCTCATGAAGACCACCCACACAGAGAGCAGCAACATGACACTGACAGCCTGCTATGTCCTATACAGAGACACTCTAGGGATTGAGGGGTTTTGTCCATGGCTTTGATGTCTTCACGATTTGTTTACGTCCAATGCAACTTTGCGGATATTTACATCCATGCACTGGCTCGTGGGTCCATATGCAGAGGATTCCATTCTGTGTATCATTCATATGGAAGACTTGAAAGTGTCTGCAAAGACAGACAACTGCAAACAAAGAAGTGATTCTGGCATCTAATGATCCTGATAATGACAAGAAAACAGACGGAGGAATGTTGCGCTAAAAATAGCAACAAAACTTTTTCCATCCGTGTTTCCTATCCCAAGCTCCAAGAGGTAAACAGAGCTGGCAAAGTTTACAGAGGCATGTTGTGGAGGAAAATAAAGTCCCTTTCAACTCATCTTTGCAGACAACAAGTGTGCATTTACTGAAATGCTTTCTTTGCATATGGAACTGACCGGTGGAAAGTACATGTTCTGCAAGTTTCACCCATTCTTTATTATTCTGTATAATGCCCATCTGAGTAAAAAGGAGTTGGTGCAAATGGTTGTGAGAACTTCGACTTAAACCTTTTTTGCAATATGATTAAATATAATAAAGAGCCAGAGATTATTGAGGGGAACTATGACAGGATGCTTTTCTATACTGTCAAATTACTGATTTCTGTTATTAATTATACATCATAAGGTCCTTTCAAGATGTATGAAGATCACTCCTCATTAGAAAGACAAGATGTCTGGTGGATGAAAAAAGGATGCATTATCCAAGAGAAAAACTGTTGTTCTTAGAAAATCAGTGGGTTCTGTCCTGTTGTATCATTATTTTTCTGCTTCATTTCTCAAGCAAAACATCAGGTCCTGACGTCATTGTATCATTGTCATATCAAACGTACCCTTGGAAGCGGCACACAAGCTGTGATTGAACTCAGAAAGCTGCCCTTGAGCATTACTTTGAGGGAGAAACCACAGAACCACAGCTAATGCCTTGCAGTCCCCTACTGTCAACAGATTTTGACTCAGTGAAATACTTGAATATGATTGTCATTCCAAATTCTCTCTCAGCAGAAGCTTCGGCACTACTGACAAATGAGATGAGATTAAAGCAACAACTGCAGAAACAAATGTGAGCTCAACTGTTTGCTTGACAACAAGCAAAGACACGGGAAGAGTCTGAGCACAGCTGCTTTAACATAAGAACAAACATTACTTTTGCCTTGAAGCAAGAGAATATCTTTGCACAACATCAAGTTGTGCTAGAGTTTGTTCTGCCATTACCTCAAAGAATGTGGAGTCAGCTGGGTTCTCTTTGGAGAAGTCTCTTTGTTGTCTCTCTTCATAAACAGTTACATGACATGAGGGGCAAGGTTAAAAGAATAGAGCTGGATGGACTTTTCAGGAGAACTTGGTCTGGAGATTCTCCTTTCATCCCTCACCACAAGCTGAAGAGACATATAAAAAGGTTTATGCCAAAGTTGCAATAGTTGTTTTTAATTCAACCAAAACCAATGTGAAAGGTCTAATTACAGAAGAGTGAGCAACCCAGCCCTTTTTCAAATGACAGTATAGTAAGTTTGATGTTTTGTGTCCTTCATCCTGTTTTGTTTCTTTTTCTTTCCTTCATCTCGTGTGTTATAAAGAATGCCATTGACTCACTTGTGGTTTACATTTAGTCAAAGAGTGTGTCTCCTTCTGCACCCTCATGTTTCCACCCTTTTCCTGGCTTTGATCATCATAGAGATTAACTGTCTGTCCTGTGGACTCATGCACCATCTGTCCGCTCAGTACCAATGTTATATATACTTGCTCCGAGTAATGTCTATTGCATTCGCGTGTTTACACACATTTTTTATTATCGTACTAAAAATAGCCTTTAACATTTACACTAAAATAAATGTCAATCATTACATCTCTCAGGGATCAAATGATAAGGAATTCAGTCAGCACTGATACCATTCTTTCCATTCAACCATCTCTTCTCCACCTCTCCCCACTACCTCCAACATCCATGATTGGTGGGCAGGATTTAATTAGCCGAATCAAAACAAAATGGTTATCATCCCTTATAAATTCTCCAATACTCCTGATGCATTATATGGTCCTGTCACCCTCTGCTCTGCTATCCTCATTAGAGACAGTCCATCCATGAATTTTACAAACTGCTTTTCCTCTGTAGGATTGTAGGGATGCAGAGGCCTATCCCAGCATCTCGGGCCATATGCCATTAGAGACCATTTTGGACTAAAACATCCTTTCACACCTTACAAGTCTTGGTACATCCACCTGGCTTCTCGAACCTATCCTCTGCTCTCCCCTCCATGAAATAGCCTTTCCTGTGCTTCCTTGCCATTCTTCTACAATGGGTACATTTTCCAAGCAGAGCTGCGTACAGTGTGTAACTGTAGATTTTTAAAAACCTACAACTCTCTTCATGACCATAACCATGGAATTATCTGTTTTAATCCACAGTGGAAGCATTATCAGAAATATCAAATTTTACTTGTGAAGGCTTTTCACTCTTGTCAGTCCTGTTCCCTGGAGGGCCACTGTCCTGCAGAGTTTGTGTTGGGGCAAGTTGGAGCTATGTTCCACGCCAGTCCACAAGATGCAATTTTTGTCACCAGAAGTGTCGTGTGGATGGTCTGCATACAACAGCGCAGGCACAAAGTGAATGACAGAACGAGTCCACTAGGTGGTTCTGCGCATGGGTCTAACTCATCCATCTCCACTCATCCACGGTTAAGTGTACTTTGAAAGCCGTGCAGACATAGCTTTGTGCGAGAGAACGCAGAATGCCGAAAAAGAAGTATAGCCGGGCCTTAAGACTTTCTGTCCTCAGTCCTGTAACCAAAGCACACTCGTTTTATCAGCTCTCTGCTGATGACATGCAAAAATATTTTACCTTCTGCTTCTACATCACATTATCTGTGAACATATCCAACTGGAAGTCTACTCATCACCAAAAGGTTCCAGCTCCTCTTCCGATGTAAGAGACTTACTCATAAAATTTCTGTCATAGCAGGTGGATTTATAGATGATAAGTTCAGGTGTATTACCTCATTTGGCATAATATTACTTGGTGTACATATTTCAAGAACTGCCAAGACCAGCCATGAGCAAAACAGTATAGCCATACTCAGATTCTTCTCCAGGCCCTGAACATCTTGTGGCTAAAATACTGGCTAAAATACTCCCACCTGCCCTTCAGACTAGTTTTTCCAAGCTAGTGTTTATGTGAGAATGTGGCTAAATGTTGAATGACTCCTATTACCACTAACAGCAATCGATCTCTTAGATTAGAACAGTACTGGTCTAGTAAATCAAATCCAAATTTGGACTTCCAGGATGCATAGATAAGACTTACAAGCACGCTGAGAATTTGGCAGACTATGGAGCCTAGACCTCGTTGTGGAATATTCTAATAAACCCCAACCACTACAAGATTGAGCAAGGGACAAAGACATCAAAGTAGAATTACACAGGCTGTTTGATCTCTTTCCGTTTCCCCCCTCTTTTTAACATCACGCTGTACTGTTTACACTCTGTTCCTCATTATTCTCTTCATCCATCAGACTCATTCTGACTCCATCAGTGAAAAGAACATGACTTTTAAAATGATGTTGGAAAACTTCGGTTCCAGTTTCTAAGCGTGAGGCAATATTAGTGTGTAATTCCTATTTTTATGGTAACAAGTGCATTTGACTGCTGGATTCGAGAGAGTAATAATTCACTGATTTAATAAGATCATATTGCATTCAGGTAATAAACTGGTTTGGGTGTTGGTGGGGCTATAGTTATCAAATGTGAGATTCTGAAAGCTTTGGGACACAAACTTTGCAGATCCTGCCCACCTGTGCTAGTGAGGAAAGTCATCACACTGATCAAGCATTTCTTATTGTCAAGCATTCAAGATCTCTGTTTTGAGGGGAAGGGGTCACTATAGGTTCATCTTACTGAAGCAAAGGTCTTTTCCCCCATCTGGCAGTTATAAGTGTGCTGGTACAATGTGTTTATATAAATGTTTGTCCAAATTCTTACCAAGGTATTGTATAATGTGTGTGTGTGAGTGTATGTGAAAGCTCAGTGAGACAGAGACACTTGTGCCCGTGGCGTCAGGGAGAGCTCGTGACTGTGCCTGTTTAACTCCGCTAACAGAACAGCCATCCTCAAATGCAATCACGCAAGCCACAGATGGCCCACAGAACACAGACAACCACACAGAAACTAACAAGGGAACCATAATAATCTGCAACCCCACAGCATAGACACATAAACCAGAGAGAATACGAACCTCACTCAAAACAGAACAATTGTGTTGTTTTCGCAATACCTCCCACCTGTTTCCAAGGAGTGGAAAAAGTCCTTGAAACTCATTCTGGGAAATGAATCGGAATCATCATTTATGATAAAAGGGGTAACTGGTTTGCCACTGATGACCTTAACTTGAACTCAAACATGTACAATAATTTCATCCTCTAATTCCATTGCTATTCAGTGGAATTCAGAATTGTTGACATTTAAATTCATCTTTGAAAAATACTGAGATTTAATTTCTTGTCAAATATTGAGACAGTTTAAATTGGATTAAGGCTTTCTGTGGAGTTGATGTAAGCAACTATACTGTATTATAAGTACTACACTAAATTAAAAGTACTATATTGTAATTTGACTGCTAGCTAGATATACTGAAAAAGAATACATATAATTTTTTTCACTATGCATACACTTTTAAATGCCTCTCTATACCAAATGTGAATATTCTATGCCAATTTATAATAGAAACTGCATTCATACAGAGCTGTTCACACTGGGGAATATTCACCACCCAACAAACCAAAGACAAAGACTCCACATATTTGGGCACAACTTTGATTAGTGATTATTTTAATATTTTATTATTATTATTATTATTATTATTTTAATTAGTTTGGCTTATATTTGCTTAGCTAAACAAAAACAAAAAATAATACTGTGAATATACATAGCAAGCCATCTAAAATCTGATCAAATTTACAGGTGGGAATTTTATTTTTATTTTCCTGTTGGATATTTATTTCACTTTTTTTGAGCACTTTTACTGCTCAGGGAACCAAATTGATAAATATAAATAAACAGCCATCACTACAACTAAAGCCAGAAACCCAGGGACTAAAACAAACTTTTTGCCACACCTCCCAATGACCTGTGACTTGAGAAGATTAACCAGCCATAAATATTTTTTATGAAACTCTATTTGCAGAATTTCATTAAATATACAAGCAGAGCAAATTGGGGAAATGCATCATCTTTCTTTCCTTCCTTTCTTCCTTATTCATTCATTCATTCATTCATTCAGTCATTCATTCATTCAAATGAAATAATGTTGCATTTTCAAATGCATGTTATAAGTGATTCAAACTCATCACTCTGCAGAGATTGAGTTTGTGTGGAGCAACATTTACTGTGAGACACTGTGAGAAACTGAGAACACTTTTATCATGCATCATATTACATCAGATTACCATGACTATGCAGTTTCTGCAATCTGATAATCTTGCTAAACCATATCACATTCTCAGATTTTTTTTGAATTAATTTTAAATAAAAGTAACAGGCCAAATGGTGACACTGTTTCATACTCACCAACTCTATTTTTACTCACATTTGGCACTTGGTGAATGATAATTTTAGGCCCTGCCACTAACCATTTACAACCGTCATGCATTATTTATTTACATCTTCATTCAGAAAGAAGGCAGTTGCTACACACATCTATGTCTGACAAAGGATGAGCATTATTAACCTCATTAAAGGCAGGGTAGGTAAAAAATGTATAAACAACTTTCTTCCAAATTTGTTTAAACTTTCTATATATATCAACGCATAATTAAAATGTAAGTACTCTGATAAAAAGAGTATAAAAATCGAGTGACTCTAGGCCGTTTAATCTGTATTAAACACAGCTCATTATTTCCATTCGGGACTAAACATTGGATTGGCTTAGGCGACTGTCACTCTCTCGCAACCATGGCAACCACCATTTTGCCACATATGACCTGCCCACTTGCGCGCGCACGTTTGATTTGAGGAATTCAGGCACAGATCCTAGGAATACCAAAACAATGGCAGAGAAACAGCAAGCAAAATTCAC
The DNA here is from genome assembly GCF_018340385.1 of Cyprinus carpio. Lineage (NCBI taxonomy): Eukaryota > Metazoa > Chordata > Actinopteri > Cypriniformes > Cyprinidae > Cyprinus > Cyprinus carpio. The sequence continues at coordinate 34,452,626 of NC_056574.1, forward strand.
AGTACCGGCCTATGCAGTTACTGAAGGCAAACCAGGCAAAAAAAGGAAGACAGTAACAGTACAAGAAAAGGCAATGAACAAAAAGTCTTTGGATAAACAAAGAAATAAAACGCGTGGGTTTCCAGCGATGGCGAGAACTGAGGGAACTCAAGGGGCTGAAAAGTGACTCCTTGATGGCTTTATTTCTGCTGGACAGGTAAATCTTTCTTTTTGTATTTTGATCATACATATTTTTTTGAAGGGAGGGGGTGGAGTGAATGGAAATAATGAGCTGTCTTTAAAACAGTCGTGAGAGGTCTACAGACACTCGATTTTTATACTTTCTTTTTCAGAGTACTTACATTTTAATTATGTATTGATATATATATATAAAGTTTAAACAAATTTGGAAAAAAAGTTTTTTATACATTTTTTACCTACCCTGCCTTTAAGTCAGTTCCCTGCCAAAATACATCCTGTATTGCTGATGTCTGCGAAGAGCGCTAGTAGAAGGACATAAGCATGACATAATTACTGCTTATTGAAGCATTTTTAACTGCACTATAAAAGTATGTAACCCCAAATATAAGACGTCAGTTCCTAACTGAAGAGTAAACGGTAATTACAATAATCTCTCTCTAAGCTTTTATCACATTATACTGTTTGCCCAACATTGTAACAGTCATTATGTTTTCATTATTTCAAAGTCTTTATTCATTTATATCTGCATTCCTATCAATCTTCCTGCAGACCTTCAAAATATGAGAGGCTGCCTGTGGCATCAGAGACGCATATGATCTTCCCAAGTTGTTTCCTTTGCTTTGATGAAACCAACGCTGCTTGAAAATCAATGGAGTGGCTCTGGAGAGTGAGAGGTCAGAGTAAGTGCTCTTGTGTTGTTGCAGTCACAGTGGTGTGATGGGAGCAGACTCAGGCCAGCATGTAATGTGGCCCCTCACTTCAAAGGCCCAAAGAAAATGCATAAATACAGAGCCATTAGGCGGATTGTTTTCTTAACTTAACATTTCAAACACATCGTCCACCATCATGTGTTGAATCTCCCCTCCTCGTTGCATAAAAAAGAGGCAAAAGAAGAAAGATTGAGCTGAAAACACTACAAACTGTTTCCTTTGTTATATGCCTATAATTGTCCGCCTAACACTACAGGCCCAGGTATACTTCATTTTCTGCCTTCTGCATTGTCTAGTGCACATTGTAGCACAGAAGCCTTTCAAAGTGTACTACAGTGACTGTGAGTGCAGATGGACACAATAGGCACATGCACATTATCTAGTGGACCTTTGAGTGTGACTGATAAATCACCCGGCAACTAACATTTAAAGTGCATGTAAACATACTCAAGTGAGACAAAGAAGAATTTGATCACCATTTACTCACCCTCATGTCATTCAAAACCACTAAGACTTTTGTCTATATTTAGAGGACAAATAAAGATTTTTACCACTTTGATGCTTCAAAATGTTCATAAAGAAATTGAACTAATCCATTTGAATTGAGCAATTTAGTCTACATTTTCTGAAGAGATTCAATCGTTTTATATGATTAACAGATTTAATTTAGGCTTTTATTCACATATAAACATTAATCAACACACACATCATTTATGGCAAATGGAAGCGTGCTTACTTGAGGTGTGAGAACCAGCGCAGCACGTTTGAGCTTCCTGAGAATCAATAAGATTATTTCTCGCTTGTCAATCAAGCACAGCTGAGCTTCGTAGTTTGCTGATCAATGTAAATATGTGAATAAAACTACACAGGCTTATTGGAAATGAGTGCTTGTGGCAACGTTTATGCAACACGGATATTACGTACTTTACTGCAGCGGTTCTCAGGCTACGTCCACACAAACCAGAGTGTTCCCTTTTTTTTCCTCGTCTCAAGAAATATCTGCATCCACACGAAACCACAAAACCGACACAAAACGATGAAGTACACATGCCAGACCAGCATGTGGCACTGTAATTCTGCCACAGAGATACACTAAAAATGGAGAAGAAGACTTGGACTATGTGCATAAATGTTGCGCGCATTATACAAACAAACATGGAACAATACATTTGTTAATCTGTGTTAATGTTAGTTAATAAAAAGACAATTGTTCAGTGTCCATGTTTTTGTTGCTGTTACATGACGTAGCGGTGTCTGACTAGGGGCGAGACGTGGGCTGTTAACGTCATCATTTCGGAAATTATATGGATTCGATGTCCACACGAAAACGCAAGGGCGGCGTTTTCAAATTTATCCACTCTTGGACCCGGTTTAAACGAATATCGGTTTCACTCTCCCAAAACACCGGATCCATGTTGACAAAATGCCTATATGATACAAAATTTATGCGTATACAGCTAAATGCGTCTCTGTGTGGACGGGGCCTCAATTCCAGTCCTCGCGTCCCCCAGCTCTGCACATTTTGTATGTCTCTTTTGTTAACACACCTGATTCAGATAACCAGCTCGTTAGAAGTGATCTCCGTGCATGAACTGTTAGAAAAAATAACAAATCCCTTACACCAAGCCCAACCCTAAACCTACGCGAAAGTGTTAAGGAAAGCAACAGTGATATAAAAAAACGCATTCACTGATGTTACCGTGCTATTTTAACGTCATTATACATAGTTTTGAACTGTTTTGTCAGACCGTAGTTTCATGGGATTTGTACCAGAGTGTAGTTGCGCAGACTGTCAATGGACGGACAGGAATCTCTCAGCTTTCATTAAAAGCATATGTGTGACTGACGACAATATGCTACAAGCTATTATAAAAAAGTAATAAAAATGAAGCAGTTCCACTGTCGAATTCTCATAGCTTAGTATAAGAAAGAGTGGACATGAAAAACCATAAAACTCAAGTAATTTTCATAAAAGTAAATTTAGTCAAGATAGTAATATTAAAACTCTTCACTTGTGAGCTATTCCCCAACACTGTGTAAGGAATGGTGGTTGGGCCTCAAGCATGCACACATCCGTGGGAGAGAGCGCCACAAGTCTGGAGTTCACCCAGCAAGTTGTAAATGTGGATTTTCGAGACAACATTATTAGTGTCACAGAGGAGTTTGTAAACCATACAGCTGACACTCTGAACTCTAGATACAAGGGTGATGTTCCATGTAGACAGATTACCACTTCATTAAACTAACAAGGGCTTCAAACGGCAAAAGGCTCGTCAGCATGCATTCCAGTCAGAAAACGAACCACATCAGACAGAATCAGAGTCTGTCTTTTTTAATTTATTATAACTCCAAATGTTTACTGGAAGGAAATCACCTCCTTTCTCCCCAAAACTACAGTATATTGGTAGTAAACGTTTACAAGTCCAAGACAGAAACAAAATCTTAAAATTCTCTTAAGCTATTTTTAGACATGAGATTTATAAATGCATTGTTAAAAGACACATGAAGCAGAGAACCATTTTAAGAAGAAAGAAGAACTTCCTCATTTTTTTGAGTGGTTAGAGCATGAGAAAAAACTCTCACAAACCCGCTAGACAAATGGTTCGATGTTGGTGACCACAGTTTGGAGGTTGACCAGAAAAACGTATAAAAATATACTGAACCACCAGCATTGGAGCCTGTATCAGGCTAAATTTCTGCTAAACGCTGCATTTATGTGTTGCTTTCCCTTCTCTCTATAGATATTTTTGGATGATCAATTTTGAAGTATTACAGTACTTTAAAGTGCATGCAATACAGATGCATGTATCAAATATGTAAATCCAGTGCAGAGATTTAAAAAAAAGAAAAAGAAAAAAAGTGTAAGTAATCTCTAACGCCGCATTGTTGCTTGTTGAATTCCTCATTTGTTAGTCGCTTTAAATAAAAGCATCTACTAGATCAATAAATGCATATGTACAATCTGCTAGTAGACTCATCAAAGATCAGGCCTGTTAAATGTTCAAAACTATTTTTTAGATTAATCCTTATATATCACACACACACACACACACACACACAAAAAAAAAATCAATTTTAATAAAGGTTTCTGATAACAGTGATATTGGTCTTGAGAGTACTTGGTATCAGATTGAAAGTATCTCTTTTTTCATATGTTTGTGCAAAATTCACCTCCACAATGCCAGGTCATTGCTGAGGTGTTCTGAGTGTTTTTAGTGTATTGTTTTGCAGTTGCTAAGGTGGTTTCGAATAGTATGCCAAGCAAAATCACAAGTCCAATTGCTTAGAAAATAATAGCACATCTCTCATGATCTGAGGTAGTATTCATGTCTGAGGATAGAACGAGTGGCATGGCGAGGGTTTGGGGTTTGTTCAAAACTCCAACACTTACTTTGAGCAATAATAATAATAGTGATGCTCAGCTTAACAAGCACTTCTAAGAGTGGACAAACCTCCAAGTTGTCAAGTGGCCAAAATCAAGTTGGCTTAGTGAGGTGCCAAATTCAATTATGAAAAATTCTGTAATCATTTACTCACCCTTAAAGGTAAGGTATGTATTTTTTCAAAAACGCTTTAGAAAACTGAGCCGGCCGAGTACCAAAACAAACTTGTAGCCAATCAGCAGTAAGGGCCGTGTCTACTCATGATGCAGAGGAGAGAGCGCTCAGTGCACAGGATGGACATCAGCCTAAGCGACGACAGAAAGATAGAGATGGCGAATAAAAAACAAAGAGGAAAATGGCTGCGGAACAAAAGAAGTCGAGAAGTAGGACCTGTATAAATTTCGGATCAGCTTTCCAGCGCTGGAGAGAACTGAAGGAGCGGGAAAGGCCTGCGATCGGATGCCAAGGTTGCTTGGTTTCTTCTTAATAGGTGAGTTACATTGGTTTTGCTTTGTTTCACAGAACTAATATATGCTGGCTTTTGCTTGAATATGCTCGTGTGTCATGTTTGTTTGTATGTTCATCTGCAATCGTATTGTCGTTCCCTTTGATAAAGACACATTCAGTGCCACACCCTATAAACCTGGAGCATCTAAACCTCCTCCACTGTCTGTTCCAGGTGTCAAGCTCCCAAAGTGTGTCTGAAAAGTAAGATAATATGTTTACTACAGCAAATAATACAGAAGATTCTGCCATAATCATTGCCTGGGTTGTGTATGTATGTGTGGGGCGGAGCTATCAAAATAGGGGCGAGACCTTTTTGGGGTAGGGACGTGTTTGTTTTGGTGATTTGAAATATCAACACTGGCTAGCAGAAATCACTTACCCCACCTTTAAGTTATTCTAAACCTGTATGACTTTCTTTCTACTGTTGAACACAAAAAAAGATAATGTATTTCATAAATGTTGCCATTGACTTCCATTGTTCTTTTTTGAAAGTCAATGGATTCCAGCAACTGTTTGGTTCCCAGCATTCTTTGAAACATCTTCTTTTGTGTTCAACAGAATCATGATAGTCATACAGGCTTGGAACAACTTGAGGGCGAGCAAACGATGACAGTATTTTCATTTTTTGGTGAGCTATCCCTTAAAGGAAGAAACTGCTAATTGGTAAATGCTTACTCATTAGGGTAACAAACAAGTGAACTTAATGTGTGCTGGGAAATCAGCTAAACCTTAGTGTTTTGTCTGCAATCAGAATGGGGCAACATGCCAACAATAATGCAATGACACCTCTCTAGAGAAGAAACGGACCCTCGCTCAATTCAAAGAGTTCAGGAGTGCTTTCAAACATCAACTGGTAATAAAATACAACAAAGATTCAACGCTTTTCCATGATATGAAAGGAATCTCCAGCATAAAGTATACCTGACCTCACTGGGAATTGTTTGTTATATTGTTCTTCAGAAATCCAGTTTGCTAAGCAGCTTTTTCTGGGGCTTTGTTTACTAATGTAGAGATTGTTGTGAAATTATACATTCAGCTGCACAGGTATACAAAAAAAGTAATATATATATATATATATATATATATATATATATATATATATATATATATATATATATATATTGCATACATATTCTTGGAGCTGCACAAACTTGCTAGTGAGACATGTAGGGAGACTCCTCTGACTGATGATATTAGAATGATGCACAGTATTTGAAACATCACAATAGTGGAATGAAGATAAACTAAAGGATGGGAGATTAGAGACACATGACTTGAGAGGAAAATAATCTTTCCCTTTGCTCTGCAATGTATCGACGGATAGATCCCTGTGCTGTGAGAACTCCCCCTTGAGGTCGTTCAGGGTACACTGCAAACAAATTATTTTCTTAGCATCTTTAGCTTGTTTTGTAGTATAATTATCTAAACATACTTAAATCAAGATGCATTTACTTGAGAAGCAAAAAAAAATAAAAAATCTGAAAAATGTATCAAAGTTTTGTTAGTTTTCTCTTTAAATAAGAAAAAATGTGGTAAGAAAAATAATCTTAATTCAAAGGATAAACAAGATAATTTTTCTTGCCTCATTGGCAGATATTTTTTTTCTTGTTTTAAGCACAAACTAACAAAATTTAAATAAATTTTTCAGAAAAAAAGTCTTATATTGTATATCTTAAGTCAATTTGCTTCTCTAGTAAATGCATCTTCTTTCAAGAATGTTTAGATATTTATAGAAAACTATAAAAATACACACACATACAAAAAAATTTAGTAAGAAGTGTGTTTTAGGTTCACTGTGTAACAAAGCTGCTTTTCACTTGTAGTGAAAATTCAAGCTTTCTGCATAATTGTGTCACTTGCAACATTTCTTGCTAAGCACAGACTGTTAATCCTTTTTAGGCGGGGTACAACTGTCTTTAAACTATGTATGCATAGAAATTAAAGACACAATAAATGATTCTGAGGCTTTATCAGTGTTATGTCTTTTAATGTTGCCCCAAGATTAGTGTAACAAATCCTCCGCAAACACAAAACTCTAAATTTACCTTGAGAAATTCAGTGTTGTTATGTACATCTGGCTCTGCTTGTCTGGTTCCCACTCGCTGTTGAAAGAAATTGAAGGAATGACAAAAGCATTTTTCAAATTACAACCCTGGCCATTTACTATTTTAGGGAACACTAGTCAAACTCTTGTCAACAAGTCTACTTTTTTTTTTACTTTCTGCCTGCATTAAAAAGCATGTTTCAGCCTTCTGAAAGTACAGAAGAAAAGGAATGACCATAATTGCAGTTTGGGACAGCAGGGTAGTGCCAGCCTGGGACCTTTAATCAGCACATCTTCATTTGTCTCTCCCTGGACACTGTGGTATATTTTGTTCTCATTTAACACGACATGACAATGGTAATTTTCATAATGACCAAAAATACCAGTGGCGTGCTGTCTGTTCTCTCACTGTGCGCTCTCAATATCCACATACAGTAGCCCAAGACGTATTAATCATTGTAATGCCTTCATAACAGAGAGGAAATATCCAGCTGGCGGCTGATCCGCCTGTCTGACTGATACACGGTTCAAAAGCCTGTGAGCTCACAGATGCTTCATAAAGGCATTTAAGGTAAAGAATGTTGCTGATTGCACTTGCTTCCTGTCTGAATATGACAGATAGTACTGCAGTGCTTTTGTCTGTGCTGTGTAGACTGATTTATCTGTGATGTTTAATTGAGTGAAACAAAGTAGTAATCCCAGTTGATATGGTTTTTCTGTCTCTGCTGTCTCGGTCTCTATTTCTCACTCTCAGGCAAGCTGGAACTCCTGTTATTGTACTTGGAAAGGTTTGCTGCTCTAAGAAATGTGGATCACGATGGGATAGAAATAGACCAGATCACACACACACACCATTGTGTGGTAATAATAATAAAGTCATCAAAACTATGAAGTAATACAATTTGAAAGGTTTGTCCTGGGATGCTTTTATTACAGTATTACTGTATATTACTAAACTTTGCTTAAAGAGAGAACGTTTTCATGACTATGTTTCTTAACAAACTTAAGTACACTTTTGGGGGAAAAAAACTAATAAACAAGATACTTGTAATAATGTCAAATTAAGTTTTAAAATGCATTTAAATCATTATGTTAACATTCTTTTGTCGTGCTATAAAGAAGTACATTTATTTTGTTGTGCTGACAAACATGTAAATAGTAACATATGTAACGTATGAAAATAGTTTTAAACTGTGGTGTTGTTCAGTATTTTGTTTAAATTATATATTTTAATAGTAGTAAACTGCGATTTCAAGTAATTAATAATATATTTAAATACACGGCATAGAAGTTTTAATACAAATTTAATAAAATTTTAGTTTACCTTAAATACATGTAAGCACATTCAATAGTACACAATAGACAATAGATGTAATTATAAAATTACATATAAAGATGTACTTACGTCATACTTAAGTGGGTCAAAAATGTACTATATTACATTTCATCTTTTTTTTTTTCATTAACTGCAATTAGAACTTTCACATTAGAAAATTGAATTCACACCTAATTATATTCTTTTTAATTAATTATTCTTGCTTATTTTACATTATTGCTAAAGCGTACTACTTTTTCACAAGGGTTATATTCTCAGGATTGCCACGTTAGAGCAAAATGGAGAGTTTTCTACAATGGAGAGTTTTCCCATTCAGGTCAACTAAGCTACTTTTTACTGATTTTACTTTAATATCTACTAAATTTAAAAAATGTGAAATGTTTATTTTGTAAAGGTGCATAAATTAATCTCACAAGTATTTAGAGCAAAAGGATTTAACATCATAAATGTAGTCTTATCCAAATGTTTGACTGGTAGTACATATCAAACTATTCTGAGCATGCAAAGAACACTATGTGCAGACAACATCAAATGATCAGAGAGGGTGAAAAACAACTGCCTAACCTCTGGTCTTCTGTGATGTACTTTGTCTGCATGCATGTGAATGTGGGTGTGCATTTTCCTCTATCTATTTACTCTCAGTTACACTTTACAGTTGTCTCTGCTCAAATGCACCATCAAAGTAATCCATCGAGGGCAGAGGTCAGGGGTATTGTTGGCCGTGGAACACAATTGACTTCAAAGATCACATTGCTGGCTGGTGTTCTTTTAAGGTTGCAATCAAGAGAGAGGCATGCACAGTAAATAAAGCAGCAGCAAGCGGTGTTTGTGTTCATGCATGTATCTGCTTAAGGTTCTGTCTGGCCCAAGGAAGTCTTTGCTCACAAAGTTGCACTCAAAAGAAGACTACCTTTAAATAATTCAATCCACTGACATCAAAGCAAAACAAGCTACGGTTTAGTCTGCTCAATCTCTGCAACACAGACACTAAGCAACAACAAAAAAGCCTGTCATCGTATTCTGGCCGGTTGTTGTTGTTGTTCTGGATGGCGAAACCCAAAACCATGTCAAACATAATGGAAAATATTTGAGGTCCTCTTTTATTAACCGAGAACAGCTTTGATGTTTGACGTCTTTATTTATTTTAAAAGAAGAAAGAGAAAAGGGGGCGACATGGCGTGTCAACAGTCTTCTTTTGGAGAGCAGAGACGAAAAAGACAAATAATATAAAACAAAACCAGAACCCCCTTGCTCCGTATAATCAATTAAACATCATTATCAGATAAATTTGGGTGTTTTAGCAAAGATCAAAGAGCAGTAGGAAATGATCAAAGTGACAGCGTTTGTTTGAGCCGAGAGCCCCTTACTGCTACTGCAGCTCCTCCTCCTGTGTGATGCTGTCTGACTATGAGCTCCAATCAGCAAACAAACAAAAAACAGTCAAAGGAGAGGCTGAGGTACGGACCCCTCAAAGGGAACACGGCCCTTTCATTGTTTGTGTGTGTGTGTGTGTTCCTGAATGTAACATACAGCCCACTGAAGTGATGACTTTCTTAAATAAACATTTGGTTTGTTGCGTTAATCAATTTCATGTGATTTGGCGATAAAATTAAACAACGAATCTTAACTATGAGGATCCTGATGAACCTCGACAGACGCATCTATACTCTTTGGGACCAGCCAAAGGAATTTCAAACATCTCCTTTATTGTATACCATGAAAAGTCCACATGTCTCCAATATGACTACAGAGCCTCAAAGCATAGAGTCAAAGTGTAACATTCCTAACTACAAGAAGAGAGCCGTAGTAGATGTCTTTTAAGTCTTCACATTTCCCTGCTCTGAGGTTGCTCTTTCATAGGTCTGGAGACTTCATTCAGTTCATATTTGGTTTATTAATGTATCTAAAAATATGTTTATCCTCAAATTCTTTAAAATGGACACATATGCTAAAATCTTTTGTTCTTACCTTAGGTTTTAAGTTAAGTGGCAGTGCTGTTAACAAACATCTCGACACTGTCCATGCTGCTCTGAGTGGCGTTTAGACGTAAATGTGCTGCATGCTTTCCTCTCAATAACAATATAAATGGTCAAACTTTATTTTAAAGCCCAATTCTCGCTATTAACTAACAACTTACAATTAACTCCTTATTTGATGTTTATTAATAGTTAGTAAGATAGTTGTTAAGTTTAGGTATGGTGTGAGATTAAGGCAATTTAAATATGGTCATCCAGATTAAGCCATTAAGATGTGCTTTATAAGTACTAAGAAAGAGCCAATATGCTAGTAAAATGCATGTTAGATAATAGTGAGAATTGGTCCTTTAAATAAAGTGTTACAAAATAAACATACAACAAACATGACAGTGGTGAGGAAACTCCTGTTAAAGCATCTTGCCATAGTGATATGGATGTTTGCACAAGCTCTGCAATTTGGCTCTCCAGTCAAGTCACGTCACATTTATTGATACAGTACTTTTCACAATAGACTTCTTTAAAGTGAGCATCTTTACAGTATTACACATGAAAAGTAAAATTCAGCCTCACTATAAATCAGCTCTCCATTGTCCATTTACTTGAATCTGACCCCGACAGACTGAACAGAGAAAATCAGACAGAGATTTACACCTTTTAAGTAATCACCACAAACCAATAGTAGTTTGAAGGTTTTAGCTGTCAAGCTGTTTCTCCCGAAACTCCCAAAACAAATTCCAAGACAACTTTGTTTTGGTCTGATTTTGTCAGAGCATTCCAAAACACACTTTACCTGAACACAGTGTGCAATCTGGTTGAACGTACCTGCTGGTACAAACCTCAGTACTCAAGGGGGCAATAGAGTTACATTTAGACAGCTTTACATGAAACCAGGTATGTTATTATTCAGTTGTTCTATACATATTGACTTTACATATGAAACATATTAACAAACCTGCCCAGCATGATTCTCTTCAAACTGTGGCTCTGCCATGACAGTAGTTATCCTGAAAAAGAAAACTGACCACAAAAGAAGAAATGTACTAATTCATCAAATCAGACTGAAGCATCTGAAAAAGTTCACGGCTCGAGCCAGCACAGATTATTATTAGTTATTAGTTACAAGTTATTTAATCAAAACTCAGTTTTGGACATGCATGACAGATTCACTGACTCAAAATGAGCCATTATGCAGAAGTATATGATCATATGATGCCAGTACAGACATGTCCGACATGCTGAGAACTGCCTACCAATGTCTTCATAAAGCAGGCAAAATGTATGTTTCTGATGCATTTGCTGAAAAGTATAAAGCATTAAAAATTCAAACTAATTGGAAATGTAACTGTGATCAAATTGCAGATGCTTCAAGTGAACAGCAGTACACTGATAACGGTTCTCTCTCCAGTCATGATGAGTCAGTTACTGGTTACAACAGCTGTCAAATCACCAGTACACTGAACTGAGGAAAAAGTCTAAACTCAGACATCTCTGCAGAGAACTGAAGAGCTGCTGATATGAGTGTGCTTGAATTAAGTAGCTGACATGAATAAGGGTTCAAAATTAAAGCTTTTCATGGTTTCTCATGGTTTTTTAAAAAGGTCTGTTGTTTAAGGATATTCACTTTATTTATGTACTTTAGACATGTAAAACATCCACGTTTCACATCATAATTGCGTGCTTCAATAATAAAATTGCACAAACATGACATCATTGCGTGATTATGCAAACACATTGATGATTATTTGAACCAGTTCACTGAAACAAACTGTCAGAAAGAACCAGTTCACCGGAAAGAATCAGACTTCTTATCACTACTGTCTAGGAAAAACAAATTGTGATTTGATTGTGATTTTTCTTTCTAATGAGCTTAAACGTGAGTATTAATTTAGTATTAGGTTATAGCAGTGGAACTTGCTGAAAGCAGCTTGATTTTTTTGTGATGCATGTACAAAAACAAAGTCACTCTTATTCCGTAAGCACATGCAACTGGAAAATAAATTTAGAGGCTTTGATGAATTTCAACAGAGACGTTTTGCACTGATGTCCAATAGTGCATTCCAGCTATCAAAGGCTCGAACCACAGACCTTTTCAAGCCTGTGTTTTTTGCCACTTGAAACTCAAAATGCTTGGCAACGGCATTAAAAAGGCCTTCTTCAGTTTGCTGGCAGCAAGGAAAAAAGTTTGCATTGATGTTATGTTTGAGCAAGGGTGTGGGTGAGTGCAAGAGCTTCTGCATGGGAGCTACAGGGTGGTCAGTCAAGTGTGCCAGACTTATAGTATGTTTTCTCTTTAATGTCCTTCAGCATACTTGAGAATTACAGCTTACCTACAGTCTTCCAGCTTTCACTGGACCTTCCCATCTAGAAGTGGATGTTGGGATGAGGTTGGGACCTGGGTCTTGGTTGCAGCTTGTTCAGAGACTCGTCGACTGAAAAAGTGTGGACTAGTTCTCCTGATCTGTGGCCATTTCCTATGAAGGTCTCAAAAATGTTCAGCTGGTTTCTTTGTAGTTATGTTATTTTCTTACATTGTTGCAACCCAGGCTCATTGGAAATACCTGACTCTGGCTACATTTCTGCAAAACTGTAAACATGTTCCTGTACATATACATTTCACGGCAGTTTCCAGCTGAAATGGAAACATTCGTAGCAGTAAATTACTAACAGTTTTTGTTCCATTCACACAGATCCTGATTACAGGAGCAGATTATCGACTAATAAAAAACAGATTTTCACATTTTTACCCTACTGCATGATTTGTAAATGAATACATTTTTGCCTTTTGCATCACTCCATCTGGCTTTTCTACCATGATAAACTTACTCATTAGCTCACCTGTTACAGCATTGTCTTAATCATTACATCACCAATAATGTTTCTTATATTTAGTGTAAACTTTAGCATATAGGCACCCTTATTTGTTGTGTTATGTATCAGAGCTCAATTCATAGCTCAATGCAGTTTTAAGAGAATCTTGCTTGTTATTGTTAAAATGATAACAGCTTGCTCTATAGATAACCACTCATAAGATTTAAAGGCACTGAGATTTTAAGGCATTTTATCTCTATACTATTAGAGCAATCCAAAGTTCTGTCATTAATCTTTAAATGGCGCAGGCCGATAGGTTCTCAACCTGATATAATGACATCATTATTCACATGGCACAGCTTATTGGTTTCTTTTTATATCAGCAGCCAATGAGCTTGCTGCTCAACATTCACATACTTGGCTAGTGTTTGCTGTAGCAGTGGCAGCGCGCTTCAGAAACCCTCCACATCCCCAGCTCCACCTGTATAGATCTGCTATGGGGTAATGTCGTGTGTTATGGGGTTATTTCGTATATGTTACAGAATATGTGCAGCAGCAGGCAATTTGCTACATTCTCATAGCAATATGACTGTGGATGTATTGCCAATAAAAAGTCTCGGTACTTGCTCTGCCGCAGCCCAAACACCAAACACATTAACATTGCCATGTATATTACCATGCTAATTTCTCCAAGCTTTGTCATGACAGAACTTAAGTTTATTCCTATTGCGGTAAAGCAAAATTATTTTATATTAACATTGTGTGCTTGTGATGTGTTGGCTAGGCTTTTGCATATTAGTTTACATACTTGCATTGAGTATATTTCTGGATTCTCACACAACATTCTGAGACTGTTCTGAACCAGAGAAAATATAACGCTTAATTATAGAGAACCACACAAGCTTCCTACTCACGTTCCTCTTAGTTCAAACAGAATACAAAACAGAGAAAAACTATATTACATCTTTCACTTTGTGCCTAAGCCTGATAACCCAAACCCCCCCCCCCTTTTTTTGAGAAAGAGAGAGAGAGAGAGGCTTTGACCTGTTTCTCTTCTCACATAAAAACAAAAGCAGAGTTAGTGCTGACAGCTGCAGCTCCCACTCCCCGTAGAGAGCTGACGGAAAGCTTTGAAGAACTTGACCTTCTGGAACAATAAAACGCCATCATCAAACACTCTTCTAAGACAGGCCACTGACCCCGAGAACCAAACGCCTGCTTGAGGGTTCAGCGTGTGTGTGTGTTTGCTTTTGAGCACACTGTTCCATCGGTTATATTGGTCAGTCAGCTGAGTGCACTTGCGAGAGGATCCAAGTTGATCTACAATACCACAAAACATATTCTTACAATGGAAATGTGTCTGTTGAAAGAAGCATGCTTTATCAGTATGTGAAATTTAAATATTCACTGACTCTTCTCCTGTTGAACATCTCACATCTTGAACAGTTTTCTAGACAACCGATGCATTAAAATCAAATAAAATAAACAAGCAAAATGTAGTTTTATGTAGTTTTATGTAGCAGTATGATAGGGAAGAACTGTCCATTTTAAGGGCATTTAAAATGGAAATGTAATGACTGGCCATCCAAGCTTTAAAATAATCATAAGGATTTTGTAAGTTAGATTTTTTTTCAACCAGTGTTTGTAATCAAATGTATTCATAAATGATTGATCTAATTCGAAACGAAATCGACCTGTGTGGCTTCAAGAGAGCTAACGTATGTGATGTACTTCATTCATGTTGATCCTTTAGTTTGTTTCACGTTTGTAAGATAACTAAATGGCACAGTGGGTTATGTGTATTTCATATTAAGGGTATAATGTAGTGTGCATAATATTCAATGTTACATTATCAGGACCGTCCTGGTTGGGCTTTCTCTCTCTGACAGCATCTGGAGGAGACCAGGAAATACTACAGATGTTCACATTCACTACATCACTACAAATTACAGCCAAACATATGTTCATGCTAAAGATACAAAAAATATAATAAAAATATAATAAATGTTTTTGGTTATAAAATAGAAACAAACCTACTAGTGCATACTTAATGTTGTCTGTTTTGTCAGAAGAAAAAAAAAATCTGTTCAGCTGATATTGGGAAAGTTATCTAAAAGTTTTTTAAAATAGTATTTATGTATGTAGGTATTTATTTATTTATTATTTTGCTTCTGTAATTATTGTGCATGCATTGCTTATAATAATTAAGATTATATAATTAACTTGTTATTAATTAACAAATGAAGGCATTAAAGTTAAATAAAAATGACCTGAATATAACCTAAAATTCACTTCAAGTCAACTCACATTTATTTTTATAGCGCTCTAAGCAACGCAGATTGTTTCAGAGCCATTTCATATTAATAAATGGGAAAATAACTGTGTTAATTATTCAATTTTTAAACAAATTCAATTTCAGCACTAGAAGACAATAGTGTCATTATTCAGCTCAGTTTAGTTACATGTTGATTCAGTTCAGTTCAATAACAATGCCATTGGTGCAAAGTTAAAGTTATTATTCAGTACAGCTCAATTCAGTTCTGATCATTTTACTGAAAATTAAATCCCAAATTAGCAAGCCACAGGCTTACCCTTGCACATTCATTCATTTTAAAGGTGCTGTATGTAAGATTTTGACTCCACTAAAGCATAAAAATACCATGATATGTTTGCAGATATTTAAGAAACATGCTACGTTAACATACTTGTTTATCTGAAAAACAATGCTACAGTCAGTTATTCTCCTTTGAAAATTTGCGTGCCGGTCCGGAATGTCGGTCTTTGTTTTGGTTTGTGAAACCCACCCACTGCCAGTTTACCCAATTGTATTTCGGCACCCCGGGTTGCCAGTTGGCGGACAACACAGCGTATTTCATTTCATTCATCGTCAAGTGCACACGTTCCTGTTTGTGTCGTCAATCTGGCAACCTGAGGAGGAGGGGCCAGATGAAAAAACCCTCTCCAATATTTTGAATTTGGACTGCAATACCTAATTCAACCACTCGGTGTCAATCCTACATACAGCACCTTTAACTAAATTAAACCAAAATCTGGTCTTTTAGACTGTGATCTTTCCTGACAGATGTGTTTGCCTCAACTTTTTTTTCACACTGTGTTTTGCTTCTGTATGGTTAAATATAATCTCTAAAAGTGGATTCTACCAGGTGACTTCTATCATTCAACATTTAAGCAGTCCAGCAGGCGTGTCCTCACTCCACATGTTCATTTTTGCTTTCCACTCATTGAAATGCGTTGACAGTATAGATCTGAGGTCAGGGACAGGGCAAAGGTCAAGCTCCTGCTGCTGACATGAAAGCCGATCTAAGCACACCTTGTTCTTTGTCTCTGTCGATCGCTTCTGAGAACAGCTGTATCTTCACAATCTGGGGCTCATCGGGACAAAACAAAAGCCTTGTGTTAATTACCTTTGAAGGTGTAATGATTTCAGTGCCAGGAAGATCCTTCATCTGGTTTCGGATGTAGGACTGAGAGCTGTGCTTTCATGTCTGGTTACAGTTTGACTTCTTTTATACCTGCCTGATGTGAACATAGCCTGTGGGAAAATGGCTCAAATGCCTTCTGGACCAAAGCATGTTTAGATTATGTTTCCGACAAACAGAAGTGATTCATTGTTTTTCATATAAATCAGCATATTTCAAAAAAATATTACACTGCATGACCACTATATTTTATATTCATAAAGCGGGGATATATTTTATATAAATATGGTGTTAAAAATAAAATACATTTTTTTTTTCCATATCAGCACTCTTTTAACGACACCTTGCCAATCAGATTCAGGGACTAACCGTATAAATATAGGGCAATATTTAGTATATTTACAGTGCACAAGATTTGTGAACAAGTGCATTTAAGTTGTTCTTGTATGTGTGATATATGGTGTAGCCTGTATGTCACTGTATGCAAACTATACTGGGGGTTTTGCTAAAACAAATTTCATGTACAGTCTCAATGCCTTTTGTGTGTAAGTCTTTCATTTTTACATTTTAATTTAAGTTGTGCTTTAGTGATGGTATCTGTGTGTGTGTGTGTGTGTGTGTGTGTGTGTGTGTGTGTGTGTGTGTGTGTGTGTGTGTGTGTGTGTGTGTGTGTGTGTGTGTGTGTGTGTGAGTGTGTGTGAGTGTTCCTGATGCACATGTCTCCTCATGTCTGGGTAAACTGCTCAAGAAACTTTTAATGGTAGAATAATCCTTAATAATTCATTAAACAGTTCATACCTTGTCTACATTGAAAACTTTATCACTCTAATTCATAAAGCAAGGATCAGTGCACCTATTATCAATCAATGAACAAGCTTCAGACTCAAGACAGTGCAAAAAAAGGATTTATTCAGCTAAAATAAATGCAATAATTTGAAATAATAAAAGCACAAATGGTATTCTGTGCTGAAAATCAAGGAGACACGTTTGAGATTACTGAAATGAGAAAGATCTGTAAAGCAAGAGACTATCCATTTAATTTCATTGCTATGAAAAAGATATTTAAAAAGTTCTCGTTAGTGATTTTTCTTTTATTTTAGAACAAAGAGTTCAGGAGAAAGGACATAATACTAAGACTCCAAACAGATGATTTTCTGAATTTTCACAGGGCGATGCCATGCCAAGATGAGAACGCTGATTAATAAAGAGTAACATCAACTAAGCGCTCAGATGTGCATGTTCTACCAAAGACAAAAACAGAGATGCTTATTCCAGGAACCTAAAAGTACATTCCCAGTGCTGGAAACATGGATGGAAAGTAATCAGGCTGTGCAATGATGTCATCTTGATGAAAGACACATCATCAGGGAGCTGCTTGGAACTGGCACGGTTTGGCGCAAACTGAGCTACATCATACTATAGCACAACATCAAAGCAGGTGCCAGGCTCTTAGAAAGGCCTGATATGTGCCAGCGGCGGTCATGACTATGACATCTCACTGGCACAGGACGATAGAGTTATAAAGATATACAAATGCTGTGTATTTTGTAGCACTGAGAAAACATTCTGAAATGTCACATGGAGACCGAAATATGACTTAGGGGGAAAATACTTATATGAAGTGTCTATTTTGTCAAAGGTTATTTACACTAACTGCACCCACCAAACCAGTCCAACAACTGGCAGAGTTCCATAAGAATGTAAGCACACTCAATTTCACTTTTGACGCAACCGACCCAAGTTTAAATTCGCCTTTTCACCTTTTCTTCCTATTCCTATCTCACATCAGCTCAGGGAGGTGTATTTTATTTTTATTTTTTTTTTAATAAAAATTAAGACAATATTTGAAAAGGGTATAAATACCCAGCCTAACAGTTATTTAATAGCACACCTTTCACCGGAAGGACAATACAATTTTGGTCAGACCTTGTTGCGACTTTACTGGATCTTTTGAGATCTTAAGTTATACATGTACTCATCTGTATTGGATATGAGTTTCATTTTTTCTGTCACATAATTTATATTCTTTATGTATTTTTATGGACATTTATTTATACTTATCTCTTTTTCAATCTCTTTATCTTATAATTCTGAGCAGATCTTGGGCTTTATTGTTATCTTTTAAAATGTGTTATAAGTAAAGAATTTAAAAAAAAATAGCATACTTTGAATATGACATGTGAAGCTTATGCAAATAGTATCTGCCACTAGTATTGAATAACATCTAGGTAACACTATTTACACTTTTTTTCATTTATCACTATTTGCGCTTAGTGTAAATAGCATCTAATTCTATTTGCGCTTAGTGCGAATAAGCCTCTTCCATGTATATTTAACATTTTCCAAAGAAAATATAAGAGGTGCTTGCTTATGGATATGTTGCTGCCATGACAATATAGTACTGTCAAACTGTTCTGCATGTTTTAAAGGGGTCATATGACGTTGCTAAAAAGAACATTATTTGGTGTATTTGGTGTAATGCAATGTGTTTATGCGGTTTAAGGTTCAAAAAACACATTATTTTCCACATACTGAACATTATTGTTGCTCCTCTATGCCCTGCCTTTCTGAAATGCGTAGATTTTTACAAAGTTCATCGGTCTAAAAAACGATGTGTGCTCTGATTTGCCAGCTATCCAGTGTGTTGTGATTGGTTGAATTCCTCAAGCGTGTGACGGAAATGTTACCCCCCTTACCATACTGTGATGCCGTGTCCCGCCACGATGAGACAAACCCAATAAAACTCATTACAAACGAGGCATTTGTTGCATCCAGTGGGGACATACTGATTATATTGACTTATACTGTCTTTTTACATGTTGCATTGCATTGCGTATTACGCTGCGTAAACATAAAACCATGTCTGCGTTTTTGATCAGAGAAACAACAAACAACAAGCTCTAACAGTCACTCTATACTGTTCAAAACTCGCATTTGAATCATCAGTGGAAAATTCTTTAAATATGAAAATGTACTTACAGGCTGTGAGTCAGAACAGCCAGACTGTCCTTGCAAAGTTAGAACTGCCCCACTTTATAGAAACAGACACCAGCATTGTATGTTACTCTCAAAGGAAACAGTACTCGTCCTCCGTAAATGCGCTGCACACATCTGAATATTTGGGTTGAACTGTTCTGGAACAGTGTTGTAAATACAGCTTAACCACTGATTTCTAGTTGTGTCCTCTTTTGGAAAGCCAAACAAAGTAGTTTTGCTCTCACTACGAAACACACAGCGACTCTACAGCATGGCGCCTGCGGCAACAGAGAGGATAAATGTTACTCCTTCTTTCTTTGGGTGAACATTTGGGCGATGTTATGTAAATCTTCCCACACAGTGACGTAGACATGTGAGGGCATGTTAGAACGAGCCGTTTTAGGGGGGTGTGGTTGACTCTTAACTTTTATAAAGAATATCTCTTTGGATTTGAGACTTTAGTCTTTGCAACTTTACAGATCTTCTTAATGCACCAAGAGCTTGTAACACTCCAAAGAGAAAGGAAAAATTTAAATTTAAGCATGTTGCTCTGTGATTGCTAAGTGTTCTGGGAGGTTGCTAGGTGGCTAAACAAACAAGCCCACCCCCAAGTCTCTTCAATATTCCGGTCTCTAGATTTCTCTGCTTTTTTAGATATTTTATTGCACAATAGCCACATAATATTTGACTTAGAAAACACTAAATAGATGTTTTCTCAGATTAAATAAAAGACATAATATGCAAGGCATAAATCAGTAGATGTTTTCAGTTGATAAAAGCTTTTCCTTTAGAATTCAGTACAAACCTTCTGGAGACTGGTCAGCGTCAGATGAGATGGACGGCAATACCAATTAATACACCTGAAGCTAATATTTACTTTCCACCCTCTTCTTATTTCCACCTATGAGAGGTCAAGAGTGTGGCACATCTGTCGGGGCTCAGCTCAGTCATTTCAAAGGGGCCCACATCACTTCACAGACAGATACACGGAGAAACGCATGCAGGCCAACCAAAACACTTCTCGTTGGAAAATACGGTAGAGTGCAGTACTGGTTTTGCTAGCAGCACAGGAGCACATTTGATGTGGTTTTACTTAGATATGTCAGAAAATAGCTGGCTTCTGCAAAAAATTACTAATGCAAACAGACAAATGGTTAAATAAAAACAGGATTTGATCTGCCGCTTTAAAGATTCCTCTGCCTGTTTATCCACCCTACACATAGATCAACCAAGTGTGATTTCATTTCTAAATACCCACATCCACACAAACAAATTATCCAATATTATCCATACAAACAAATTAGTCATCTCCCATTTGAAGTAGTATACAAGCTGTCAACTTTACTCCCATAATCTCTCAATGCCAGGGTACGTGAAAGGAAAGCTGCACAGTCTTGAAGTAGTTAGCCTTTCTTCATGAAATGGGGCATCATCTGCAACCAATAGAGACACTCTGCTTACGAAAGGAGAGCCTGTTTGACAGATGTCTCCTGCTTCTCTACTGAAGTCCACTTCTTAGATGGCACCTCATGACTTATGTTTATGGTCAAGGTTGTTTACTGATGCAATGGAGTGCACGCAGAACACATTAATGGAACACTGAACACGCCAAATAAAAATGTTGTTTGTTTGCTTTTATGACGTACGTATATTACAACATCTGATGCTCTGAAATGCGACTGCAGGGTTGTTTAGTATGATCTTATACCATGTTGCTGATTAGGACTCTTCAGGCTTTACTGGATTATCATACCCATGCTCTTTGTAGATTAACACCATCAAATGCAGAGTCAAATTCATGTGTGACACCAACGACACCATGAGATGCAATCATGCACGCTTAACCCTAAACCCAGAAACCACGTTATACTTGAACTCAACCCGCCCCAAAATTGGGTGTCACTTTAAAGAAATCTGTTAAAGAACCTTCTTAGTGAATTACAAAGGTTTTTATAGATGACGATCTCTGCTTTGTTCTTGGAATGAGGACTTCCACCTGTTTCTGATGATGGGAGCTGGAGCCTGTCCCTTTTAAGAGCTTGATCCCTCTTGATCTCTTTGATGTAACTTGACCTAACAGTTCCAGCGAGAAGAATTTGATGATTGCGGATGGGCTCTTTTAACTAGCTGCGTAGGAGATATGAGAATTGAGCAAAATGGAAGGATGGATAAAACTGGGTTCGAAAAACTGAAGAAGAGCGATAAAGGCAACATGAAACAGCAGTTGCAACCCATTTTACTTCAGTAATCTGACGGGTTTCAACATGAAACAAGATATTTAATGAGAAAACAAAATGTAGAATGAGGACTCTTTTTTTTCTCATTGGAGATTGATTAGTTTGTGAAAAGTGGGCATCACTTACATGAATGGTGCCAGGTGGTTGGATGGGTTAAATGTAAGAGCAATTTGTGCAGGAGGTTGGACGGATTAAACAGACTCTACTGGTGGATGTTGTAACTACACACTGCAGAATGTGCAGAAATGGTACTGTTAGGAGTACAACTGAAAAAGGCCCCTATCCCTCTGCTCTTGCTCTTTGACTTTTAGTTTGTAGTGTTATTCTCAAAATTTCTTGTAAATGCATTTAAATGCATGATATTTTTTCATAACAGTCTCTTAATTTTCAGCAGAGAAGTGAAGTCTTCTGAAAACTGCTGCTCTCCAGGTTTTGTGTGATTGGCTGTGTGCTGTAGATGTCACACTTTCAGGTGCACACACTCCAGAGTTAACCATAAACTCTGCATCAAAGCCTGAGCTGACAGAATGTTTATAGTGAGCGTTTTGAGCCTGCTTTACTTGATCTTAATCAAGTTGGATTTGTTTGGTTTTGTCAACTCTTAAGGCCAGGACACACCAAGCCAGCTTCAAAGAACTAGCTGTGACGAAAGCCGACGGTGTTGTTGCCTCACTTCGACAGTGTCTGGACTAAAAAGCTTCACTTGAACACACCACACAGACTACAGCCAACTGCAAACTAGCGACCCTTGCTCATGGCCCCACACCTGACTTGGTGTGTCCCAGCATCATGTCGCCTCTGAAATTTAAAGTTTGTGTAACAAACCATAGGTCTTGTCCTTCTATGCATATGGTATCAGTGTGCTGAGTTTTGTTTCCTGTGTTTCTCTGTTTCCTAGTTCTTGTGTTCTTTTGTTATTATTGTTATTAAAAAGAACCTTTGGACCAAGTCCATTGTTCCCAACACTCCTCAGCCTGGTGGACCCAAATCTTGATGTCCCAAGTCCAGTAGTTCTTACCCATCTGCAACTGATCGGAGATAAAAGACAGTCTTTGACTTTGACAGAGGCGAAGGGTTATAGAAAGGGGGTTAGAGAGGAACGAGAAGCTCCTGGGTCATTTTCAAATGCCCTAATTCTCAGATTGACCCACTTGGACCAGCATGAGACACATATCTAGGTGTACTTCAGAGAGCACCTCTGAGTAGCACAATGGCGAGTCACTGCAAAGATTTGACTCAAGCAATGTTATCCCTAATGTCATGTTGCCATGTGTGACAGAGGCCCCCTTGAGAAGGTGTAGCAGAAATACAGATCCATCTGTGAGTGATTTAATGGCTACAGTTCCAAAGATGACGTGTAATAAAATGGGAGGTATGGGTGACTAGACTCAATTGGGGACAGACCCTTTCCCTCCGAGTCCGCCACATGTTCTAATCTATACAAACATCTGTTTGAAGTTCCCCAATGAATACCATCAGTCCTGCTGGTGTGACCTCATGTAGACAGACCCCGCCACCTCATGCTATTGCTATAGCTCAACATGATGAACTATGTGATGGGTACAGTACAACCCCCTCACTTTTCTATACTTTCCCACAACTGAATTTGTAAAAGATAGCTCACCCAAAAATGGAAACTGTGTAATCGTTTACTCACCCTGTGTTATTCAAAACACCTCCTGACACAAATTCTTAAGACTGTGCTGCTCTCGTTTCTCCATTCAAGAGACCTTAGTCAGGATGTCGAATTTTATGTGGATGAAAACGAGACTTTGAGGGACAGACTAAAAGTCTTTGCAATAGCGTGCACTGTATAAAGGTTCTAGATCACTTAATTTTCGAAACAGTTTAATGGAGTGTTTGTCTACTTATTAATTTTTTTCCAGAAAGACATTTCACCAGCTGAACATCTGGCATGTTGTTAAACAAAAGTACAATCCATTGAACACCCTGTATTTCTGTCCCTCACAGCCTTGACTCTACATGGCTCTACCCTGATTAAGTCTGTTATAATAAATAGAGAATGTAACTCTAAAGCTTTTTTTTTTTTTTTACATATCCTGTAATATTCTAAAGAAACATCAGTTTGGATACTTTTATGATTCTATTCCTATAATATCCCATTTAATGTCTAGAAAACACGGTTAACAAATGGCAGTTATCCATCTCTGCTCTTTTAGACTACATACATAAAATATTTGCATCATTGTTACTTATTTATTTTTACTCAGAATGCTAGAAGAGAATAAGCACAACTATGAAATATTCCCTGATCATGTACACAGTGTAAAATGCCAAAATCACATCATGATGGTTACTTCAATACTTGGGTATTCACATCATGATGGTTATTTAAATTCAAATATACATGAACGCTTAACAGCCTCTACGTTTTATTTGTTATTTATTTATTCATATATATTTTTTCCACTAATGGCAGCATAAATTGACAGCATACATTCTGTTTATATTGTGGAATCCGCAAGCAAATATTTTCTTTATTTCTTTAGATAGATAGATAGATAGATAGATGTATTGAAAATGAGTGTCAGTACATTTTATTGCTTGAAGTCAGTTCCCAAATGTCTAAATGTATATATGTAATTATCAAATTAATGATTCATTCATTCATTCTTTCATTCATTCATTCCTTTACCTATGGGCTTGAGAATGGTCCTGTGTATCTACGTCTGAATAGAGTTTGACTCTTCTATTCTTCAAGTGTTTAGCATCTGAACAGAGGAGGACTCGCGGTAAGTGACGGATGAATCGACGCCGATGGGCGAGTTCCCCCGTTTCCACCGCACTGCATGGATTAAAGTGAAAGCAGTGGTATGAAACAACAGGCTTGTGTAAAGTTAAGTGTCGCGTTAACATCAGCCAATTCACACCCTTTTATCTCGCCACTCAATGGCCGATCCAGCGAAGCCCATTACATTAATGCGAAGTGTGAAACACTTTAATGAAGACATCACTATAAAGAGGGAGAGAAATGTTGCGCGTGAATAAAATATAAGCAAGATGAATGACAGAACACAAGCTTTAACAGGTGATGACGAAAAGTGAATGTTTGACTGACAACGTGATTAAAAGAAAATGATACATTTACTCGCAAGGCAACATTTAATTTAGCCACAAAAAGGAACATTCCTGTAAGGTGCGGGTTTCCCTTCTGACTCCAAATCCTATAGAGCAGAGGGAAAGTCTGGAAGGGGCTTCATATGCGGGTGGAGGATGATGACAGACTGCTTTGATCTTCAGAGGCCCCTCAACAGACTCTTGTAGATAAAAAGTCGCGGAATCTCTATACTGACAAAAATACCAGCATAAGTTAGACTGCGTTTTCGTTTGCAGACAAGACATATGGGGAAAGTAAAAAAAAAAAAAAATCCTAAAAGAATATATATCTACATTTAAAGTTTTAAAAATGTTAGCTTATATTTAAAGTAAAATTTATATATATATATATATATATATATATATATATATATATATATATATATATATATATATATATATATATATATATATATATATATATTCTCTGTTAAATTTGGTTTAGGCACCAGATATATAAATTCTAAAATATAAGTTATAATAAAAAATATACAATAACAAAATGATAATACCAACACAATACTAATAGTAATAAAGTATATTGTGTGCGTTTTAAGTTCCACTGCCGCTTGTAGATTCTCACGCGGTTCTCGTTGGAGGCTATATATTTCTTTCCAGTGCTCGAAAGCCGCGTGTGTCAGAAGAGTCTTATTCTCACTCTATAAATTCGCGTGGATTAGGAAACATGCATTTCAATGCCAATAAAAGCTACCACATCAAGTAAAATATCGCAGATCAAAAGGACCAAACTATGGGCATTTTTTTCAATAAATGAAACGACCAGAAATCAGTGTGAGTGGATCACGCCCCGTTGCACTGCCCTCCACAGCGATTGGTTCACCGGAAAGAGAGCAGGGTTAAAACCCAGAGCGGTTAAATACACAGGTATTGAACAGAAGAGCACACCACGGGCCGGTTAGGAGTTTTCATGGCAGTGGAGGAACCAGTCTGTTGAATAGGCTATTTAAAAAGAAGAAGAAGAACAAAAAACTCAAAGGACTCCCGAGTTCTGCACTGAGAAAGCTCACCTGTTCATCTCACTTTTGACTAAGTTTTGATTTTTGTGTAACCGCTTGTGCAGATTCTCAGCAGCAGTATCTCAGGACTGTGCGGAGAGCGGGATGAAGTGCAGGCGGCCGCAGAGGAGCGTGAGGGTGATGAGGGTCATTCACTGGGCTGTGATGCTGGGCTTGATTCAGTCCGGCGCGCTCGGCGCGAGGAAGTTCCGCGGAGGGCGAAACCCGCAGCAGCGACGAGCGCTCCCCCCCGCTCACAACCGGGACCGCGCCGAAACCACCGAGAGCTTCTCACTGGATTTCACAGCTGTTGAAGAAAACATGGACAACTTCATGACTCAGGTGAAGAACTTGGCGCAGTCCCTCTACCCCTGCTCGGCCCAGAAGCTCGACTACGACATGAAGTTACATTTCCTGGAGAATACATCAGTCACCTGCAACGACGGGACCCCCGCGGGGTAAGACAACAAGCCGGTTACAATCACAAACCTTAGGTAACCCAATGGGCTTCCAACAGTATCTGGGCATCACATGCGCACGCGGCATTTTTGGGGCATCTTCCAGACGCGCTCAGATTCACAGTCAGTCCTTACTGTTTCTAGCCTACAGTGAAAATTAACCATTACTGTGGTAAACTATCAACTCAACTCAATTATGATTCTACTAACAGTACTTATGGTATTTCAAACTATTATGGTTACCACTGTTTTTTTTTTTACACTATAACTGCGTATTGCTTTTAGCTGGAGCCCAAGTGCTTAAGAAAAAGTTTTGGCATCCCTAACTTTTGCACTTTATCAGTTTGACTTATTTTAATGGCAGCAGTTAAAATTATGCTGTTCATTTTAACGGTTTGAGATATTTCTGAATTGCAGTGAGAGTGTGTTGCCCAGTACAGTCTAAGCACCTCCTAATAGTTTTTGACACACCCATTTTCCTGGACCTCATACTTTCATGTTTGGTGAATCAGGATTTACTGCAACGTTATGAGTGTAATATTAATATTAATCCTGAAATGCAAACGTGAGATGAAGATGTCAGAGCAAGTTGTGCATGTCAGGATCAGGCTGAGAAGACTAGCAAGGGCATCTCTAGAAGAAGTAGTAATATAGTGACAGGTGCGTGGGGCTTGTGTAGAGTAAGTGGGAAATATGTGCTCTACTATGAACTATAGGTAGAGTTTACAGTATTTACAATATATGCAAAATATCTACAAAGGAAATGATGTGCAATGGAGGTAGACACATGGCTGATTTCAGTGACATCTCCAACTGGCTTTGGCCCGGACCTGCCACTACTGATCTTTCAGAATGAATAACTATTTTATGTATTGTTATAATCACAGAAAACAGCAGAACAAGTCCAAAACCACCACGAGTAGCATATCATCCCCAGAGTAATGGTCAATCATTATGGGTTTTCAATGACCAGTTCTTAAACATTTACATTCTACCAACAATCGTATTGAACTGGTTTATTCGTTTGTCTGCATTTTCTGGCACTTTTCTGTGACTGAAACTCAAGTCAAGACACTAGACACTTGGCTAAATTGCCCAATTACTATATAGAGTGGAACCTAATTCTGAAACCTAATAAGAACACAAAGGATATTGGTTGATTAGTCGTTTTATGATACTATGGCAGGATATTGCTTGGGTTTAGACACTACAATATGACTGCTATGTTCAAAAGTGCCATGTGCATTATTTACAATATGAATAATTTATTAGGCACCAGACACATCATTACATGACACACCTGAGCCTCTACTGTCTTAAATTTAATTCTTAAGCACTTAAGTTAAAAAGTTAAACTCTTGTAAAATGTAAAAGTGTGGACAGATGTACAGAAGTAGAACATTTGATCCAGCTGTGCATAAGTACTCCTTCCTTGCAACAATGCAATGAGAAGGCCAGTGCAAAATAATCTATAATAATAGCAATGTTAGCAAATCTGTTAATGTATCCTTTATGTCCTGTGAAGGAAACTCTTTTCTTCATTTTGCATGATCTTTTTGGGTCTTGAACATACTATTCCCGAGCATCATTGTGTTATGAAACTACATATATTCATGCAACAAATAAAATGATGCAGCTATGAGGATCATCAAACAACTGACATTCAAAAACTTGTTATTTGAAGCAACTTAAGCATATTTTATGCATATTACATTCATGCTGTCCATAGACACTCTACAGTGCACTGAAGCTGCAGTATTTTTCTGTCAGCGGCCTGCGTTCTTTCTCAGATCTGCAGTCAGTGCTTGTAGAGAAGGTCTCCTGTGTGTCGTGTGATATGCTGTTACACGCGGATGGACTCCACTCATGGACTCCACAGGTTCTCTGGAACTCAGAATCGTTCCTAGCATTTAGGATAAGGCTGATACTATTTTTCTGCATGTATAACTTGTTCAGGTTACGTTTCTGAGGTCTAGCAGACTTGTAGCCCAAGCTTTATAGCTGTAATGTAATAAAGCATAAATCGTTAGTGTGTAAGTAGTGGTGAGGTGGGTAACCGTGAGAAATGTACACCATATGCCAAAAATGTGGTCACCAGTGGCATAAACTGGATGCATATTAAAGCAGTCTTTAATTATGGCAGACTGATGCCCCTCAAAGTAACAAACTAAACCACAACTGTAGCTTTTCTCACACAAACAAAACTGACTGAAGTTGTACGCCCCCTTGTGGATACTGTGAACATTGAAGAAAAAACAAATCATTAATTTCATATATACTTAAGCGTGGACTGAATGTCATGTTTTCAGGTACTTAACTGTATCATAATTGCAATTAAATGAATATGTATTATAGTATGATTTATAATTAACTTAACTTTAGAGTGCTTTTGGACCACTTAAGTACATCTTTAATGTGTCATTTCAAAATGACTTTTGTTGAAATATGGTTAAAGTTGAATGTGCTGACAAAAATTTCTGGAATACTTTAATGTCATTTCTATTGAAACTCGTTTGTCATGCATTTAAATATATTTGTTGTAACACATTTGTAATGATTTAATATTGAATAACACTATGGTTTAAAAATTGGGCCGTTATTTGAATAATATTATATTGTCTGCATGTACAGCTTTTTTAAACATACTTTTATGATCTGATCAAACAAGGGCTGTGACACTTTCACTGTGTATTATATCCATTCAATTCGCTCAATATATTTTTAGGATTTAGAATTATAAAAAAGTGTAATTTGTTAACAGAATATATGATGACTTATAATTCAAAACTAGTTTAATACTGAATTGATAAAATGCCAGTGATTTGCAGATTCAGTCTGTAAGTATAGGTTTAATGACAGTCTGCTTTATTGCAGGTACTACCTGAAAGAGTCCAAAGGAAGCAGAAGGTGGTTAATATTTCTGGAGGGTAAGTGTGAAGCGTTCAATCATCAGAAATCTTGTGTAGAATTCAGATATCTGTCATGCAGAACATGTAAGACACGCGTCTCTCTCTCTGCAGGTGGCTGGTACTGCTTCAACAAAGAGAACTGTGACAGCAGATACGAGACCATGAGGAGGCTCATGAGCTCCTCCAAATGGCCACAAACCAAGACAGGTTAGAAATGCCAACAGTCTGTCTACTGAAACTCCATTTCTATAATAGTATTACTGGCTTGCTAAACATACATGAACTAGATTTCAAAATGAATATGCATAGATTGTTCTCATTTCTGTTTTTATTTTCTTTTAATTTTATAATGCATGTCTTTATTATAACTTTAGGCACAGGAATACTATCTTCGCTTCCAGAGGAAAACCCACACTGGTGGAATGCCAACATGGTGTGAGTATCCCACTATAAATGTTTTCTGTGAAAGAGAAGTAAATATTCTGAAACGGGGGATTTTTATTAAGGTTATGTTGGCATGGTTTCAGACCTGAAATCGTTGTGTTTATCACTTTTCAGCTTCATCCCATATTGCTCAAGTGATGTATGGAGTGGAGCCACACCAAAAACTGATAAAAGTAAGACTCCTTACCTAATACATGATACATTCACTACTATGGTATACGCAGTTTACCATGCACTGATGAAATTTCACTATAATCTGGAAAAAAATTAAATGTTTCATGATTTTGAGAAAATTAAATTTTTTTTAAAAAAAAGTAAGTAAAAAAAGAAGAAATATTAAAGTTTTGTCCATATTTCTCTAACTAATAGTATGTTATTTTGTGACACTGAGCATCTGAACTGCTTTGTACAAAGTATTGTTAATTGTTTCCATTCAGAACATTCTCTGTTATATCACAGTATCAATATATTACCACTTGATCCCATCGCTGTATAGCAGTCCATCACAGAGCTGTTATAAGTTAGTTAACACTAGCTGTCATTGATTTGTTGTTTATTGTGTACAGATGATTATGCGTTCATGGGTTCACTGATCATAAAGGAAGTTGTAAAGGACCTGCTCACCAAGGGTCTGGACAATGCTAAGATACTGCTGTTGGCTGGAAGCAGGTGAGCCCATATTACATAAAGACCATGGTTTCTGAGTGTGATATCCATGTTGAGTACATGCGTGCGTCTTGTCCACAGTGCGGGTGGCACTGGGGTGTTGCTGAACGTGGACCCAGTCTCTGAGCTCCTGGAGGAGTTGGGTCACACAAACATCCAGGTCAGGGGTCTGTCTGACTCTGGCTGGTTCTTGGACAACAAACAATACCGCTGCACTGACTGTGTGGACACCATCAACTGAACACCCACTAAACTCATAAAGATAATAATAAAGTAACAATATAAAATTACTAAATAATATAAAAACACTTGAACCTTAAATTGATACTTCACAAAAAAAAAAATAAAAAACCTTAAAGGGATAGTTCACAAAAAAAAAAAAAAAAAAAAAAATCTGTCATCCTCAAGTTGTTCTAAAGCTACAAGAGTTTCTTTCTTCTTTTGAACACAAAAAATAAGATATTATGAAGAATGCAGGTAAGAAATCAGTTTCTGGTCCTCATTGACTTCTATAGTATTTTTTTCCACACCCACATTCTTCAAAATATATATTTTTTGTGTTGAACATAAGAAAGAAACTCATACAGGTTAGGGACAACATGAGGTTCAGTAAATGATGACAGAATATTCATTTTTGGGTGCACGATGCCTTTAAGAATGATGACATGATGGAATTTATGCTGTCAGAGTACATTGATTTTAATGGTGATGGTGTGTTGCAAGGATGCAGTGAGAAAAAATATGGAAGTGATGCTCACTGTGACAAAAAGTTGACAAAAACCAAATAGAAATGAGAATTTCAGTGAGGTGGGTCACATTGTTCTAGTAGAAATCCAATTTGCTGTGATTTAAAAAAAAAAAAAAGAAAAAAAAAAGACTCTACTTGTTTCACAGCTTCACAGTAACAGATCTTGAGCATCTCATGTCTTCACTCCACTATGGTATAACTAAAGGTGACTGTATAACAAAAAGGCAGTGCTAAGTTTCTTTCCATTTCTGATACCTGCTTGTCATGGAGAAGGAAGTCAGTATGTTTTTAAACAGCCAGACTCTTTTAATCACTATGTGACTGGGTCCACACTTCTCCTCTGATATTCACTGTCACTTAACAAAATACTCTGTTCATAAGCGCCACCAAGCTGTATTTTAATGTAACAGCAGCAGCAGCTCTGGGCATGTGATCAAAAGTACAAATCTTATTGCTTGGCCAGCTTTTTTCACAGAGCGATGATTAGAAATAGAGAATAGATTAGAAAACCTCTGTTAAAAAATCATCACATTGGCAGTATGCAAATATTTTTGTTGGTTCATTCAAATTAAAATGTTTATTATTAAACGGATCGTTCTGGTCCTTGATTCTGATTGGTTGAGCTGCGTTCGAAGCCGCTGTAAATTACTCTATAAACATACACTGTTGTTTACGTTTGGTCTTGCTTGGCAACCACTTTGTTGCAACCACAACTGTTTTTGAGGAACTACATTGGAGGAAGAATATTGTTTTTATTAATATCATTACACATTATTTGCTCTGTTTTATTTTGTGTAACCTTACTCTGTATATGGAATAACCATTTTATAAAAGCAATAAGCCCTATGAAGCCATGGTTTACAGTGAATTTATAACAGCTTAGGGGTGATTTAGTCACTTCGCTTCACGTTGTGCCTAACAACGCCCCTTAGCTGTTATAAATTCACTGTAAACCACAGCTTTTTGGGGGTTATTGCTTTATTGCACTGAATATTAAACTTGGTGCGAACAGTCTTTCAAATACAAATAGCATTCCATGATTATATTTATCCTCATATGCATGTGAACTTGACTGAATTAGGCATTTAGGAATGACCTGAACTTCTTGTTGGCAGATACTGGGGCGGTGTGGTACCTGAGCGATGCCGACAGGCTTATGAAGGAAAAGAATGGAACTGCTTCTTTGGATATAAAGTTTATCCTACCATTAAACGTGAGTCTAGGGCACCAGCCATGGCCACATTTTTCCGAGTTCTTTACAGACGATGTTGAGTTTGGTTACTTTTTGTTAACCCAATGCGCTGTGTTCTTTGACACAGGCCCTGTGTTTATAGTGCAGTGGCTGTTTGATGAAGCCCAGCTAACGGTAGACAACATTCACCTGACGGGACAGCCGGTTCAAGAAGGACAGTGGCGTTATATTCAGAATCTAGGGACTGAGCTGAGGAACACTCTGAAGGATGTCCCGTAAGTATCACCTGCCCTTCAGAGACTCTCATTGTGAAGAGAGCCTGAATTTACTTTTGACTTGAACTCTTTTGCTATTTCTTAAATTTTGCTTCTCGCCTCCAGTGCCATGTTTGCTCCTGCTTGCCTTTCGCATGAATTCATAACAAGAAAGTAAGTGATCTCTTTGATTATTTTGTGTATCTTGTAGATGTCATTTCTGGAGTATATTTATGCTTGTATTTTACCAGTTTTCTAGTCATTTAAATGACGTTTAAATAAAGTTCTAGTTGTTATTTTCCCCACTACCATAAAGAAATGGACGCTCATTGACTAGCTCTTCCCTCTTGTGTTTGTTGTAGTTTCTGGACTGACGTCCAAGTCAAAGGCACGTCTTTACCCAGAGCGCTCCACTGCTGGGACCGCAGTCTACAAGAAAACAGCCGAAATAATAAATCCCCTCCCAAAGGCTGTCCCGTGCACTTGATCGACAGCTGTCCATGGCCTCACTGCAACCCGACATGCCCAACGATCCGAGACCAGTCGACGGGACAGGAGATGAACGTAATCCAGTTCCTCATGCACATGGGCTTTGACGTACAGAAGATGGCCCATCAGCAGGGCATGGACCCAAGTAAGCTCCTGGGCATGCTCAGCAGCGGCAGCTAAATACCGTGGAAGGACTCGCTCCCGGTTGGGACCCTGATTCCCATCAGTCCGTTTGATACCTCCAACCCCACACCCCTTCACCCGCCTCAGTTTTGACCTCAGGCTGAGCCCTGCCTTTAGTCGGGGCTCTGTGCCAACTCTCTACGGGCTTCCGTCTCCAGATCTCCTCGTTAATGATCAGTTGGTTTCCCTTTTGCTCCAGTCTTCACTATTATCACTGAGCAGCTTGGAGATGGTGGAGACGCCCAAAACAGAGATTTGGAACGGAGCCCTTGTTAGATCCACCTCAGATAAACCATGGGCTGCTGACTGTTTACAGGTTCCCAACACAACACAGTACCAGTGAAAGTACTGAAGAACCATGTAACCAGGACAAGGTACACCTGCGTCTTTGCTCTTAATTTATCTTTTGGTTATAAAAGTATCACGAATGTAATCCAGTTTTACGGATCTTCAGCATTGTTGTTTGCTTTGTATTGTTTATCTCATTTTCTTTTTTTACCAATATAGTCAGCCACAGTTTATTAGAGTTTTATATGTTCATATACAGAGAGCAAGAGAACAGAGATTATCGATTATAGAGTTTATAATCTGTAACGCAGATTACAGAGTTTATGAAGTACATGTAAAATATATGGATCTACTCAAGACTATAAAGAATCTTAAAAACAGGAATTTCGGAACAGGCAGACACTGGATCACCTGCTCTAAACCCGACATCACTCTTGGGGTATGGCTAAGTTATGATAAAATATGTCATAATGAGAGTTCTTTAAGGAATAGTCAGCCCTATAATAAATTCTGTCACCATTTACTAACTCCCATGCCATTGAAAACATGACTTATTTATTTCTTCCTTCAGTAAAACACAGCTGGAGAGCTTCTCAAGAATGTCCAAGCTTCTAGTTTTTATACCATGGTCATGTATACTGCCAAAATCCAAAAAGCACATAATGGCGCCATAAAAGTATGATAGTAGTCCATATGATCATACATTATATTCCAAGTCTTCTGAAGCCATTCAGAATTATTCACCTCTGCTATAGCTCTCCAATCTCATTTGTGATCAAGTGGACACATAAACAACCATCAGTGACTTTATGACTTTTACCTGGACTCAAGTGCGAATGACAGTTGTGAGCTCTGGCACTAAAATCAGAATTTGTATCGTGGTATGGATGAAAAATCCATACTAGGGATTATGGTATAGGAAAGTAATCATATGGACTATTTTTGGAGAATTCTGAAGCAGTATAAATCTACTTGTGTTCGTATACAAAAACAGAAGATTGGACATTGTTGAAAACTGTTAAACTGCATGAGGGTGAGTAAACGATAACAGCATTTTAGGTGAACTATTCCTCTATGGTACAAAAGCTCACAAATCCAGGATGAAATGCTAATTCCTGAAAACAGATCCTCCGTTTCATAGTCACGTTCCAGGCACACAGTATGCTGAATGTGACCCTGCTACTCAGGTCGGTCTCTTTGCCTATTTGGTGTACTTTCAGTTGAACTTATTCACATTGTATTAAAACGGGGATTTCACTCATTTCACTGTGTAGAAACTCTTGGGACATATTTTTCTTTGTATCCTAATGGTAAAATAAGCAAAATTACACTGTTTGAGTGCTATTCCCATTCATGTAATAATCCTCCATTGTACTGACATGACAGAAAGGCGATGATCAGTTTGATCAATGCAACTTCTCACTCGATTGGGTATTGCGCTCTTTATCTGTGTATAGGTTTTCTTAACAGCTGACTCCTCTGTGAGTACTTTTGTCAAATGAAGACACTCTAGACTGTTAAAATATTTAATAGAAAATTACTTTTTTAATATAACTTTTATGTAGCGGTCTCATGAAAAATAATAATAATAAAAAAATAAATCAACCAAAAGAAAGAAAACAACAGAGATGTGAAGGTATTACTAATTGCTATTTTGTTCTGTAACATATTTTTTTAACAGAAAACTCAATCTGCATTGCTAAGTTGCATATTTATTTTGTTATGTAAATCATATTTATAATGCTATTTTCACAGAGAAGTGATTCTTTGTAAATTGTAAATAATGCTGTTTTTTTTTTCCCCGTGTTGAATGCATGTATGTTTCCATGAGAGAACACATTACAGTTATTTCAAAGAAACATTCAGTATTGCCTTTTCATTTTTAATTCCCAATGCCTCATTGCAGACCTCATGGTGTTACTGAATTAGGAACCATGATATTTTAACACAGCATATTTTATATTCATAATAAACAGTTACTGTAGTTCTAGACTTAATGTGAACATGCATTTACTCACTTGCACAAAATCTGATTCAGTATTACTCAAAATAAATAAAAACAGTTGCATGCAAACTCAGAATATGAAGGAAATCTGCAATAACTCAAATATCCTTTATGGATTTAATCCCATTTTATTAACTAATTGTCTTTGCTACTGACCTTCAATTCAACCACACTAATAAGTAAAAATGACCCTAGACAAACAAAAAATATTATTTTTATTTTTTTGTAGACGTGAATTTACATTTCCTTCAGCCTGAGGCTTATTCATTTCTCTTTTATTTGCCAAAAATATAACTTTTTTCTATTAAAAACATACAAGCAAACCCAGCTCAGATGTAAAAAATACATTCGAAAGTAACATATAAGGTATTACTTACCATAAAAAGTAACGTAATTCGTTACTTTAAAGGGAGTAACACAATATTGTTATGCATTACTTTTAAAAGTAACTTTCCCCAACAGTTTAAGACCAATTGGAGCCAAGTGTTTGGACAGGAGGGGTTTCAAAACAAAACAAAACAACACACACACACACACACACACACACACACACAAACAAACACACACACACACACACACACACACACACAAAACTGTGCACCTATTAATTATTTAAAGGTACATACTATTACCTGGACTGTACATATTAATACCTTTTTGAGGATACAGCCTATACAGCATTTTTTTTTCTTCTGAGAGTGTACTCTTGATGACTGTAGAAGAAGCATCTAAAAAGTTAAGTATGTATAAAAAGTTACTTATTAATTTAAAAATGAAGACATTCAGAATCATTAGTTGATTTAAAAAAAAAATGCCACTAAGGAAAAAAAAAAATGTTTTGAGTAAGATGTACAAAACTCACAAGCAATCTTTCACCTTCTGTTTAATCTGGGGCCATTACTTTGCACTTTTTCTTTGAGCCAGACGGATGTGCCAGGACCTACACCTTGTAACTGTCCCTAAATAGCACACACACACACACACACACACACACACACACACACAGTTTGCAACCATATGAAACACGACTCCTTGCACTGTTGCTTGATGTGGACGTTTGGATTCCCACCCCATTCCACAGTGGAATATAGGGCTCTATTTATAGAGCTGGTGGAGCCCGTGGCCCTGAGCTCGGCGGAACGCACTCATTAAAACCGCTTTCCCTAGTACACTTCAACTCAAAGCCCAGCACACGCCAGTGTGAGAGAGTGGAAACCATGCTAGAGAGAGTAAGAGATCTAAATAATCAGCGTTAAAAGAAGAAGAAAGTTCGAAGAAATTTAGAACCGGATACCATCTCATGTGGGATATTTACCGGATCTTGTTATGAAGAGACACTTCAGCTAAAGCAGCATCTTTATTCAACTTGTGTGGAACTTCCAGCGTAGAATCAGTGATCACAATCAACTGACAAATACCAAGAGCACGACCTGCGAGGACAAGGTGACTATGTAAAGATCCAAGCTATAGGGAGCCATTGACTGGAATTTGGAACTTTAGGTAAATAACAGCAATTGTTTTGCATTTAAAAGACAATTATTTTATGCTCAACCTGTTGCTTTGCTTTTGCAAGTACTTGTAGCAAAGTTCCTCTTCACTTACAGACAGAGAGAACATCTGGAGTTTTTACTGTAATCTAAATCCCACACACTCTGCAGTAATTATAAAGCAGAGCTGGGAAGCAGTAAAGGAGATTTGTCATTAAGGCTGCCTAAATAAAGAGGCAGGCAAAGGGCAAGGTTTGTGGATTGGTCCGTGGAGGTGCAGCGACACTCATCTGATTCATCGAGATCCACCCAAAGCTTCCCATGGACCCCCAAGGAGGCCATTATCTAAACAAGGCAGCAGTGCTGTCCGGACTCGGCGCTGCCCGGATGTGCCAGCTCCTTCTCGGTTGCACCACCATGGCCCTGGTGGCCCACAGTGCGGGTTTCAGCGCCACCTACGGGACCTACTGCATGTTCGTTTGGTGCTTCTGCTTTGCTGTCACACTGCTGGTCTTCACTCTGGACGTGACGAGGCTCCACGGGTGTATGCCCATCTCCTGGGACAACTTCACCGTGGCCTTCGCCATGTTGGCCACTCTCATGTACGTCACGGCATCAATAGTGTACCCCGTCTACTTCCTCAGGTCTGAGTGCCCATCTGAGGGCTGCGAGGTGCGCAACTATCGCATCGCCGTCACCGTCTGCTCCAGCGCCTGCTGCTTTGCTTACGGAGCCGAGGTGTTCATCACACGGGCCAAGCCGGGCCATGTGGTTGGCTACATGGCCACCGTGTCTGGCCTGCTTAAGGTGGTCCAAGCCTTCATAGCCTGCATCATCTTCGGCGCTCTGGCCAATGGCAGTGAATACAAACGGCACATCCCTACACAGTACTGCGTGGTGGTCTACAGCCTGTGCTTCGCTGTAACCGTGGTGGTGGTGGCTCTCACAGTCTCGGGGAGAACGTCTTCGCTGCGCTTCCCTTTTGATCGCTTTGTGGTCATCTACACCTTCCTGGCTGTGCTGCTGTATCTGAGTGCTGCTGTGGTCTGGCCGGTTTTTAGTTTTGATAAGAAGTATGGCACCCCGGGGCGACCAGAAGACTGCCCAAGAGGAAAGTGCCCATGGGACAGCAAGCTGGTGATCGCCGTGTTCACTTGTGCCAACCTGGTGCTGTACTTTACCGATCTGGTGTACTCTCAACGAATACGATTCGTCTCACATTCAGCTGTATAAGACCAGCTCGTCTCCAGTCCGGTGGATATATGAATACTGGAAGTGTTGTGACAGACAGCCATGCCAATAAAATACAGCTGTGTGTGTACTTGTAGTACTTTAAAATATTCAGGTTTTTGTAATTTTGTTGATTAGAATGAAAATGTTGAGACTTTCCACATGCTGGGGTTGATTATTTTTTTTTTTTTGTTAATTAATAAAGTTGTTACTTTGCTTAGTAGAATGATATCAAAGTAATTTTGGACTACATATCAATGTAAAATTGACTTCTATGACAATACCTCTCTGCAATTCTTTGACACTGTATGTCTTAAAGGGATAGTTCACCCAAAAGTGTAAATTCTGCTATTGTTTACTCACCTTTATGTTGTTCCAAACCTGTATGACTTTCTTCTGTGGAACACACACACACACACA